>NW_027273863.1:27885000-27965000 GCF_046630095.1 Trachinotus anak | reverse complement strand
AATGTGTGGGTGTACAGCACCAAAATACACTTAAAATACCACTTAAGAAGAGCTCATTATGCAGGGTGATGTATATGATAACATCATAATTACTGACCCGTTCATGTGTTCATCACTTTCATGTTACAGCTGATTTTAATGACTTTATATTCTGTTGCTGGCCAGATTTAACTTAAGTTGAAATGTACTGTAGTACAAGTATAAGGCACAAGTAATTTCAATTACAGTGATGAAGTTCTGATTCTTTTTCATCGATTTAGTTATAAAACCTCTGATTCATTGATTCACATATAAAAACCTGGTATCTCCGCAGTGACATGTTGTGAGTGTTTGTGCTGTTGAAGTGACAGAAAGTAAAAGTACTAAAACCTCAGAGTAAAATTACTGTATACACATACTTTTATTGCAGTTAAAATGAAGAAGTACTACAAACAACATGTATTAAAACAGAGTGAATGGAAATGATGTAACACAGAGACAGAGAGGAGTCAGAGAGGAGGAGTGGAAGGGAGGAGGAGGAGGGGAAGAGAGGAAGAGGAGGAGGTGCACCGTTAAAAACAATATTTTAAAGAAGAGCTGCTGTTTGTTCTGAACCTGTGTTTGTTTGTTTCCTGTTAAGGTCACTGAATCACCTCATTAATATAAACAAGATTCTGATCACATGACCTCCATGGATGACATCATGAACATCACAGCATTCACCACCGAGGTAACAAATGATGATTATCAGTTATTGATCAGTCTGGTCATATTATTATCATTTGCATTTAATTATCTTGTAGATATGAGGTTTTATATATGAGTTCAAAAAGGAAACAGAACAACAGACCTGCTGCAGGTGTGTTCAGGTGTGCTCTCTGTTCCTCTCAGGACCCATTCTCTATCAGCCCCTCCCCCACCACTGACGAGGACTATGACTACGAGGACCTGATGTGTGACCGGGCATCAGTGCGGGCGTTCAGGGGTCGGTACGAGCCGCCGCTTTTCTGGATGATCGCCTTGGTGGGTGGAGCTGGGAACCTGGCTGTGGTGTGGATCTACCTGAACTTCCGGCGGCGGCTGAAGACCATGTCAGATGTATACCTCCTGAACCTGGCGGTGGCTGACCTGCTGTTCCTGGTAACACTGCCGTTGTGGGCTGCTGAGGCATCGCATGGCTGGAGCTTTGGCTCTGCCCTCTGCAAGCTGAACTCCGCCCTCTACAAGGTGAACCTGTTCAGCAGCATGCTGCTGCTCACCTGCATCAGTGTCGACCGCTACATCGTCATTGTACAGACCACCAAGGCACAAAACTCAAAGATGGAGCGCCGCCGCAGCAGCCGGCTGGTGTGCATGGGGGTGTGGCTGCTGGCCCTGCTGCTCGCACTGCCCGAGCTCGTGTTTGCCACCACTGCAAAGGTGGACATGCAGCAGTACTGCAGGATGGTGTTCCCGCCTCATCTGGGCAACCGCACCAAGATCCTGGCGCTGTCATTGCAAGTGAGCATGGGCTTCTGCATGCCCTTCCTGATCATGGCCTTTTGCTACAGCGTAATCCTCGCCACACTGCTCAAGACCCGGAACTTCCAGAAACACAAAGCCATGCGCGTCATCCTGGTGGTGGTGGTGGTGTTTGTCATGTCACAGCTGCCCTACAATGGTGTACTGGTGATGGAGGCGACACAGGCATCCAACATGACCATGACGGACTGCGAGGAGATGAAGCGCTTTGACATGGTGGGACAGGTACTGAAGAGTCTGGCCTATATGCACGCCTGCCTCAACCCCTTCCTCTACGCCTTCGTGGGCGAGCGTTTCCGCCGAGATGTGTTGCAGCTCCTGCGCAGCTGCAACTGCCAGTCGCAGGCCACCAAGAGGCAGCCGAGTAAGACAAGCAGGAGCTCGACCCGGCCCTCTGTGATGTCAGACAGCGACACCTCGCAGGCCCTGTCCCTGTAGAGACACATGCCCCTGCAACTTCCTGTTTGTGCTGCAGCAGCTGCAATGGCAACAGATGAGTGAAGAAACGCTGTGCTGCCATCACTCCTCATCACTCCTCATCACTCCTTGTCCCTCCCACTCATTCTCCCAGGACTCAATCCAATCTCATTTCAATTTTGCTTTAAAATCCTTGATCAAAGGTCTTGAATGTATAATCCTGACATCTTAACTCCCCATGCCAGAACATTTTCCATGATCTTTTCCAGGTGTTCCTCAGGATTTTCTCTGGATATTCTAGGGAATTTTCCAGAACTTTTACTGGACTTTCTCAGGACTTTTTTCAGGACTTTTCCAAGACTTTTCCAGGACTTTCTCAGGACTTGCCTGCACATTAAATGTGAAATTATTTTTAGCCACAAACTATGTGATTTTTAGCTGCTGTTATTGGAGTGTGTTTGTCATGTTACCTGTTTTCCTCACATGATGACTGTGTTGCATCTTCCTTGTTTGAACAGGAAACACATCACATGAAGGAAGTAAGGAGGTGCCTTAAACTGAGCCAAAGCTGCGTCTCTGTCAGTTGATGTGATTTTTTTCTGTTGTGTTTGTTGAATAAAAAGCTGAATATTAATTCATCTGTTACTGTCAGATTGTGATATATCATCAACCACCGAATACTGCTGCTAACAGATGCTAACAGAGGAAGCAGGATGCTAACACAGATGTTGATTTTGTAAATGTAAATAGTTTTTGTCACAGACGTGTCTTCTGTGTTGTTTCAGAAGTTAACGTCAGTGTTTCTTTACGTGTTCAATGATAAACATTAAAGTGTGTAAAACACAGAATTTGTGAGTCTTAGCGTGAAAAACAGGAGGAAGTAGAGTCACTTGTTTCTTCACATCCTTCCTCCTCTCATCCTGTTTATGTTTTCACTCACTTTGTTCTGTAAAAATATCTGAGCTGCCTGGACCCAGATCAGCACAACATTTCTACTTTAATATTTCTGATCAGTAACGACAACATGACAAAGACACAGGGAGAGGAGTCTTTGTTGGGTTCATCAGGTTGATCCCAGCTGATATAAGGTGTCTGATTGTTGTTTTGATGACTTGAACAAAGGAAGAAGTGAACTTTATGTCTGAGCTGTTGTCTGTCTGTGGTCTGATATTTTCTGCAGGTCATGAGATGGTGTGACGAGGACAAAAACAAAATGTGATGAAAAGAGAAGTGAAACTCAGGAAGAGAGGATGACACTTTGTCAACACAACAGAGATACACACACAGAGAGTCAGACACCTCAGAGTTAGCCAGATGTTACAGTCTAGGTGTTGTTCACATAGAGAGGAGCCAGACACCCTGAGGCTGAACAGCTCAATTTAAAAGGAAGGTCCTGAAACAGCTCAGGGTAGAGACCACGAGACCAGAGACATACGTGGAGGTTCCAGATCTCTGATGGATCATATATGAAGGTAGAACTCAGGTTCGTCTACAACAACAGAACCATGAGGTTAAAATCATGTTAATAAAGTCTGTGTATAAGGAATAAAACTAATAAAGTTCTTTATTTAATCAGAACAATAAAGTTAAACAGAATCGGAGAATGTTTAAAAACTCAACAGAAGAGAAAACATGGACCAGTGGAACCAGTGAGCTGAGCTTGATTGATCTGTTGATTGATCTGTTGACAGATCTGTTGATCAACAAAGTGAAGTCTCTGTGTTTGATTGGCGGCAGCTGATCCCACCACCTGCTGTCACTTCATCACACAGATAAACTCTGATCCTGTGCTGTCGCCTGTTTGCTCTAAACAGTGACACTGAATTCAATTCATTTTAAATGATTAATATTATTGTTACCAACTGCAGTGGAGCCTCAAACAATGGCGTCACTGTCAACAAGTTAAATCAGTGAATTATTGTTTGTATTCTCTGTGTGTTTTACAGGAACAGTTGTCAGACTGGTGTAACTGTGTTGAGGCAGCTTCAGATGAGAGTGTTTGTTTTTCATGGTTCATCAGCGAGAAATCTGTTAGAGCTGCTGGGAAGTTTCACCTGCTGCGTCGCCGTTAAACCACTTCCTGCTGAGATTGACAGAACAAATCTGAATGTGTTTGTGACAGTAAATCTGGGGACAAGTTCACCTGAAAATACTGAAGATGGAGAGTTGAGGGATTTCCACAAAAACCCTCAGTGAGACGACTGTTTGTGTCAAATTCAACAGAAGCGTGTGAACACACAGTTTGTTGTCATGATGACGTCAGGAAACTGTGGAGTGTTTATGTTCTGGTTTCAGTCAGTCAAATAAAAACTGGACTTCAGTGGAAGGAACCACAGCTCAGTCACTGTGTATCTGAGGATTTGTTTACACTGGGACATCAGGGGCATTTCTGCTCTGTGAGGACACTTCTGTATTGTGAGGACACCTCTACAGTTAATAGGTTTAAATGGATTACATCGAAGATCAATGGGGCTGGCTTGTAGGATTTCAGTTCTGTCCTCATTAAACAACATAGTTGATGAAGTCTTTACCATCTAAGACATTTAAGTTTTGGATTTCCAGCTGATTTATTGAATCACTAGTTTATAACTAGTTAGTTGTTTCTGAGAGCAGCTGCCGCAGCACAGTCCGGTTCAGACCAGATCCTTCAGAGCAGTGGTTCTCTTTTTTCTGGCATGTCCTCCGTCACATCCATCAGTCACTAACAGTGACAGGGGAAGCAAGTGTAGTGAAATAAAGGTCAACACATCAGCCTCAGTTATTTTTAACCCTGGTCCTCCACCCCCACCCCCCACCCCCACCTGTGGAGGGCCCCACCTAGGTTCACTTATAGTCCTCACAGGTATGGAAAGACAAATCTGTGTATGGTGTGTGTAGGTCGGGCTCCAGTGACCTCTCGGTGTGTTGGTTGTGTACAGTTGTGCGCTTGTGTATAGTGTTTGTGGTGTGTATACAGTGTGTGACCTCTCTGCGTGTTTCAGGACTCTTCCTGACCCCCCCACCCCCTGCTGATGCAGCTGAAATCAGACTCTGTTTCCATGAGAACAAAGCCGTGCTCACAAACACGTCCTGAACAAAGGCGGCCATGTTTCCAGAACTCCGTCCTCCCATAAATTGTGGCGGTGCGCGGCTCTGGGCGGTTTGACCCTGGGAGCCGTTGAGCGCCATGCCTCTGCCCCGACGCCGCTCATCCTTCCTGGGACAGCAGTCCTCCGAGCGCCCGGCCGCCGCCTCCTGCGGGAGGATCGGCTCGGCCGGCACCGCCGCCCCCCGCGGCGTCTTTGTGGGCTCCGCGCCCCCGGTGGGCGGGGCCTCCAGCCTGGGGACGCGTGTTTCCCGGCGGGCTCTGGGCATCAGCAGCGTGTTCCTGCAGGGGATGAGGAGCAGCGCGGCCCCGGTCCTGCCCCGCGCCGGGGACCGGGCAGCGGGTCACGGAGCGGCGGCCGGTCTGAACAGCTGCCTGATGGAGTACAGAGACAAAGTGAGAGCCCTGGAACAACTGAACCAGCAGCTGGAGGAACAGATCCGGCTCTGTCTGGACCGCAAGGCCTCCAGCGCCGGAGCCTGGGGTCCACTCAGGAGGGAGTGGGAGGACGTCTACAGACAGGTGAGGACAGGTGGAGAGAGGTGGTCCACAGGTGAGGACAGGTGGAGAGAGGTGAGGACAGGTGGAGAGAGGTGGTCCACAGGTGAGGACAGGTGGAGAGAGGTGAGGACAGGTGGATAGAGGTGGTCCACAGGTGAGGACAGGTGGAGAGAGGTGAGGACAGGTGGAGAGAGGTGAGGACAGGTGGAGAGAGGTGGTCCACAGGTGAGGACAGGTGGAGAGAGGTGAGGACAGGTGGAGAGAGGTGGTCCACAGGTGAGGACAGGTGGAGAGAGGTGGTCCACAGGTGAGGACAGGTGGAGAGAGGTGAGGACAGGTGGAGAGAGGTGGTCCACAGGTGAGGACAGGTGGAGAGAGGTGAGGACAGGTGGAGAGAGGTGGTCCACAGGTGAGGACAGGTGGAGAGAGGTGAGGACAGGTGGAGAGAGGTGAGGACAGGTGGAGAGAGGTGGTCCACAGGTGAGGACAGGTGGAGAGAGGTGAGGACAGGTGGATAGAGGTGGTCCACAGGTGAGGACAGGTGGAGAGAGGTGGTCCACAGGTGAGGACAGGTGGAGAGAGGTGAGGACAGGTGGATAGAGGTGGTCCACAGGTGAGGACAGGTGGAGAGAGGTGGTCCACAGGTGAGGACAGGTGGAGAGAGGTGAGGACAGGTGGAGAGAGGTGGTCTACAGGTGAGGACAGGTGGAGAGAGGTGAGGACAGGTGGAGAGAGGTGGTCTACAGGTGAGGACAGGTGGAGAGAGGTGGTCCACAGGTGAGGACAGGTGGAGAGAGGTGGTCCACAGGTGAGGACAGGTGGAGAGAGGTGGTCCACAGGTGAGGACAGGGTGGACAGTGACAATGATCCGGTTTGTCTCAGTGTGAATTAAAATATTCAGAGTGAATCAGTTTGATTGTGTTTTATTGTGTTAAACACAACGTTTAGTCTGGATCATCCAGAACAGTCCCGGACCACTTTCTCCAGCTTGGACACCAAAACTGTGAAATCTGGATTTACTGCTGTTTGTTGATGGTGCAGAGGGTGAGGTGAATGAGTGAATGAGTGAATGAATGATGGGCTGAGTCCAGAACCATCTGAACGTCTGTAATGGAAGAAATGGAGCTCCATCAGGTTCACAATCTCAGTCAGAGGATGCCGATCTTCTTAAGATGGATCAGTCTGACTCTCCTGGATCAGGACCTCACAATGAGCCTCTAGACTCTTAGGGGCCCCAGAGCTCTCTGGTCCACTTCTTGTCCACAGGACTTTGCCAGTTCAGGTCCTGCAGTGTCCTGCAGCAGCGGACCAGACTCACCTCAGGTCAGGGTCTGATTTTTGAGCCAACATGGACGACGTGTCATTAAGGTGCTGAGTCCATCTGCCGATGAAGACCATGTGATGTGATCAAAAGCCTCACAGTGTGGTTGTTTCTCTCTGCTGCACCTGTCTGAACCGCCTCACTCTGGGGGGAATCCTTGAACTGCTGTGGTGAGGCGCACTCATGTTACCATGGTTACCAAACCATACCAAACAGACTCAGTAACAGTCGATGAGGGTGGTGGTGGTGGTGGTGGGGGGGGGCTGTTCACTCAGGAGCCTCTGATCTGTACTGATCTGTATGTGGAGTAATGATCATTGGTTATTGGACCTTCAGCTTCTGCACTGACACTGAGGTGAATGTAAGAATGAGAGCGGCCTCCCGTCCGGTTCTGAGGAGGCTCCAACCTAGACATGTGCAGGGAGCATGAGACAGTTCCCTGGGTCAATGATTCATTTTATCATTAGCATAGCATGTTTTAGCCTAGCATGTTTGAGAAGATTAATTCCCAGGAAGAATCCAAAGTATTCATCACATAATCAATAATCAATGATCCAGTAACAGCTGAGTGATTAAGTCAGTCAGACACTCAATTCATCTGTGGTTTGTTAGACTGACAGCAGCATCCTGTTTATCTACACAGGAGTGTGTGTTTCTACTGTGTTTGTGTGTATGGAACAGTGTGTGTGTGTGTGTGTGTGCACGTGTGTGTGTCTGTTTGTGTGTTTCTGTGTGTATCTGTGTGTGTGTGTTGCCCCCTGCTGGCTGCAGGAGCTCTCAGTTCTCTGTTTTCTGGGGTTTTCTGCAGGTCAGTGAAGCCATCCTGGATAACGCTCGTCTGATGCTGCAGACGGAGAACGTTCAGGCCAATGCAGAGGATTTCAAAGACAGGTCAGAGGTCACAAACACACACACATGCCCTTGTAGACCTGTCTTTGTGGGGACCCATCATTGACAAAACACACCCTTACCCTAAAATCAACTTTTAACCCTCAAACAGACATTTAAACTTGTGGGGTCCAGCATTTTGGTCCCCACAAAGCTGTTGGAACCAAATATAGTAAAAGAAGCCCACACACACACACCTTGGCCTGTCTGTACCAAATGTGTCTGAGTCCCTGAAAGTTAAGCCAGGACAAAACCCAGACTGAGAATGATGAAGCGTCCAGCAGGAGGAGGAGGAAGAGTAACATCTACCTTCCTCCTGCAGGTACGAGAATGAGCAGCCGTTCAGGAAGGCGGTGGAGGAGGAGATCAGCTCTCTGTACAAAGTCATTGACGACGCCAACCTGACCAGGGCCGAGCTGGAGGAGCAGATGGAGAACATGAGAGCTGAGCTCCGCAACCTGGAACACAACCACGAGCAGGTTCTTACCAAACTCTGTTAAAAAAAAAAAAAGATTTAATCTCCAATTACAAACACCTCATAAATTTATCTGTCAGAATTAAAAACTACAGTACGTATTCTGTCTTTAAATCTTTATTTTCTCTAAAGAAATTTCAAAATTCATTTTATAAAGACTGTAAATCTAACCTTACAACAACAATGAAAAAAAGAGTCAGCAAAAATGTTTTAGTAAAGAGAAGATAATAAAAGATTATATTTGCTTTTATTAATCTGTCTGTAAATAATAAATAATTGAATTTTAAATGAGTTTTTACATAGGATACTTTTATCAAAAAGGAAATTCAAAAAATTGAAATACATTAACAAACAAAAATGAAAAGATCATTGTATTTACCAATCAATTACACTATATCATGGAAGCCAGTGACTGATGAATTTAAAATTAATTTAAAATGGAGTCTAAAATTAGGTTTTTGAGAAGCTTTTACAATAACGAAATTTTGTGTAAAATCTGTGAAATATTCCTTTAATGAGCTGAAGTCATGTGACCTGTGTGTTCAATGTTTGTCTGTCCATCCAGGATGTTCGAGTCCTCTACAGTCAGATGGCGGGGCGCGAGGTAGATGAACCTGACGCTCCCATAGAGACCAGTCTGGACCAGATCCTGGCCTACATCAGGAGCCACTGGGAGAAGGTGACGGAGAAGAACCGAGCTGAGACTGACAGCTACCAGCTGGAGTGTAAGGTGAGGTTGTCTCACTTGCACAGGTGTCCTCACAGGCCAAGCTGCTTCTTTAAGGTGTGTTTGACTTGTCGGTGTGTGTCCTGCAGGAGGCACAATGTATGAGCAGCAGGCTGAGTCCTGAGGAGGAGCAGGTGGAGGTGCTGAAGGCCGAGTGTAATGATGCTGGCTGCAAGATCCAGAGTCTACAGGCCGAGACTGAATCCATTAGAGCGCTGGTGAGATGCACACCCGTCAATAATCTGACCAATAACCACCATCAGAAACGTATTGGTGTCACTACTGTCTCCCTGCAGAAACGAGGTCTGGAGAACTCCCTGAGTGACGCCCGGCACTGGCACGACATGGAGCTGCAGAACCTGGGCTCAGTGGTGGCCAAGCTGGAGGCGGAGCTGGCCGACGTGCGCGGAGAGATCGAGCAGCAGCGACGCGACTACGACACACTTCTGAGCAACAAGCAGCGTTTGGAGCAGGAGATTGGCGTCTACCACGGCATCCTGGACGGAGAGGAGAGCCGCTTCCTGCCGACTGAAACACCGTGAGTCACCGCCAGATAACAAATACCGCACAACAACAACAACAACAACACTGACAACAACAAAAACACTGATGACAACACTGACAACAACAACAACAACACCGACAACAACAACAGCACTGACGACAACACTGACAACAACAACAACACTAACAAAAACAACAATAACAATGACAAAACATCAACAACACTGACAACAACAACACTGGCGACAACATTAACAACAACAATACTGATGACAACACTGACAACAACAACAGTGACAACAACACTGGGAACAACAACACTGACGACAACAACAACACTGACAACAACAACAACAGCACTGACGACAACAACAACAACACTGACGACAACACTAACGACAACACTGACAACAATAACAACAACAACACTAACAACAATAACAACAACAACACTGGCAACAACACTGACGACAACAACACTAGCAACAACAACAGCAATACTGACAACGACACTGACAACAACAACACCAACAACACTGACGACAACAACAACACTGACAACAACAACACTGACGACAACAACACTGACAACAGCAACACTGACAACAACAATACTTAAGACAACAACAACAACAACAGCAACAACAATACTGACAGCAACAACAACACTGACAACAACACAAACAACAACACTGACAACAACGACAATAACATCAACAACACTGATGACAACAACAACACTGACAACAATAACAACAATACTTACAAAAACACTAACAACAACACTGACGACAACAAAACTGACAACAACACTGACGACAACAATACTGACAACAAGAACAACACTGACGACAACAACAATACTGTCAACAACACTGACAACAATACTTACAAAAACACTAACAACACTGACGACAACAACAACAATACAGACCACAACAACACTAACAACAATGACAACAACACTGACAACACAACACTGACAACAACACTGTAAAGACTATGATACTTGATCAAGACTATTAACATTCAATAAAGATTAAGAGAAACTACATCGTGACCTTGAGCTACTTAACCAAAATCACACAATAAAACAAGTTTATGAGATATGTCAAGTTTACAAGATACTGAATAAAGGTCACATGATATTACATCAGTGTTACTAAAACACGTTTGTCTGGGTCAGCTGGACTCTAAATGTTCATGTTTCCTTTCAACCCACAAACTGATCAATAACATCACCTGATACAAGAATATAAAACCTGGATCTGCACTGTAATTGTAAACATCACCATCATTGTCATTAAAATCATTACAATTACCTGTCCAGGTGTTCAGGTCTGCACTCAGAACCTGAGGGAGCTGCCAATGCCCCTGCTGCTGCAGACTCTCAGACCAACACTCCAGGACCTCCAGGTCCTCAAGGACAGTGATCTGTGTAGGATCTGAGGAGCAGATTGAAGCCCAGCAGAGGATTTCTGGATCTTTGAGTTTATTCAGACAAAGGTGGACTCTGTAAGGTTGTTCTGGTCTGTGCAGGATGATTTCTACCTGGTGATGTGTGCAGGCGTGCATGATTTAGAGAACCTGTGGCAGGAATGATGAAAAGCTGAATGTGACTGCTACCTGGTCTAAACCTTTTCCCAACCAGGACCCAATCTGAACTAGGGCCCTCTGATCCAGACTGTAAGGTGTTCTGAATGGACTCAACAGATCACATCCATTATTTTTGACCTGGGTCAAGACGTCCAGAGTCTGAAGTGGATCACAGCCTCTGTGTTTGGACTCAGATCAGTGATTTCTGTAGAAGCTGTACTCTTCTTCTCTCACCGTACGGTGTTTCACCAGTTTCCTGAAACTCTATGAGCGAAGGAGAGAGCAGCTCGTTGTTAACCCGATGTCACAATTGACCAACAACCAACAACAAAAAAATAACCAACAAAAACAACAAAAAACAATAACAACCGCCATCACAGTTTCATCAGATTGACAACTGAAGACTAAAGTCTGTAAAATGAAACAACACTGACGCTTACATTTCCCATTATGCAACTAGATGGTCTTTTCATTATGCTGCTTTCATGTCTTATGTGATGGAAAGATCTCTGTGTTCATGGGACGGTCATACAACCACAGAGTTGTTTGTGTGAAGGTTAAAATACTGACAATTAAACATCTTCATTAATTACAGCAGAACTTTTAATACAACTGAGACATGAAATGAATGCAGCATCAGGGATGTTTTCATTGGTCCCCTTCATGTGATGGACTTACCTGTGAGACACACCTGGGAGAGATGAGGTGGTCACATGACCAGTTCAGGACTCAAGGACCACCTGAACCCACCGTTATACTAGTCATCAACTCACAAAGGATTGTGGGACACTGAGGCCAGAACACAAGTTTCAAATGAGCTGGATGTGAAGGTGAGGACAGAGACTGATTTAAAGGACACCATGTGTGTCTTACCTGCCAACTGTTTCACTCTGAAGTGATGACATCACAGCAGGTGTCAGTGTTGCTGAGGCTGTATTACTGAAATATTTTTAAATGAACGTTGAGGATAATGATGTTTTATCTGGTTGAGACAATAAAGGAGTTTTAAAGTGATTCAGGTTCAACTCTTCATTTCTCTGATACCCAAACCAGACCTGAACCAGGTCTTCACTGAACCTCATTTAAACACGGTGTGAAGAAGGAACACAGTGATCAGATTTTAATCTGAACATAAAACACTGCCAAACATTTTCTGTCAAACCTTAAAATAATTTAACTAAATGGGTCTAAATTGAATTAATTGGACAAATGTCATATTAGAGGTGATTTGTTCAAATTTGTGTTTTTTTTTAATTAGAATATTTTTATTTCACAGCAGAAATTAGTCCTTTATTAAGTCTGTTAATGAACTTCTGTATCATTTTATTCCTGATGATTTCACTGTTGTAGTTTAACTCGTTAGTAAAAAACAGTCACTGATCACACACCCCTCAGGTCTTATCATTATTATAGATCAGACACTTGAGTCAGGAAACAGATTAAATGGTCTGAGAATTCCTCTTTAATGATCCACAAATTTCTCAGATAAGAAGAAATCATAAATTAATCAATAAAAATAAAACCAAGATCACTGATGATGATGTACGGAGGCTGGAGAGGACCAAATTAATACAATCAGTGCTTTAATGTGAAATATTCACTATAAAATTAAAAAACTATAAATACAACAAAATTATTGTATATCATCTAAACTGTTTATTTTTATTATAAATTCATCACATTCATGTTTTTTTTAAAACGTATTTAACACTTTGATGTAGTTGGATCATTGGAAATAAATTCTTAAGTCAACTTGCAGGAAACTGTTAAAAGCTTTCAGCTGCATCTCATGGCTTTCATCAGCAACAACTGTCTCCATGACAACTGAAAAATCCATCTGCTCAGGAAGGCCATAAAATCCTGCTGAAAGTTCAGGGGCAGGGTGGCTACTGATTCGGCCAATGAGAGGCCGGCGGTATCTCGTCTTTATCACTCTCCGCGGCGAGAGTCATTAGCTAAGCTAACAGCTAAGCTACTCGGCAGCACAGTCACTATGTAAATTACATTATAGGTTATTAGCAATGCTAGGCTAACCACTAGCATATCTAATCTAGCCCAAAACAGGATATGGAAACATAGCTTTTCACAATAAAAGCTCTGTTGTATCTGGTCTCTTCCCTGTGCCACAGGAGGTTCAGTCCAGTTTCCAGTAAGTTAGGGTTAGGGTTGTCCAACATTTTCAAGTAATTAGTTTTAATTAACTGATTATTACTAATCTACATTTTTTTATGACGTTAATAAAAACATTCAATCTATTTATTCAAGGGTTTTATGAGAATTTCTTTTAGGTTCCAGGTCATGACTCACTTTTGTGATAATTCATAAAAATGCAGGAATATTCCAATATGAATAAGTGCCTGACTTACTGAGGTGGATCTCTCCAGTCTCAGCTTCATAAACACTACACGACATTTTATCAGACTCTCCCCTGCACACTGAGCTTTAAACTGATGACTCATGAAGCTTTAAAATCAATATTAAATCATTATTTAAGAAACTATGAAATAAATAATCATCAGATGGACGGTGACTCTGACATCACCTCCTCTGCTCAGTGATTTTAATCCTGTCATCTTCACCAGCTGATGGAAACACGTTAACACCAGCATACAAAGTACATGTGACATAAGCTACAGCTGAAGTTCTCTGAGCCTCATTTTAGCCTCCATTAGTTTTTACATCAAGCAGCTGTGATCAGCTGTTATCAACAGTGGTCAGCAGTGATCATGTGATTAGCAGTGACCAGCAGTGATCGACAGTGATCTTATGATCAGCAGTGATCATGTGATTAGCAGTGACCAGCAGTGATCGACAGTGATCAGCTCCTGTCTGCAGTGTCTCATGATGTCTCTGTTTCACTGTGATACTGAAGGAAACTTAAAAACAGGAGGGTTCTCAGTGAAGTTCTGCAGCTTCTGTTTCTCTGGAGCTTTATTCTGTTGGGACATCAGAGAGGGTGATATCCTCAGGAAGTGATGTCACACTGAACAAGATCAACATGTGGTTCAGGTCTTCAGCCAGGACTCCCCTTCAGCTTTGGGATGTTTGTGTCCTCTTCTGTTACAGACCAGATCCTGTCGATAAAATGTTGAGTTACATTAACTCCATTAGCCCTGCCCACATCCTGTTTGAATATTTAATAGTCACACTTTGGAGCTCCACACAATGAAACTTCCCAACTCCCCGGAGGATGAACCTTTGTATGTTAAAGACTGAGCATGTTTCCTGCAGCGCCCCCATCAGGACAGACTGGATCAGACTGTACTGAGCTCTGCTGACAGGTTTGTCTGTTCTGAGATGTGTTTAGGAGCAGACGTCTCACTCTGTGAAAAAATTCAAACTTTAATAAAGACATAAAATGTTTTCTGTCTGCAGCTCTGTTTCCTGTCTTTCAATCACACTGTTTGATTATAGATTAGCAATCGAACAGTCCAGTGAACGTGGTCCCAGAACATGGGTCAGAGCAGTCATCCTGTATCAAATCAGCAGCTTTGTTGGTTTGTTTGGAGAGGAAAGACTTCCTGTTGGTTGTTTTAATCATGTATAAAATCAATGTTTAGAATTAACTCGTCCACACGTGCTAACAGCACAATGCCAGCAGCTAGCCTGTGTGGGTTAGAGCTACAGTTTTACCCATAATCCCACAGGCCTGGTGTCAGTGTACAGCTCTGAGCCCAGCCGTTGTACCAATAAAGCTCAGTGAACGCCAGTGGAGGGCGCCTCCTCCCCGCCTGCAGCCAGCAGTAGCACATTGATGCTCAGCCTCTGACTGACTGCTTTAGGCGGGCTGCAGGGGGATACAGCCAACACCGACTCCCCCCTCGTGGCACACCATGGGGGCCATAAAGGTCCAGCGGTTAGTGTCGGGGTTGTACATCTCCACGGAGCTGAGGTTGGACTGTCCGTCGTATCCCCCCACAGCGTACAAACGACCTGACGTGGACACCAGAGACACCCTGCTACGCCGAGTGTTCATGGCCACCAGGAGGCTCCACTGCCCTGAGGCCGAGCTGAACACCTCCGCCCCGCTTAGGAACCCAGACCCGTCGTACCCCCCCGCCACATACATGTGACTGCCCAGAGATGCTGCCCCGTGACGACAACGCTTGTTCAGCATCGCAGCTGCTGGGTGCCAACGGTTGGTGTGGTGGTTGTAGTACTCCACCTGTAGGTGTGGGGGGGTGAGGGGGTTGGGGAGGTAAACAAAAATCAAATAAACAGAATGAATAAACCTCAGGTTAAAATAAAGTTTGAGATCATACAGATTAAATGAAATATAAATCTAAAAAGTTAAGATTTGATTTAGCGTCATACAAATAAAATTGAATTGAAAGGAACTGTTGCAGAGTGACAGTGGAGCAGGACTGACAGGTCTGTGGACACAGGTGTGGGGACGAGGACAGATGACAAACACTGATTAAACTGTTAACTGACCGTGTTGAAGATCTGTAAACCGTCATGGCCGCCTGAGACAAAGATACGTCCATCAAAAACCGTCACACCTGCAGCGCTGCGACTTGCGCTCATCTCTGTCACCACTGTCCACCTGGACAACAGCAGCAGCTCCAGTGACTTTCATCATTACAGATCAATATCATCAAACGTGATAAAATAAGGATGAGAACAGACCAAAAAATTAAATGGCAGCAACTATAAAAAAACTGAACAGGCATCTACAGGCTGAGACCCTAAAAACTGCAGTCTGACTTTCCAGGGTCTTCAGGAGTGAAAACTGTTGAGGGAGCACACAGATAAAAAACCCTTCGATACTTCATGACACCATGATGAAGCTAAGGGGGGATTTTCAGTTACAGATGACCTCTGACCTTCCTCACTCTTTACATCCATGTTCATTAGTTTGCAGATCATAAATCATGACATCGACACAGTGTAAACCCAGACAAATACACACCTGAATCTGCCCCAGGTGAGGACTGACGGGCGGTCTGAACAGTGTCTGCTTAAGTTACGAAATCAACAACACACATTTATCTATACAACAAAGACCAGGATCCAGATCCAACAACTCTGTGTAGGTTCAGGACCACATTCACACAGTCTCTGGTCAGGATTATAACGTCCTGCTGCGTTCACGGAGCCTGGATGACCTGGATCACGGAGCCCTGCTGTGAGGTGGGTCACTCACCTGTCGGTCTCTGGAGAGTAACACTCCACCGAGTTCAGAGATGATTTTCCATCGTAGCCGCCACAAACATAGATGTGTCCGTCGATCACAACCGTTCCCATGGCGCTGTTGACGACAGTGTATTTTATTAGTTTTCTATTCGATCGGGACCAGAGCATTGATCAGTACCGATCACTATTGATGAGCATTGATCACACCTGCGCTGGCTGTTCATGCTAGACACCCGTGTCCAGCCGTCCGTTTCTGGGTTGTAAACCTCCACCGTGCTCAGCCGTGATTGGCCATCATATCCACCAATGGCGTACAGCAGCCCATTAACGACGGCCACGCCCACCCTGCTGCGAGCCGTCTTCATTGGCTGACAGCGCTCCCAGAAGTTCCCGATTGGATCGAACACTTCGACGACGTTTAATGAGTCCCCTGGACAAGAAAAGACACCATCACTGTCTGCTCAGCTCCGCCCCCTGCACAGGTGAGTGACAGGTGAACGTGTACCTGAGCTGTTGAGTCCTCCCACAGCGTAGATGAGCCCTGTGATGGACGTGCAGCACCTTTGTCTGGTTTTAAAGGTGGGCAGGTGAGGACGCCGCTCTGGCATCAGGTGGAAATCTTTGGCTTCATCCACCAGGTCTCTGACAGGACACACAACAGACACACAGCTTCAACACAAACTCCTCTACCTCACTCACAGAGAGCAACACAGACTCTGGTCTGAGCTCCTCCCAAACATCAGGCTGATGCTTAGATGTTGATTTAACAACAACAACAACAACAACAGGATGCACCTGTAGCACGAAGCAGCTCAGAGCAGGTGCATGTGTCTCACCTGCATTTATGGCAGCAGCGCACCAGTTCGTCCTGCTGGACTCGGTCTGACAGGAACTGAGGGCGACACAGAGGAAGTCTGATCTTTGACAGTAGCTCCGGCAGCAGGGACTCCCTCTGGTCCCGGTCATGATGGACCCAGGCCAGCACCGCCTCAAACACCTGCACAGGTACACAGAGCAGTTAACAGACTTGCTGTGTGGATGTTGAAGCTGGACAGGGCACACCTCAGTCCAGACTGAGCTCTGTGAACCCTGCTGGATGGACCGTGGTGCACTGTGGTTCAGACCTCCATGATTCCCTCATGAACATCTCTGTTGCATCTTTGCTTTAATGATACCTGATGATGTCATAGTTTCCATGTCTCAGGTGTGAGTGATGCTGCAGGTCAAAGGTCACCTGTCACCTGCTGAGGTTCAGAGTGAAACGAGGGTCAGACTCAGCAGCAGACGACAGGTAAAGGAGGAGGAGGAAGAAGAGGAGGAGGAGGAGGACAGATCCACAGTTGTTCAGTTTGTTTCACTTCACACATCAAACAGGATGACAGCCTCACAGCTCCTCCTCCTGCAGCAGGACTCACTCCACCCTCAGTCAGGACACTGTCAGGTACACGAGGTCCTGACAGGTGTGTGTCTCACCTGTTCCTCTGCTTTAACGTTGAGCTCGTCACAGCCGACCAGCTCCAGCACCTCCTCTGTCCTCAGACCCAGAAACTCCTCGGACAGAGAGACCTCCACAAAGTGCTGGTGGAGGAAGCTGTTGGCCGAGTCGTACAGAGTCGTACACATCATAGTCTCTGCAAACTGACGGACGCCCAGACAGTTCTTGGGATGTAACCTGGATCCCACAGACCAGGACAGACTGGGTCAGGATGGAACCGGCTCAGATCAAAACCAGCAGAATAAATGTGAGGTAAATCAAAGTGAAACCTGATGACAAGTGATTGTTTTTATCCAGTTTAAACAGTTTTACAGTTTGGAAACAAAGGTCATGTGATATGATCAAAAGGTCCAGACAGCTACTAAATGGACCTGATGCAGTGAGTCTCAGTGACCGACCTCTCCTGGAGGAAGGAGCAGCAGGCGTCCTTAACGTTCTGCAGCTGCAGGAAGCTCGAGCCAATTAGAAGAGACTGAACGTTCTGCTGGTCGATCGCAACGTGGCCGCTGTACGCAAAGTTTATCAGAGCCTCCAGAGCACTGCAGGGACAGAGGGACTGGTTAGACAGGTCTGTGGTTATCTATACTGGTGTCAGACTGGGTAGACTGGTCTTTGATTGGTATGTGGGTTCCTGTGCTGGTTACCTGGGGTCCATGCCCTGCATCAGGATCTCGTCCTGTTTACACTCCACCATGTCATTGGTGAACATGGCATGAAAGTACGGGATGGAGGCTGCCAGAACGATCCGGTGAGCGCTGAACTTATGATCCCCGACCTGCAGAGAGGACAAGCAAATACCAGCGATCTCACCCGTACAATGATCGATAGGACCTGTATTCACCTGTACAGTGTTCACACCTGTACAGACCTGTGTGTTCACTGTGTTGCAGGTTTTGTTTCATCAGTTGCAGATTCAGCAGATTTAATCCTGAGACATTAAGAGGATCAACCTGCAGCAGCAGCTCTGTGTGTTACTGGAACATGACGTTTCAGCAGCACTGGAACAGGTAAAGGTGCGTTCATCACTTCTGAGTGGTCAGATTGTTGTCAGATGTTTTAGTGGCAATGGTGGCTTCATCTTATTTTCTTATCAATGATCCTGTTTGATCTTTACTACGATGTGAGCAGTAACTCACTGTCTCTTACTGATGATGTCAGCTCCACTCAGACAGTGAAGATGTTCAACAGTGACTGTCAATCAAATCAGTGTCACGTTTATTCTGGTTGTTTGCAGCTGATAAATGTTAAATCTTTAAATGCAAACACTTGACTAAAACTACCCTGTTCAGGTCTGTGGATCAGGTCTGTGGTTCAGGTCTGTGGTTCAGGTCTGTGGATCAGGACTGTGATCCAGGTCTGTGGATCAGGTCTGTGGATCAGGTCTGTGGTTCAGGTCTGTGGTTCAGGTCTGTGGATCAGGACTGTGATCCAGGTCTGTGGATCAGGTCTGTGGATCAGGTCTGTGGTTCAGGTCTGTGGTTCAGGTCTGTGGATCAGGACTGTGATCCAGGTCTGTGGTTCAGGTCTGTGGATCAGGTCTGTGGTTCAGGTCTGTGGATCAGGTCTGTGGATCAGGTCTGTGGTTCAGGTCTGTGGATCAGTCCTGTGGATCAGTCCTGTGGATCAGTCCTGGACTGTGGATCAGGTCTGTGGATCAGTCCTGGACTGTGGATCAGGTCTGTGGATCAGTCCTGGACTGTGGATCAGGTCTGTGGTTCAGGTCTGTGGATCAGTCCTGGACTGTGGACCAGGTCTGTGGTTCAGGTCTGTGGATCAGTCCTGTGGTTCAGGTCTGTGGTTCAGGTCTGTGGATCAGTCCTGGACTGTGGACCAGGTCTGTGGTTCAGGTCTGTGGATCAGTCCTGTGGATCAGTCCTGGACTGTGGACCAGGTCTGTGGTTCAGGTCTGTGGTTCAGGTCTGTGGATCAGTCCTGTGGATCAGTCCTGGACTGTGGACCAGGTCTGTGGTTCAGGTCTGTGGATCAGTCCTGGACTGTGGACCAGGTCTGTGGTTCAGGTCTGTGGATCAGTCCTGTGGATCAGTCCTGGACTGTGGACCAGGTCTGTGGTTCAGGTCTGTGGATCAGTCCTGGACTGTGGACCAGGTCTGTGGTTCAGGTCTGTGGATCAGGTCTGTGGATCAGGTCTGTGGATCAGTCCTGGACTGTGGATCAGGTCTGTGGTTCAGGTCTGTGGTTCAGGTCTGTGGATCAGGTCTGTGGTTCAGGTCTGTGGTTCAGGTCTGTGGATCAGGACTGTGATCCAGGTCTGTGGTTCAGGTCTGTGGATCAGGTCTGTGGTTCAGGTCTGTGGATCAGGTCTGTGGATCAGGTCTGTGGTTCAGGTCTGTGGATCAGTCCTGTGGATCAGTCCTGTGGATCAGTCCTGGACTGTGGACCAGGTCTGTGGTTCAGGTCTGTGGATCAGTCCTGTGGATCAGTCCTGGACTGTGGACCAGGTCTGTGGTTCAGGTCTGTGGATCAGGTCTGGACTGTGGTTCAGGTCTGTGGTTCAGGTCTGTGGACCAGGTCTGTGGACCAGGTCTGTGGTTCAGGTCTGTGGATCAGGTCTGTGGACCAGGTCTGTGGTTCAGGTCTGTGGTTCAGGTCTGTGGATCAGGTCTGTGGATCAGTCCTGGACTGTGGATCAGGTCTGTGGTTCAGGTCTGTGGATCAGTCCTGGACTGTGGACCAGGTCTGTGGACCAGGTCTGTGGTTCAGGTCTGTGGTTCAGGTCTGTGGATCAGGTCTGTGGATCAGGTCTGTGGATCAGTCCTGGACTGTGGACCAGGTCTGTGGTTCAGGTCTGTGGTTCAGGTCTGTGGATCAGGTCTGTGGACCAGGTCTGTGGACCAGGTCTGTGGACCAGGTCTGTGGTTCAGGTCTGTGGTTCAGGTCTGTGGATCAGGTCTGTGGATCAGTCCTGGACTGTGGACCAGGACTCCTCTGACCATGGTCGGAACTGTGTATATTGACCTCAGACGGTCTGATGAAGATCAATAACTAACACAACTCCCTGACCAACGACCGACGCAGCAGTCTACCTGCTGCCTTGCTTCAGGGCTCCTCGGCAGCAGGTCAAAGGTTAGCTCTGTTATCTTTCCTGGCCGAGTCGATCATAACGGCCTGTGACGTCACAAGCCCGTGTAAAAGTCATCATCACAATAACATAAAAGTCGCTGTTAGCATGTTGTTAGCACCGTTAGCTCTGCCGCAGCTAGCTTCCTCCTGACGGGCTGCTAGCTGTTAGCTGGCAGGCTAATTTCAGCCTCGAACGTCGTCGATTCTTACCTTGAGCGTGACGTCACAGAGTTTCCCCTGACGTCGGATCTCCTCCATGACGACATAGCCTCTCGCGGGCAGGTCGTGTACCGAGAAGTGAACTAAATCCTCGAGCTCTTCGCAGAGAACGTCTCCCATCGTCAGCACGAGCGGCGGAGCGGCGCGGACTGACCCCACCGAGCCACCGTCCACAGCCAAGAGCTGTGACGTCCCAGCGACCGACGGAAGCTCCGCCTTCAGAATAAAAGACTGTCCGCTACCAAAGCAAACACTGTATTACTTAGAATAATAATAATAATAATAATAATAATAATAATAATGATAATAATAATAGTCCTTATTATTAACTTTAGCTCGTTCCTCTGCAGCAGAAAATAATAAACGCGATTAGGACTTCCGCTTTGACATTTGGCCTCCAAAATAAAAACCTAAAGTTTCTAAAACATGTATTAACTTTACAAAGCGACAATCAGAGGAGGAGAAACACACTAATTTTCACCTGAGCAAAAGTCCAAATTCCACACTGTTAAAATACTCAACAAGTACAAGTAAAAGTACTGCACTTTAAACATGTGTGAGTAAAATTAGGAGTAAATACTCACAGCATCAAAAGTAAAAAATACTCAGTGCAGTAAAACGACCCCAGTGACTGATAATCTAATTATAGTATGAATACTAGTGTATTATTACTCATCCATTAACGTGTTAAATTGCTGGAAGTGGAACTGGTCTGAACCATGTTGGACTAGGATTAATGATCGTTTTCATAAAGGATTAATCCAAACCTCAAAAAATGATTTAGAAATAAATTTTATATTTTTACACAAAATTAAAAAGCTGGAAATCTTCATGTTGAAGAGGGTGGAACATGACATGTTTGGTATTTCACATAAAAATGGCTTCAACCACTACCAAAGAAGTTGCCAATTAATTTTGTCAATCGACTTATCGAATAGCCAACTGTTTCACCTGTAGATGTATTAACTGCTGGTTTGTAAACTCTTCATATCTACTGAAGGAAAAATCTGCATCTGTAGATGACTGCAGCCCTCTGATAAGTATAGTCTAGAACAAAGTACAATATTTTCTCTGAAATGTAGTGGAGTGAAAAGAAAAACCTAAAATAAAGTACAAGTACCTCTGATTTTTACTTAAGTGCAGTGCTTGAATAAATGTACTTAGTTACCTTCCAACACTGGCTGCTATTGTTTATAGTAACAGAAAGGAAAATATTATTTACACAAATGTAGATTTTATAATTCTGCTTTTGTTCAATTTGTCTTTTTGTCAGGAAGTTAGGTTTCCTTCTGAAAACAGGTTATCAGAGTAAAGATGAGATCATGTGACCTTGTTGAAATGAAAACAAACAACTGATCAAAACTAAAGAGATATTTTACATTGTAAGAAAACAGAACCCCCTGTTCATGAGTTTGGTGATCAAAGGGTAAAAATGTTTGAATGAAGACCTCAAGTACTGCACCAAGTTTTATGTTTGTGATTATTTCCTCAAACACTGACATTGTTTTAATGATATAAATGTTATATCATTCAAAAGCTGAGCGCTTTTAACAAGTTTCTAACATAAAACTGTAAAGTTGATTTGTTAACAGACCTTATTTAAGTGATCAAACCAAAGAGGCAGAGAGAAGAAGAGGAGGTAGAACTTCTTCATAAAAGCTTTTTCTAGTTCTCTTTTATTATGAAAAGGATTTTTGTATTAAAACTGTCAGCCAATCAAACGGCAGCTTCAGACAAAAAAAACAGCAGACAAAACCCCACCATTTATTGTAAAAAAAAAAAAAAAGAAAAAGAAAAAAAGAAGTTTTATTCACATATTTTGGTGTTTGATCTTCAAAGTACTGAAGGACACCCGAACACACCGTCGACCTCTGAAGCATCTTTCTTTCAAGTCATTCCTTTTTTCTGAGGAGAATCCACATTTGATGGATCAAAGGAAAACATAAACCCACATGGACACGCTGAAGTTGGTTTGAGTTTGGTTTGTGATGGTGTGTTGTGTTCAGGAACACCAGTCAGAGGACAAACATCCAGATGTTTCTGCTGTCTGGCTGCAAAAAAGCTGGGTTCATGTCTCAGTTTAAATCTGTTTCCAACCTGCTCATCATTTTACAAAACTCAGTTTCCCTAAACGAAGCAACAAGAGTCTTAAAACTGTGTCAGACCAGGGCCTGCCCAAGTAGACCCCTCACTGCTCCTGCTGCCTGTACAGTTTTTCAAACTGGGACCACTGAGATCCAGTTCTACTGAGGAAGGGCTGCAACCAATTATCATTTTCCTGATTGATCTTTCTACTGATCATTTTCATAATTAACTGATTGATCGTTCAGACTTAAAACATGTCAATAATGGAGAATGTTTGACTGAAAACTTAAAGGATCCACCATCGAATTGCTGCAGCCTCACTGTATGGTCATTGGATTAAACCTCAGTAACTCACAACATGTAAACATAAAGAATTTAGAACTAGATTTTGACACCAGGACCCTCTTCAAGACCAGACCTAAAGATCAGGTAATTAATCTGGACCCATTTTCAGCCCCCTAAGATGTCAGATAATAATGTGTTTTAATTGTTCATATTCACAATAAAAAGTTCATTAAACACAAAACAGCTGATGAACAAAAAAGTAAAACACTACGCTGGTCTGAACTGAATGTGTCACAGTAACATAAAGTCTACAGCAGGGACAAGAACAGACATTTTAAATGTGGTTCAGATCCGTGTAAAAATTCAGTTACTAAATTCTGATTTATTTTACAGTAAGAAAATCTTGAACAAACTGCAGAACTGCAACTAACAATTATTTTTCACCACAGATTGAGCTTTTTTTTTTTTCTCTCTCCAGTGAACGAAGCACTTGGTCTATTAGATGGTGAAAATGTTCATCTCAGTCTCAGTCCATGGCGACTTGCATGTCTTGTCTGACCAATGGTACAAAATCCAAAAATATTCAGTTTAGTGCAACAGAAAACAGATTAAAAACTCAGATTCTGAGAACCTGGAGAATGAAAATAACTGGAAACATTAACCCAACAGAAAAATAGTTAATTATTCACTATTTATTAACTATTAATTTATTTTCTTTTGATTATCTAATTGAGTCAGCTCTAAAATGAACTGAAACTAGCAGCTACCAGGAAGAAACAAAATCAATCTAAAATTTGTTGATTTGGAAAATGATAAGCAGGATTGGAAAATATTTGCGATTTGTATTTGAAACATGAAAAACAGCGGTATGGTCCTTTAACTCTTTTACTGAAACCAACAGAAGAAGAAAAATTTATCCAGAGACAAACACCAATAAAAAACTCTGACAGGTTAGAAAGAGGCCTCTATTCTATGCGGAGTTTGTGTATCTTTCTGTGTGTATATCTGTATATCTGTGTTCTATGCTGACAGGTCGCTGTTCTCAAAGCGTTCTTGGTCATACACCTCTGCCACCACCTTACGTCCTCCAAACCAGCGGTGGTTCAGTGCCTGTATGGCTCGATTCATCTCGGCCGCCTCTGAAAACTCTACAAAGATCTTAACGATGACATCGGCGTCGTCCTCCTCTCCCTGGCGCTCTTGGTAGATGATGACACGCTTCACCTGGCCGAATTTCCCGCACTCCTCTGTGACCTCGCCCTCCAGGTCATCATCGATGTCATCAGGACCGACCATGTTCCTCAGGACCATCACAGTTGACTGATGGGGAAGATTAAGTGTTAGATAAACCATTTTACTGGAGTCCATTTATGTGTCTATGACAAAACTACAATTAAAATGTTTAATTTCAATTTTCATATTACAAGTTGTCAAACCCCAGTAAACCTGCTTAAGTTCACAGTCAAGATCAACAAGTCCACAGTCAAGATCAACAAGTCCACAGTCAGGATCATCAAGTCCACAGTCAGGATCAACAAGTCCACAGTCAGGATCATCAAGTCCACAGTCAGGATCATCAAGTCCACAGTCAGGATCATCAAGTCCACAGTCAGGATCATCAAGTCCCGGCGGCCCGGTAGTCGAGTGGTTACGGCGCGTACCATGTTGAGCGTAAGACGCTCTTGGCAGGCAGTCGCTGGTTCGACTCCTGACCGGAGTCGAACCAACAAGTCCACAGTCAAGGTGAACCCTCCTCCTGGCTGTGAGTATCTTGCTCCTGGGCAGGACTTAAGCCCGTACCTCCTGTTTGCGGAGCAGTTTCCTCATCACCATGTGCCTGGCGCTGCTGCCGCTGATGCTCATGTGCTCCTGCTCACTGAGTGGCTCCATGGCTCCGTCCTGCTGCACATCCTGCTGATGCTCCTCCTCCTCTTTCCTCTTCACCTCAGAGCCAAAAGAGGCTGCCGGTGTTGGAGGTGTGGCCAGTACTGGGTTCACCAGACCCACCTGAGGCAGGCCCGGTCGAGCCGGGGTCACCCCTGAAACAGACAGGAAGCAGGAAGGACAGGACGGTCAGACGGGTGGCGACGGTCTGGCTGCAGGAGCTGCCCCAGGCTTCTGGAGAAGAAGAACCTCCTCCTGGACGTCAGCTTCTCCGCCGGACTGGGACCGACCCCTGGCCTCTTCCACCCACCAGAATATACTCTGTGTGCACTGGTTTACCACGCCTGTACCACCCTCCTCATGAAAACAGGTGGAGTTAAAACTGAAGTGCTCAAACTGACTTTATGCTTCTGTTTTCTATCAGCAGTAAAACCAGGCATTAAACTCCACCCACCTGCAGTACATCACCACCCAACAAGTAGCTGTAAACAAGTGCACTCACAGACTGTGCAGTGTGAAGCATCCTGACTGTGTAACTCCATCTTTTAACTCTCAGCTGCTGAAATTTCTTCCCTGAGTGACCATGTTGAATTTTGAAACTAATACTTACGATCAGTGCAGATATGATCTCAGGAAACAGGAAGCTTTGGACTTTAAGCTAAGAGGATCAGTGGAGGGTAAACAAACCCCACCGACTGAAGTCAAACAGGAACCACCCCCCACCCGCTACTGCTCATGACTGTCTGCAGGTGTGTTGTTCAACAAGACTGAACCTCCATAAATCACATAGGATCTAAGACTCACTGGCCAATAGGAATGAGGGGTTATGTTTAAAAGGGAGGGGCTAGAAACAGTCCTCTTCACTTGGTTGGTCAGTGTGCAGCAAAGGGGAGGGGTTAAGAGGTCACTGTCGGTGCAAATGTTGGGGGTCGAGAGAGGGGGGAAGAGAAGAGAAAAAACAGAGAGAGAGAGAGAAAAAAAGACAATAAAAGAGAAAATCTATTAGTGGAGACGCTTCTGACGAAGCAACACAAACAACAGCTGGGACTAACTACTTCCTGTCTGGAGTCTGTTCATAAAACCATCACGACTGGTCTGACTGATGGAGGCGACGTCTGCTGGATGAAACACTTCTCCCCTCACAACTCAACACCTGCACTGTTTGATTTATATTTTTTGGTATCATCTCATTTACACTAGTTATTACTTGTTTTCAATGGGTTTTAACTTTAGTGTACGAGTTATTACCTTCGCACAAAAGATCCTTATTTGTTCTCATAAGTTATCTTATCACAGTTTACAAGATTCATATCTTGTGTGAACAAGTTATCATCTTGCTGTATTCATCTTGTTTAAAAACTTTCTTTCTTTTCAACAGAAATTTTTATGTCGCTGCAAATTATTGGTCTCACACATTGTTTTCTAGTACAATGTGGTATCTTGTAAAAGTTACCTTGTTCATCCAAGATTAAAAAAATATAGCTTAACATCACAACAAAGTCAAACAAAAAGTGTGTCATGGTAAACATCTGTCCTGAACAGGGCAAAATGTGTCTGCACCACATCTGCAGATATTTACAGCTTGTTGAACGGTTCAGCCTTAAGAGTCACAACCACTACAACTACACAAGTGGAAAATAAAACACAGTCACAAACAATTATTTCCTTTGAAAACTGTCTTAAAGGCGTGTTCTGCTGATAACAGAACATCTAATGAACTTCTTCTGTGTCTGGGTGTGTGGAATGAAGGCAGGTAAGAGTCTACAGGTGTCTAAGACGCTGTGGGAGGGGCTTACAGGATAAACCAGGAGATATGATCCTGTGATGTTGTTGTGATAAATGTGATTGGCTGCACACTGACATTTCAGGCAGGAGACCTTAAATGTGATTGGACAGCAGGACATCCTTGTTAACACAGGGGTAGGCTTTTTCTATGTGTGTGGGCGGTGCTGTAGGTGTTCCTACCTGTGATGACACCTGGAGCCTGGGCGGCCATGACGGCCTGAGGAAGTCCACCCAGCTGCTGAGAGAGGAGTGCCGGTCCAGCCAGAGCTCCAAGCACCGATGCTCCCACTGCCTCCTGTACACACCACAGAATGAAGTATATTCAATAGAAAATATATACACTACTGCACAAAATACATCAGAAATCGATCGAAAATCGATCCAGTACTGCACACTCCTCCCAGAACACTCCCAGAAAATACATCAAATATGGCCAAACTGATACTTCACAGAATACATGTTAAATGCTGTAGAAATAGCTCATCTGTCATCTACAGCACACAGCTGTTTTTCTGTTAGTGTCTCCTCTGACTGGGAGGCGGAGCTTCATTCCGTACCTGAGCCGTGATCTTGGCGGTAGCAGCGGCGGCAGCCACGGCGGCAGCAGCAGGGAGTCCTCCAGGAGTTGTCGGTGTGAGGAGGGGCATGGGTGGAGTCACGGCCTTCCCCACCCGCAGGTACTGACCCCCCAGGTCAAACAGGTTCATGGAGGCCACGGCATCCTGAGCGGACTGAGCCTTCTCGTACTCTGAGACCAGGATAACAAAACCACCAGACAACCGTCAGGTAGAATACAAGTACAACTACAGCCTCACCAGCGCCCCCTGAAGTTATAGTATTCATTGCACAACAGTACTACACTGAGCAGTGCAGGTGTGGTGATTCATGCCTTGCTGCAGGAACCTCTCCATGTAAAACCAAGAGAAGACAGCTGCAGTGAACCTGCACTGACCCTCAGGTTCCCACCAGAGCAGGCTCCTTGTTGTGTCTTCACCTGGTGAGGTTTACTTCACCAGGTGAAGACCTTTGAGTGCAGCAGGAGCAAAACCTGCACCACAGGTCTCTAGATCTTTAGATCGGGGCCTGTTTCTGGACTGGACTGGAGTCTCTGTGTCGCTCTGATCCTAGATTAGACTTGACCACACAAAGAAGTCAGGACTGAATCAGCTGGACGAGTCAGGAACCAGATGAAAGACTATTTTAATTCAACATCCATCTGTCTGTAACTGTCTGTACCTGCCTGTCTGTACCTGTCTATTCTTTTCTATATCTGTCTGTACCTGTCTATACCCATCCTCTGTGTGTCTGTTGTGTGTCGATTGTGTGCATGTTGTGTGTACTGTGTGTCTGTTGTGTGTCTGTTGTGTGTAGTGTGTGCATGTTGTGTGTACTGTGTGTCTGTTGTGTGTCTGTTGTGTGTCTGTTGTGTGTACTGTGTTGCACCCACCGATGAAGCCGTAGCCTTTGTGTCGTCCGGTGGTCGGCTCTCGGGCCAACATGCAGGACTTGATCTTTCCAAAGGCCTCGAAGACGCTCTTGATGTCGTCGTCAGAGAGGTCGGGGTGGACCGACGCTACGTAGATCCTGTTAAAGGCACGAGCTTCCTCCGCCAGCTGGTCGATGATTGGCTGAGCCTGACCAATGTTACTGGGCCTCCCAACCTGCAAGACAAGGAGGAGGGCAAAAAGACAAAGACCTCAAGATTGTCTGAAACATGACGACAGACCGGTCCACAGCTAAGGACCGTACTGGTCTGTGATGTCTGGACCCTGCAGCTGAGGACCTGACAGAGGACAGTCTGGACTCACCTTGATGTTTCTGCCTCCTAAGACGACAGAATTCATCTGTTCCAGAGCCAGCTGAGCCGCCTCGGGCATCTCGTACTCTACGAAGGCGAAACCCTGCAGAGGGACACACTGACGGTTACTCTGGATCAGTGAGTCCTGGTCCATTCGTGTTGCCCTGACAGGACTCAAAGACCCCTCCCTACAGCAAACTGCTGACATCTCCACCCACTCACTTCACTTCACCTGCACATGAACAGGAAGTCATTTATCCTGAAAAACACCTGGAGCATAAACTGAGCTCATCTTTACTGTAAGACACTAAAAGAAGGTCAGGAGGTCCTGGTCCAGTTCTCTTGTCCCTGATCGAGGTCCAGTCTGACCCTTGTACTGACCTACGTGATAGATCTGTATGAAGGTTGTCTCCACTCAGCTCTCACAGGAAACAGGTTCAGAGTCAGAGAGAATCTGCACTGTTCACACCTGTCGGACAGAGGTAACCTCCTGTATCCACACTCATCCTGTATCTGATCCTGACTGAGCCCCAGGAGGGCAGGTCGACATGTCGGCAGGTGTACAGATCAGCAGGTCAGCAGGTCGACAGGTCAGCAGGTCGACAGGTGTACAGATCAGCAGGTCAGCAGGTCGACAGGTCAGCAGGTCGACAGGTGTACAGGTCGACAGGTCAGCAGGTCAGCAGGTTGACAGGTGTGCAGGTCGACAGGTCAGCAGGTCGACAGGTGGACAGGTGTACAGGTGGACAGGTGTACAGGTCGACAGGTCAGCAGGTCAGCAGGTCGACAGGTGTACAGGTCGACAGGTCGACAGGTCAGCAGGTCGACAGGTGGACAGGTGTACAGGTCGACAGGTGTACAGGTCGACAGGTCAGCAGGTCAGCAGGTCGACAGGTCTGCAGGTCTGCAGGTAAGCAGGTCAGTAGGTTGACAGGTCGGCAGGTCTGCCCTGAGCTGCAACACAAACCCACCCCACCCCAGAAGACTGATACACAGGTGAAGAGCTGTGTGTGACCTTGTGTTTCATGGTGACAGAATCCCAGGACATGTCGATGCTTTTGATTGGTCCAAACGGAGCGAAGGCCTGTCTGATGGTGTCCTCCCCAAGCTCGTAGTAGATGGAACCGACGTAAACCCGACACATGATGGCCAGAGCTCTCTGACGCTGTGCCGCCACCTGAGCAGAGAGGAGCACGGTCAGCACCGCACCACAAACACCACAGCTCTGATCAGAGCTGAAAGGAAAAGTTAATGATCAGCTGTCTTAAAGGGCCACTCCACTGTTTTTACAGGTCAAAGGTCAGAGAACAGGTGAAATGTGAACAGTGAGGACTGTACTTACTGACTGCAGAGGAGACAGAGCGTCTCCTAAACCCATCGTCAGGGACGCCATCTGAGACAGAGACAGAGGGCGGAGCTCAGATTACACCCAGGTTACTGTGAAGAAGGTTCAGCCTCCTCATCATCGCTCCGCTCACAGCTGATGTTTTCACCTCCTCATGCTTCATGTCTGTCACAGTTGAATCACATGACCATAGGTGTAGCAGGTGTAACACAGCTCAGGCCACTGCTGGTACACCTGCTACACCTGTTCACCTGTTTCATCTGTTACATCTGCTACATCTGTAACATCTCTTACACCTGTTCACCTGTTACACCTGCTACATCTGCTTCACCTATTACATCTGTTACACCTGTTCACCTGGTACACCTGTTACATGTGTTACACCTGTTACACCTGCTACATCTGTAACATCTCTTACACCTGTTCACCTGTTCACCTGTTACATGTGTTACACCTGTTACACCTGCTACACCTGTTCACCCGTTAACCTGAGACATCTGCTACACCTCTCACACCTGTTACATCTGCTACATCTGTTCACCTGTTACACCTGTTCACCTGTTACATCTGCTACACCTGTTCATCTGTCAAATCTGCTGCACCTCCTACACCTATTACACCTGTTACATCTGCTACACCTGTTAAATCTGCTACACCTCTCACACCTGTTACACCTGTTACATCTGCTATATCTGTTACATCTGCTACACCTGTTCACCTGCTACACCTGTTCACCTGTTACACCTGTTCATCTGTTACATCTGCTACACCTGTTCACCTGTTCACCTGTTACACCTGTTTACCAAATCAGAACATTAACACATGCATGTTTACAGCAAGAGCTACAAACGTGATCACAGCTCTGCTAGACAACAAACCCCTGAGCGTACCTGAGCAACAGGTTTTATCTGAGCAGCAGCTGATACTTTAGCAGGTGCTGTTACCTTAGCAACAGGTGGTGTTGTTACCTGGAGGCTGGTGAGCTGCTGCTGCTGAGCCAGAGTCTGTTTGACCAAAACACTTTTAATGCTCTGCTCCATGGCGTACTTCTTTGCCTGCAGACAGGAAACAGCCAATCACAGTTCAGATCACACACACACACACACACACACACACACACACACACACACACACACACACACACACACACACAGTGCTGAGAACAGAAAAACTTTAAAAATATATATTTTTTAAATCCTCCTATCTCATGTTTCTGCCGCTGCTTCATAATAAAAACATGCTTTCTGTCATGGTTCATATTCTTGGAACCTGCAGGACTTTTATTGTGAAACATCAGACAGAAACAGATGTGTGTATCAGTGTATGTGTGTTTGTGTAACCTTCTGCAGTGCCTCCTGCTGGTTGGGGGTGAGCGGAGGCAGGCCCAGCTTGGTGGTGGTGCTTTGTCCATTCTCCATGATGAGAGCCGGCCCTCCCTGTTAACATCAACATGTGAACAAAACAAACAGACCCTGTGATTCCCCAGCTCTCAGCTTCTGATTGAAACAGTAGGTCGAAACAACTACAGCCAAGTGGAAATGCACTGTTAGTTTTTATTTCAACAAATTAAAAATTAAATTGTAATTACTAACTCAGGTCTTAATGACCCCCCCTCCCCCCAACTCCCACTTATTAATCTGCTAACAAATTTGTTGATTCATTGATTAAAATACCACAGAGATTGCCTTCACAGTCACATTTGACAAAGAAACACAACAAATCTTCACACTGAACATGTTTTAACCAGCATATATAAAAGTGGTGGATTTTTCTATGGTGTTTGATGTGACGTGTGCAGACTGGGCTGTTTATACTGACAGAGTAAATCTGATGAAAGAAATTAACCATACTTCACCAGAGTGTTTGATGAAAAAAAAAAACATGTTTTCATCAGTGATTAACTGTTACTGTATGTCCTGTACCTTGGAGAGCTTAGAGTTCCCTATTTTCCCAATAGGACACTTCGCTCTCTAAATGCAGGTCAACTTGTGGTTCCCAGAGTTAGTAAGAGCAGAATGGGGGGCAGAGCCTTCAGCTATCAGGCTCCTCTCCTGTGGAACCAGCTCCCAGTGTGGGTTCGGGAGGCAGACCCCCTCTCTACCTTTAAGATCAAGCTTAAAACTGTCCTGTTTAGTAAAGCTTATAGTTAGGGCTGGCTCGGGTATGTCCTGACCCATCCCTTAGTTATGATGCTATAGAGCTAGACTGCTGGGGGATTCCCATGATGCACTGGGCTCTCTCTCTCTCTCTCTCTCTCTCGACTTCATGCCATTAACTTTGTATTTTTTTCTCTCCCCCATACTTTGTGCTTCTCCTCTCTCTCCCTCTCTCTGTCCTCATTCTGCAGGTATCTCTGCCTCTGGAGCAGCAGGATCCAGATCCACCACTACTCATCTTTACTATTAACCACTGTTATCTGTCATTATTATTGATAACACCATTACCTATACAGCTGTTCCTGGTCTCTCTCTCTCTCTCTCTCTCTTCTCTCCCCTCTCCTCCCCCTCCCCCTCTTTCTATCTTCTCCTAAACCCAACCGGTCGAGACAGACCCCCCCCCACCCTGAGCCCGGTTCTGTTGGAGGTTTCTTCCTGTTAAAGGGAGTTTTTCCTCCCCCCTGTCACCAAGCGCTGCTCTTTGTGGGAACTGTTGGGTTTTTCTCTGTAACAAAGTAAGGTCTTGACCTGACCCTGTAAAGAGCCTTGAGATAATGTAGATTATGATTTGGCGCTATACAAATAAAATTGAATACTAATACACATAGTGAGAGTACTAATACACACTGTGAAGGTACTAATACATATGTACCATCAGCACAGTGTACTGACAGTATTAAATATAAAATTACTCAGTGAAAGATCCCTGTGAGTGTTTTATTATTGCCATTATTAATTAATCTACTGATTATTTTCTGTTAATTGATTGTTTGGTGTTTGGTTTCAAAATAAGTTGAAATTAATTTAAATGTAAATAATCAGAAGGAAAAGAAGCTGGAACATGAAAATGGCCTCAGCCATGGTCACAGCAGCTCCCAGCTCATTTCCTGTCACTTCACTCAGTGACTCTTTTTGTTTCTAAACAAAACATCACATGTTGTAAACTCTTCATATGTTCCGTTTGTAAACATCTGGATCTGTACAATACTTCCTCTGATGCACTGCAGTACAAGTCTACAGTCGCATGAAAAGCAAAAACTCATAAATATACTTCCACCTCTTGGTCTGTGACGTCACGTCGCTCATCTGTGATGTCGTCAGATAACAACATCATCTGAGGTATCAATTTCAGATCCGTGTATTGATCATTACATTATCAATCTAACGGTCTCACAGATCGTCACCTGTCCAGGTGTTCTGCTTGTAGACGGTCATGTAGTTCCAGTTTGTTCGTTTTGCACCAGCTACAAGAGCTGGTGCTCTGCTGTTAGCCTAGCTTAGCTCCTCCACCTCTGCTGCGTTTACCGATCTGTTATAATTGATAAACTTTAGACACGATCGGTTAATCGGAGTGATTAATTTTAGACTTTGTGTTTGCACTTTAACAATAAAAACTGATTTGGTTTAATGTCAGTCCGGTTCCTCCTGTTAGCATTAGCTCAGTATTAGCTTAGCATGCGTCCCTCAGCGCAGACTAACAGGTAATAATCGCACTTACTGCAGAAACTGCCGCCGCCATACAGCCCAGCTGCAGCTCTCCGAGCTCCTTCTCTCAGGTTCGATCCAAATCAATAATCAATTATTTCTGATGTTTGAGCCCGTTTGAGCAGCGGAAACACCGCGGCCATTTTCACGGCACTTCCTCTGAGGATTGTTTCAAAATAAAAGACCCGTCTTGTTCTCTTGGAGAATGGTGTATCTATGTATTTATTTAGATTTCACTTCATATTTATTTGTTTTATTTCTTATATTTTATCACTTTGTCACTTTAACAATTTATTCATTATGTTTTGATTTAATGGTCCATTTTAAATTTTAAATTAAATTAATAGAATTATATCTTGTATCTATATTTGATTTGTTGTTGACCATGTAAAGTCCGTATGAATGAACATATACAAGATCAAAGTTGAATTAAAACTGATCACTTTGTGTTTGTAAACTGATCCAACTGAAATCTTTTTATCTTTATTATTATTATCATTATTATGGGACATCCACAGGTTTAATAAACTTATAAACACTCAGTGTTTTTTAATCCTTTAATGATTGATCAATCGATTACTGATTATTAAAGTTCCTAACAGTTTTTCTGTCTTTATTAAAATTACTGAAACATCACACATTTACACGTTATTATAATTTCACATCATATTACAGACACTCAGTAGCAGGTTAGCATCAGCTGTACACAGTATGCAGCATGGTAGCATAACTGATCAATAACTAATTAATATCTGATCAGCACAGACTGCAGCTCTTCACTGCTCACACAGAATCAAAGCTGGATGATGGTGGAGATACAGCGTTCTCTCTAAAGAAACCCAAGAGTCTCCAGGTCTTCTATCATTCAGCTCTGGTCGATAATCAAAGAGAATGTCATCAGTATAGTCAGGATCAATAACTATTGATAAGTAAATGAACCTGATACAGAGTCATTTTTTTCTTTTCACTGCTTTGTTTCAGATGTTTAAATAAGTTAATCATCATTTTCTTAAACAGCACAACCTCAGCTGCAGTGTTCTTCCATCAGGTTGTTCTTCTGAGACCTCAGGTTCTCCAAACCCAATAACTTAAGGGTCCAGGGTTCCTGACTTTTTGTTCCATTCAACTGTAGCACTCTGTATTGTTGTTATGTTTGTCAGAGGCTGGAACTGGAGAACAAAGTGAAACAGTTCAGGCAGAGACAAGGAACCAGGTTCTGTAGAGTCCAGATTGAGAACCTGAAGCAGAAATTCTACATATACACAAACACTGTCGAAGGGGTCTACAGGTCAGAGCTGAACTAAATGTTTCTCAAGGATGTTAAATGTAGAACCCTGTAATCGAGAAAGGTTTCTAAAGCAGAGATCTCAGTGCACTGGTTCCACAAGGGGAAGGTTCTAGAACAACCAGGAGAAAGGTGTAGTGGTTCAAGGTGAGAGACGGTTGTTGTATCCAGTGAGTTGTAGTTTGGGTTGGTGGTAGGGCCCAGACCTCCAACAGGGTGAAGAACTGGTCACTGGCGCAGAACGCCAGAGAGTTCTTATTGAGTTCTTGATGTTTATTATTCTGGAAGTCAGTGAGAGGCTTCAGAACCTGGAAAGAGGTGAGTGTAGGACACCACAAAAAACAGGTTCTAGACATGTGAGGGGTTGGGTCATAGCTTAGGTTGGTGATAGAACCCAGACATCCAACTGAACATTTAGGAATTTTATAAGTTTGGTAGACCTCCATAGCAAAAGGTTCTACGAAGACAGCTCTTGATGTCAGTGAGGAGGGAAGGTTCTAGACCTCATCAATGATTGTGTTCAATGATATTTTATAGATGTGAGAGTGATGGGTCAGTGTTTGTGTTGGTGGTAGAACCCAGACATCCATCAAAAGGTTCTAAAAGGGCATTCCTCCAGAGATCTGGCGGGCCACCTGCTCATCCTGGCTCTCCTCCTTGTCCTTCCTCTCCTGGTTCCAGTCTTTTAGACCCTCTGGCAGGGTCGTGTCTTCGTCCTCGCCTCCGGTTCCCTCCACAAACTCTTCGTATGTCGACTTCTCTGCAAACGGACGTTTTCCCAGCAGCTCCACCATGTCGCTCTTATCCAGAACCTCCTTCTCCAGCAGCCGCAGCGCCACCTAGAGAACACCACAGGAACACAAAGGCCAGGGTCAAAACTGTGGATTGAGCTGTATGTGTTTGTGTGATTATTGTAGATTTCAAAGCTGTTGTTCTATAAGAACAGATCCAACTTCATGAGGAAACCTTTTTTTAGAACAAAGTGGACACCAGATTGAGAACACTCTAAAAACTTGTAAAACTTGTGTGTTCTGTGAAAGGTCTAGAACCTTGTATTAGATCAAAGGTTTTAACATCAGACCAGGTCTCAGCACAGGAATCTTCAAGAACTCAATGTTCTATGTTGGGGTTCTAGTTGATGAGAAACATATTTGTTGTTACAGGTGAATGTTTTGAACGTTTGTAGAAATACACCCCTGCTTGTCCAGGAGATGGTTCTAGAAGAGCATTCCACCAGATTTCAGGGTTGTGTAAATCCTCATCTCATTTCCTGTATGTGTACTTACAACCCATTTCATCTGGAGTTCCACAATCATCTCCACCTGAGAGGTCTAGAACAAAGAACGTGTTGAGGACCTGTGAGGTTCTTAAAGACAACCTAGAACAGACCAGTGTAGGTGGTCGGTACCTTCTCAACCTCTGCTTTCTTGTTGTTCAGCAGCTGTTGGGTTCTCTGGTATGCCTCGCTGATGAGGGTTCTGACCTCGGTGTCGATGAGACGAGCTGTAGCTTCACTGTAAGGTTTCTCCAGAACCATCTCACCCTGCCGGGGGAGGTCGAAGGAAACCTGACCTACCTTCGCATTCATCCCAAACTGGACAATCTGCAGCAGAACACAGAACCCAGGAGATCAGACTGGCAGGAACACAACACACACAAACTCCTGAATCACTTTTTCCTTTGGTGCTTTACTTCATGTTAAGTTCACCGCCTAGATGTGGGACAGTGGAAACCGCCTGTTTTTCTCATGGTTACAGTGATCCATGGATACATGGATCCAGAGCCTGAAACGACCCTCATGTGTTTCACTGACCAGGACAAGATGTTCTCCACTCTAATGCAGTGGTAAGAACATTCACCTCATGGTGGACTTCAGCTTCTCCACCTGCAACAGCAACCATTGATCTTTCTGCCACTGACGGCGAACAGACCTCATCTTCTTCTACCTGCCCAGACTCAAATGGACCCTGGCTCCCAACCTCTCATCCCCGGCTCCCATACCGGACTTCCTCAGTACTCAAGGATTTTTGGAGGCTGGTGTTGAGTGGTGTCTAAATCTGTCTTCGTTAAACCAGGAGGAATCTGATCTATTGCAGGTCCCCATGTCTGTTGAGGAGATGACTGAGTGTTCTTCTTAAACTAGAATCACCTCCTCCACTCAGACTAGTTTCACATCCTGTTTATCCAGAGTCAGATACAATATCAACTATTTGCGTGAAATTTGTCATTATTACTGTGAAGAGAAGACGACCTGATCAGCAGTGATCGGCTGTGATCATATGATCGGCTCCTGTCTGCAGTGTATCATGATGTCTCTGTTTCACTGTGATACTGAGGGAAACTTATAAACAGGAGGATTCTCAGTAAAGTTCTGCAGCCTCTGTTTCTCTGGAGCTTTATTCTGTAGGGACATCAAAGATGACATCATCAGGAAGTGATGTCACACTGAACCAGATCAACATGTGGTTCAGGTCTGATGGTTCAGGTCTGACTAAGGACTCGGACTCCTCTGACCTAAGTGAACTCTGACCTGTGCGTAGGCGCTCTGGGTGACCTTTCGGAGGTCATCCTGAGCTCCGGTGGTGATCCGTCCGAAGAAGATCTCCTCGGAGACTCGTCCTCCCAGAGTCATACACATCCGGTCCAGCAGCTGCTCTTTGGTGTACAGGTACTGCTCTTTGGGCAGGTACTGAGCGTAACCCAGACCCTTCCCTCTGGGGATGATGGACACCTGTACAGGTAACGACAAGAACACAACTTCATTGAAACACATGATCATCAATCTGCTGCTGAGTCTGGTGAGCTCAGTTCACAAAGACACAACACAGCACAGTCCTGCATTACAGCTGTTCACAGTGATGTCACAGTGATGTCACACTGGGTCCAAACTAAACTGGTGCAGCAGCAGAAGTTAAACCTTTGACATGAAGAATCAGACACTTTGTAAAATGTTAAATTATTAATCCAGACCTGATACCGACCAAATCTGATACTGACCAAACCTGATACCGACCCAGATCTGATACTGACCCAGACCTGATACTGACCCAGACCTGACACTGACCAAATCTGATACCGACCAGACCTGATACCGACCCAGACCTGATACCGACCCAGACCTGATACCGACCCAGACCTGATACCGACCCAGACCTGATACCGACCCAGATCTGATACTGACCAGACCTGATACTGACCAGACCGAGGACCACCTCCTCCTTCCTCCTCTTCCTGATTAATGACCAGACATCATAATGTCACAATGAAGTTGACCTTTGACCTCTGGGATCATCACTTAATTTTATCACCACAGACCTCAGAGTTAACTTCTGTTTTTGGCAGGAAAACAGAGCATCAGGTGAGTGTGGTGCAGACAGGTGAGTGCGGTGCACACAGGTGAGTGTGAACAGTTTATCAATAAAACAGTAAGTGTGACCTTTAGTAGAGGGTCAGCGTGCTCCAGAAACCATCCAGCAACAGCGTGACCGGCTTCATGATACGCCACCGTCTTCTTCTCCTCTGGCTGCAGGACCTGAGTCTTCTTCTCCAGACCTCAAGGGACCAGTGAGAGGATTTATTGATTGATTTATTGATCACAGTTCTCAATCACAATTTTAACACATCTTCAGTCACAGACCAACAGTTCACACTGGATCATACTCTGGTTCTGGGTGGTTCAGGTCTCAGTCGGGTCCAGTCTAGTCTGGTCTTGGTCTTGGTCTAGTCTAGTCTAGGTCCTGGTCTTGGTCCTGGTCTGGGTCTTGGTCTTGGTCTTGGTCTTGGTCTGGTCTGGTCTGGTCTGGTCTCGGTCTACGTCTTGGTCTTGGTCTAGTCTGGTCTTGGTCTTGGTCCTGGTCTTGGTCCTGGTCTTGGTCCTGGTCTTGGTCCTGGTCTTGGTCCTGGTCTTGGTTTTGGTCTGGACTCACCTCCAATGACCCTCTCGATGGCCTGTTCGAAGTGTTTCTGTGTGATGGCGTCTGAGAGGTGGCGAGCGGCGATCAGAGCTGCCTCGTTACAGACGTTAGCGATGTCGGCGCCTGACAGACAGAGAACAGGGAAGAATCAGCCACAGCTTCTCACTGATGAAGGAGAAGAGGAACCAGGTGTTTACCTGAGAATCCAGGTGTGAGGGCGGCCATCTTCTTAGCCAGGGCGTCTTTGTCTATGTCGGCCTCAAGCTTCAGAGGACGCAGGTGGACTTTAAAGATGGAGGCTCGACCTTTAATATCAGGAGGACCTGAGACACCAGGACAAGGACAGGTAACCTACATGATTATTAAACCAGAACCAGAACCAGACCAAACCAGACCAAGATCTCGACCCACCAAACTCCCTCTGACCTCATATCTCAGACGTCAGAACCTTCAGCCAATCAATCTGCTATAAAAGAAAATATCTATCAGGTGTATTGATTGGTTGATTGGTTTCAACCTCACAGTCTCTGTTCAGGTCTCAAAACCAGATTCTGTCCCTGTTGAAGACCAGGACCCTGGAGGGTGGAGGACCTGACAGAGCTGATGTTTTACTGCACTGGATCTGATTAAGTAAACAGTAATGATATGGAGTAAACCTGGAGGTCAGGGCCCCTGGAGGCCTGGGGCCCTTGGGCACTGTGCCCGATTGGTGAATCTCAGAAACTGCTTTGAGCCTTCAAGATGAGTAGTCCATGAGGACATGCAGAAGAAACAATCAATTAAAACAATCAATAATTAACAATTTTTTGTGTTGACATTATCAGGTGTTACATCATGATTAAACTTCATCATCGTCATCATCATCATCATCATCATCATCATCATTTACATTTTCTCTACAGAAGCTGAGACTTAATCAACATCACCAATGTTTGATCAGTGATGTCATGTTATTAAAACCTGGTGACCTTTGGCCTCTAATCATCCTATAAAAAGAAGTAGTTTCATAATAGATAGTGAGATGATGCTCTCTGAGACAACCTGATAATTAGCTGTAGCCCTTCGTTAATCTCTGACAGTTTCTCACCGATGTAGATCTGTCTGTCGAAGCGTCCTGGTCTCATCAGAGCCGGGTCCAGGATGTCTGGTCTGTTGGTTCCTGCCAGAACAACAACGTTGGTTGCTGTGTTGAAGCCTAAAAAACAGGAGGGGAGTGAGACCTCTGGCTTCCTGTCAGTTCACTCTTTGACTGTGAGTCTAGTTTTTTAGACTGACTCTGTTCCACAGGTGCTAATGATGAGATCATGAAGGAGCTGTTTGTCAGTTTTCTCTGATCCTGCTTTCTTCACAGGAGCAGGTGGTGGTGATGTCACCTGACAATAGCTTCAGCCATCTTTGTCTTTATAATCCCAGAGGTCACAACCCATCCTCTGAGCAGCTACATCTTCAGGACGACTGGAGGCTGCAGTGAGGCTAGCTGTTAGCATGCTAACTTCAGTACAAGAACAGTTAGCGTTGTTCACACTGGTGTTTGTCTCCACCTCTGGAGACAGATGTTGGTGAGTAAAGGATGAAGTTTGATCCTGAACTCAACGTTTCCTCTGGACTGGTGAGTGAACAGCTGCTAATGCTAACGTTAGCTATGTAGCTGTAGCAGAAACAGCTCCTGTACAGAGTCTCAGGTAAAGACTGTGACACTGAGGCATCTGTAATGGATCATCTGCAGCGTTCCTCCCATGATGCTATGGAACTCGAGCCGTTTCTCAGTCTGCGTTCTCTGTTCTTGTGAAATATCATCAGTCACAGCCCAAGTACTGTTCCAACTCACAGTCCACATCTACCCAAGTACAGATCAAGATATCACTTCATGAAGTTCTGAAATTTTTTTCAGGCCAGACAGTGACCATCTAGTTTCTGAATGTGTCAGTTTATCTGAATAACGTCTGTTTGGAAAGTTGGTCGGGTGTTTTCGGGGATGTGAGGACCGCCCTGCCGGGTGAGCTCGGCGGTCATGTCAGCAGCTCGCTGCCCAGCTCCTGAGGTCACTGGCCGGTCGGTGTGCGCTGTAATCCCGGTATAAATGTTATCTCTGCAGCCCTTTGGCATTTTACTGGCGGCTCTATGTCTGTAGCGTTTAGTATATGATAAAATTGTCCCTCTAGAAGATGAAATTTGGTCTCTGAGTTGAAATATAATATTTGTTGCTGCTGGTTAATCTAAGAAGATGAAACTATAAATATGTGTTTTCCTGGACAGTTTAACCTCTTGCATGTACAAATATATTTGTATATTAAACTGTGTAAGATTTTTAAAATATTTATTCCTATGGGATATGAAAAGTGTATATTTTAATACACTGTCAATTCTGTTTTTCCACTTGTTTGTGGAGTTCTGAATTTAGACGCTTTTCTCACAGTTTAATCAGGTACAGGTGTGTTGAAGTGTAATCTGAGCTGAGCTGAGCTGCTGACATTAGGAAGAACACTGCTGTTCCAGTTGTAAATAGTCCTCCTGAGCTGAATGTCTGAGCTGAACTTGTGAAGTTCAAACTCTTGAGAACGCGAGTCTGGACTTAGCATACTGTTTTGAGAAATGGCTTTGGACTCATGAATTTGTCTCAACATGTTTTAATTACGTGTGTTATTTCCCATGATTCCCCTCACCCACCATCCATCTCCACCAGCAGCTGGTTCAGCGTGTTCTCCTGCTCGCTCTGTCCGCCAAAGTTTCCTCGTCCTCGTTTTCGTCCTACGGCATCGATCTCGTCAATGAAGAGGATGCAGGGAGCGTTCTTCCTCGCCATGACGAACAGATCTCTCACCTGCACAGGAAGTGACATCAGGAGGAGTCTAAGGTTTGAGACATTCACCATTTCAGACAATGGACCTGGACAGGACTGAGAACAGTGTCATCTATCTCTGCTGATGAAACCTCATTATTTATTATTCATCACGTACAGGCATGAACATCAGCTGTGGAGGTCAAAGGTCAACCCACTGCTGCTGTGATGGACAGATTTCAATTCTCTGAAACGTTTAAAGAGGTGGAGCCTAACAGAGACGCATCAGGACACTGATCACTGATCAGCTGTCTGCTGCTTTATGTTTGTTCATGTCAACATGTGTCACTTGTTTCTTTCCTGTGTGACAGTTAAAGTCACTGAGTGAACACTGACCTGGAGTCTGATGCTTTTTAAAACAAACTCAAAGGTGGCGCAGTGTTCCTCACCCTGGCTGGGCCGACGCCCACGAACATCTCCAGGAACTCAGAGCCGTTGACGGTGATGAACGGAACGTTGGCCTCGCCAGCCGTCGCCTTGGCCAGAAGAGTTTTTCCTGTTCCTGGAGGACCCGTCAAGATGGCTCCCTACAAACACAACAAACATCACTTAGGACAAAAACCCTGCTGGACTCAAGGTGACCACATGGGAAAAGGTTTCCTGACAATCAGTCTGGAGGAGTTCTTGCTGATGTCAGGTCCATAACCTCACCTTGGGGATCTTGGCGCCCAGGTCCTGGTACTGTTTGGGGTTCTTCAGGAAGTTGACGAACTCCATGATCTCCAGTTTCGCCTCCTCGCAGCCCGCCACGTCTTTGAACTTCACATCAATCTCATCTTTCAGGATCTTTGCTGTCGTCTCGCTGACGCTGAACAGTCCGCCCATCCCCCGGCCGGGACGCCCCGCCCCCGCCGGACCCCGCCGCAGCATGAACAGCAGGAAGCCAATGATGAGCACAGTGGGGAGCATGCTCAGTAGAAAAGTGCTGGACAGGAAGGATAAACTTAGGTCAGACGCAGGTACAGAGCAGAAGTGTGTGATGCTGAGACGGCACCTCACCCGTCGCTCTCAGTGGAGTAAACCACCGGCAGTCTGTTCTCCCCCTCGATGCCGAGCTCGTACTGAGCCGTCTCCAGGTTCCTCTCAAACGTGTCCACACTGCCGATGTTGAACCAGATGTACTGCTGAGAGACCCACAGAGAAGCTTCCTGTCTGTCATCCAGGTGACGTGACACCTGTTTGACCTCAGTTTGTCTGAAGTTAGTCAGGTGACATGTTCATGTCCACCTCTGGTCAAACACTTTGAAACCTGTCAACGCTCCCAGAACATCTCCACAGTTTCAGATCTCACCATCTGGACCTGAATCTGAGTCTGAGTCCTGCGGCCTGAGCGGAGCAGACCCCAGACCGAGGCGTGTCAGCTGGTTACTGCTGGACACTGGTCAGAGTGGCTGAACGGATGTGAGCTGTCTCAGCCTCTGGAGGGAAACACTTTGGTCGAACTGTCTGTGGTCTGAGGAGGAGTTTCACTTCAACAATCTTTACTGAGGTCTGACAGTGAATGTGTTGGACTCTGACATCAGTCATCAAACCACTGCTTAAAGAAACTCAGGAAGCTGATGTTAGAAATCCATAACGTATTCTGACAACATTTCACACATTAAATACATGAAGATGTAAACTGAACTCCACAAGTAAAAGGCTCAGCCTCTCCTAACTCACCCCGTCCACCGGCGTCTTCCCAGCAGAGAAAACCACTTTGACATAGCGCTTGTTGACGACCTCTAACCGGTCCACCTGTGAGTGAAACAGCAGTTTTGTAACTGAGTCAGTGATACACAGAGGACAGAGGAGAGCAGGTGAACAACAGCCGCTCTGCTGATCCCAGGTTCAGACAGATAAACCTGTGTCTGTCTCTCCTCACTGTGTCATACTCTGGAGGAATCATGTTGTCAATCAAGTCAGTTAAGACTCTAACATGTTAAACCCCTAACATGTTAGAGTGATGACATCAGATCATCAGGTGTTCTCCTCACCACTCCTTTGGACAGGTAGTTGTTGATAAAGTCTTTCCAGGTGACCTCTCGGCCTCCATCCCTGAAGTAGAAGTAAGTGACTGCGGTCCAGAACGCTGCTCCATACAGGAAGTACATCCGAAACTCTGTATCGTCCCAGGGGATGTCACCCTGAAACCAACGCAACATGAGATCAGAGCCACAGCGAAGAGAACACACACCTGTCTGACCAGGTGAGCACAGGTACCAGCTGAATAACACCTTTAAAGGCAACATCTGTCAGACTAGAAGAAAAGCAGCTGGACTCCTCACATACTGACCTTCTGCAGACGGCTGTACCACTTTGACTCCTCCTTACGACCTCCTCTTTTCCCTCCTCCTCCACCTGCTGCTCCTCCTCCTCCTCCCCCCCCTCCTCCCCCTCCTGACCTCGCAGAGGCTCTCTGAGCATTGGCAGGTTTAGTTTCTGGGAACCGAACAAACAATAGCCATTAATAGTGAAGTGTGTAGAGACTAGACTTCAGTTTACATCATCATCAGCATCAGCATCATTAACACAACTCAGAACCTAAACTGGCTCATGTTGTGTATTTCATTTTTCATACTGTCTGTAAAATACTAGAACACAAACTGGATTTACCATGCACAGACAACACTGTACAATCATGAGCCATGACGACACCAACTGACAACAGAGTAGAATTAACTGACAGTAGGCGACAGTAACTGACAGTAACTGACAGTAGGCGACAGTAACTGGCAGTAACTGACAGTAGGCGACAGTAACTGACAGTAACTGACAGTAACTGACAGTAACTGACAGTAGGCGACAGTAGGCGACAGTAACTGACAGTAACTGACAGTAGGCGACAGTAACTGACAGTAACTGACAGTAACTGACAGTAGGCGACAGTAGGCGACAGTAACTGACAGTAACTGACAGTAGGCGACAGTAACTGACAGTAACTGACAGTAACTGACAGTAACTGACAGTAGGCGACAGTAACTGACAGTAACTGACAGTAACTGACAGTAACTGACAGTAGGCGACAGTAACTGACAGTAGGCGACAGTAACTGACAGTAACTGACAGTAACTGACAGTAGGCGACAGTAGGCGACAGTAACTGACAGTAACTGACAGTAGGCGACAGTAACTGACAGTAACTGACAGTAACTGACAGTAACTGACAGTAGGCGACAGTAACTGACAGTAACTGACAGTAGGCGACAGTAACTGACAGTAACTGACAGTAACTGACAGTAACTGACAGTAACTGACAGTAGGCGACAGTAACTGACAGTAACTGACAGTAACTGACAGTAACTGACAGTAACTGACAGTAGGCGACAGTAACTGACAGTAACTGACAGTAACTGACAGTAACTGACAGTAGGCGACACCAGGTGTCAGCAGGTTTCTACCTTTATTTGCCGGTTCAGCCTCTGAGTTTTTTGCAGGCTTCTGAGTGTCTGGAAAATATTTCTCAAAACCTAAAGAAAGACAAACAGATGTATGAACCTCTGGACTTGTGAGGATCCTGAAACTAAATGTTTAACCCCAACACCCCCCAAACTGAACCTAAACCTGAGTCTAACCCCAAAACCAGGTCTGCAGGAATGCGAGAACTGGAAAAAAAATTTCCCACATCGCAAACATATCCCCAGTTTAAAATCCTCACTCCAGAGGTCTGAAACCAGTCCTCACAATGATATATTTCACAGAGCACACACAGTTTCGTACCTTTGGGTGGTCTGGAGCTCAGCCTCCTGTAGGCTCCCAGCAGGTCACTCAACAGCCTCCGCCCACTTCCTACCTGTCCAGCCATAGTGGAACACATCACCTGAACACACATGGCCAAAGTCACATAACAACAACAACACAAAGTTCACCTGGATTTGACACTCATAAGGCTTTCTTCAAATGTTCATGAAGTTTTATTTTTTATTGCATCACAATAATTAAACAGCAGTTGTGGCAAAGACAGCCTGCTGACTCGGCTCTTGTGACCCGCTTCAGCAGATATCACCGCTTGTAAACACAAACGGTCCTTCTGTTCTTGATGGATGCATTTCGCCTCCTGCAGATTGAACACGGGAGCAGCTGTAACTGAAGCAGCTGCTGTTCAGTCTGATTCAGGTTGAAACCGACTCCACCGCTGTCGAGTCTCCGGGATGAAAGGACCCAGACCCTGGGACGGTTTACCTGAGGTAAGGTAACGTTTACCCGCCTTTATCCCACCGCAACAGCCCTGACTGTAACACAGCACTTTACTGTGTGGTATTTGTGCTTTTACCCAAGTACTTCTCCCCCGCTGCAGTCTGTACATGAGTCAATGACAACCACAGCCCTGAACTGTCACACAGGTAAATCTATCTGACGTAACACAGGTAACTCGTATCTGTTAGTCACCCTGCGGGTCAGTGTTGCCTGACAGCCGGTCAGCGGGGTCACTGTTCGGGCTTGTTTTGGCCGCTTTCCCGGTTAGCACGGTTAGCATGTTAGCATGTTTCCACCTACCAGCCTGGCCGGAGCGTTGGAGGGCAGCAGCAGCCGGAACATGTTCCTGCAGCCCGCGGACAGCTGCAGGTAGCGGTGGGCCATCCTCGCCCCGGTAACACACCGACACTGACCGGCAGGACAACAACAACGGCCTTTAAACACAACTCAAGTTCAGTGTTTCTGTTCTGTAATCACACCGCTCCGCCATCTTTAGCGTTCCCTGCTTCTTCGCGGAGTTTCAGATGTTTGTGGGGGTGACAGCGCCCCCCACCGGGCCCGCAGAGACCAGTCTCATCGGTCCAACGGCTGTAAAACACAGCACCGAGGTCTTATTTTAATGTGGAGTTAAATTAACTCATGCTCCTACTCTCTCTCTCACACATATACATATATAGAAAACGTTTTTAGTCATCTTGAATAAAAGGTTCTTACAATGACCCGTCTGCGGGTGTAAATGTTAATAACTGTCCTCTGTCTCTAATGAATTAAAGAGTTTACACAACCCGGAAACACAAGAGTTGTTGTTATTAATCTCATGACTGCATCACTGAATTGTTAGTAACCACCGAGTCATCAATTACAGCTGATTCACTCTTTATAAAGGACGCTTTTCATTTTATTTTATTTTTTTTTATTCTTGTCCCCAGGTCTCTCAGCAGCCCCCCCCCCCCCCCGCTCCAGTTGCATGCCGGGTAGCTGATGATGGCTGCGGTCTGTGCGGAGGAATGAAGCGGCTGACCGCTGCCTGTTTCCCCGCTGAACCCGCACTGTCTGCGGCCCCAGGTGTTTCAGCAGAGCGGAGCTGCCGGTGTTACTGAGTTATGAGGTAAACACCCCGTCACTGCTGGATAACCCGGTTAGCTCGGGTAGTTAGCAGGTTATCCAGCAGCGCTGCTGGGAGAAGGACAGACCGATGCTAACGTGCTAACAGACCAGAGCTGACAGCTAACTCAACTCATACTCTGTTTTTACTTAGTTTAGCGTGTAGCTTCAGTTAGCCTCACTGTGTCTGCCACCATGTTTTGAGTGAATTTCCCGACATGCTGCTGTTAGCCTTGTTAGCTTAAGTGACAACCGGCTAGCATTAGCATGTGAGCTACCTGGTTAGCCTCAAAATACTCTATAGGCATGTCACCTAAAGCATGACACCATCACATGTATATGACTTAAGCAGTGACGCATCTGTCCCTGCGCTTGGGGCCGGGGCCGGATGTTCACCGGCTAACTGATTGCTGTTTGCTAACGTTAGGCTGTCGGCCTGTGGTCTGAGGTCAGCTGACAGGTCGTCAGGTAAGCCTGTGGGAGGAGGGAGGGGTGGGGGCAGCGGCAGGTAGACGGAGAGTGAGTGTGACTAGCTGTCAGGATAGGTTTGTTAATTGATTGATCATAAAGTTCTGATTCAGAGGTATGGATTGGGTAAAAGCCTCGGACTGGTTGTGGTGGTGATCTGTACTAAAGGTTCACTTACTGGCTTCTTCCAGAGCTTTCAGTCACATATCGGAGCAGAAAGTTTAAAAGCAGCAGCGTCTCAGTTACTCAGCAATCAGTTGATTAATTCATCAAATTAATCTGCAGCTCTTTTACCGATCAAGCAGGTGTTTTCAGACCTGAGCTGCAGTAAAACAACACCTTATCATTCAGTGAACATCAGTCAGGTAAACCTGTGGAGGCTCTGGACCTCACCTGGAGGTGAACTGGTCACAGTTCCTTTGTCACACTGGTGGTGTACTGAGGCCGAGCACTCGTCCTCATGTTATCAACAGTAACAAGTTCTTCTTGAACATGAGGACGTAGATAAAGATCTAAACACAGGTGGCTCCTCCTGCAGGTACTGCACAGGTGTGTGGTTGACTCTCGAGCCTTTGTCAGGATTTTTATGCCGTCAGTCTTTTATTTTGAAGTGTGTGGTGAGAGGCAACAGATACGAAACAGAACGTGAATTCAAGGTTGGATGAAGGATTGAGTGGCAGCAGAATCCTGGTGTTTTACCCACACAGGCTCAGATCTAAACTGGACCTGGTATCAGATCCATCAGACCCAGGTCCTTGGTTGATGGGAGTAACTGCAGCTCAGGTGTGTTGGTCTTCGCTGTGTTGCTGTTCAGTAACAGCTGATTAAACCAGAGGTGTGATGTTGGTCTACAGCTGTTGTAGCCGTGTCTTCCTCTTCTTCTTCTCTGTAGGAGCGGTGTCCTGTTGTCTCCAGGTGTCCTGGCTGTTGGACTATGCTGTGTTTGTCCACTGGGTGGCGCCTCCTGAGCCGAGCTCACCGCCTCCCTCCCTGCGACCCCCACCGCAGCGCTCAGTCCGTCGCCATGTACGCCACCCGCCTCTACAGTACCGCGGGGGGAGGAGGGGGAGGGGGAGGAGGTGGCGTTAAACAGGGGCGAAGGTCGGGGCTGGCTGTGATCGAGGCACCCCACCCTCCTCACCCCCACCTCCCCCACCACCCGCACCCAGCTCCACCTCCCCCCACTTACCCTCTGTACCAGGGCCGCCCTGAAACTCACCGAGGAGCACACTTCCACCACCACCACCACTACCACCCTCACCCCCACCCGCAGCCCGCCCACCTGGCCCCACCCCCACTGCCCCCCCACTACCAGCACCACACCCACTTTCACTCATATGGAGGAGGGGCTCCCGGTGGAGGCACCGCAGCCCCTGGCAGCAAGAAGAAGACATGGAACTTCATCCACGAGAAGATGAGTTACGACACATTCTTTACCATGAAGCGTCTGATCGAGCGCTCGCGGCGGCCTGATGAGGTGCTGCGCTGGGTCACCCAGAACCCGGCCAAGATCTCCCACAACCACTACCCCGTCGCCCTGCAGAAGATTGGGCAGCTGCTGCAGGCCACACCGCCGCCACGAACAGGAGGGGACGACACCGAGGCTTCAGGAGGAGGAGGAGGAGCTGAGGGTGGCGAGGGACGTCAGATCCTGGAGCATCAGGACTTTCAGACTCTCTGTGACGCCATCGTCAATGACTGCACCAAGTTTGACAACTTCAGCATCGTCAACTGTTTGTACGCCGTGGCGGCGCTTGGTGAGTCACCACGATGAAACAGATGAGTGTCTCTAACTGAGTAATGATCATTAATCTCCTCAGGTGAGGCTCCGCAGGTGTGTCTCAGTGTGTATGTACTCAGCTGGAGCCAGTGGTGATGATGTCCTGTGACGTGTGTGTGACATCATCATACAACAACTCACCTGTAGTCGAGATCGTCTTGCTCTGCTGATTCTAACTCACCTGACTATTATCACTATCGACCTTCAGGTCTTTCCAGCGACTCTCAGGTGGTCCAGGTGTTGGAGGCGGAGTCTCAGTCCAGACTTAACCAGTTTAACCAGAAGGACGTGTCCATGGTATTCAGCTCCAGCATGAAGCTCCACCCAGGCAGCCAGCACCCGCTGACCGAGGCCTGCCTGGCCGGCCTGGAGAAGAACCTGGAGAGAGAGCGCCACCCGCAGACCCTCTTCCTCCTGCTGTCGTACTACAGACTCAAGTGGCGCTCGCTGCAGGAACCTGCTGCTGCTGCAGGGGGGGTTGCAAACACTGCTGCCAACAACAACACGCCCCCAAACCCAGAGCAACTGCTTGCCAACAGGTGAGAAAACTGTCCACCTGAGAGGATCTGTGTGTGTGTATGTCACCCTGATGGTCACCTCATCTGTATCATTTCCTGACATCAGTGTGTGTGTCCCCAGGAAGATCCTGCGTCTGGTCAAACACACTCTGGCGAGTGTCAGCGGCGTTCGTGACCAGGAGATGGCACTGTTGGATGAGATGCTGGCGGCATGCGCTCGAGAGGCGAGCAACAAGAGTCTGGAGCTGATCTTCAGCTCTCACCTGTTCTACCAGAACAGACAGGAGAGATTCATCAGCAGCCTGGCAGGTAAGCTCTTCGTTTTCAGAGGATACCTGAATGTTTGCTGATTAGAAAAAGAGTAAGGAGCCATTGAAGGCTCAGGAAGAGATTCATCATCACCTGAGTGAAGCTGCAGGTGAGGTCATGTGACCTGTTGGTGTTCTGTCTGTCAGAGGAGCTGCCGAAGAAAGTGGACAGCATCACGCCGTACACTATGGCTCTGATCGCTAAATACATTGCTCGCCATCGACTGAGAGAGACCCGCTTGCTCGACACCATCGCAGACTTTCTGGTGAAGAAGGCCGAGTACCTGGACAGTAAGGTGAGGACAGGACTGTGGTCATGTGGTCTTTGGTACCTGGGTACAGGACTCTGCAGGTGTGCTCCTCTCTGTCCTCAGGTGATCCAGAAGCTGGTGTTCCCGTTCAGCAGGATGAGCTACCGTCCGTCCAACGAGCAGCAGTTCTTCTCTCGGTTGGAGGAGGTGGTGGAACTGAAGGCGCTCAGCTCGCCGCTTGCCACCGTCAACATCCTGATGTCTGTGTTCCAGCTGGGACACTTTCCCGGCCTGGTGCTGCACCGAGTCTTCTCCTCCGCCTTCATCAGCAACGTCACCAGTCAGTACCAAACTCAACCAGTAATACCGGCAAGTTTAACCAGTGACACCATCGTTCCTCCCACTGAATCAGCTGTTTTCTGCTCCGCCCACAGACAGCCCCTATGCTCTGATCGTCAGGAGGTACCTGTCGCTGCTGGATGCTGCCGTGGAGCTGGAGTTCCGCGAATACACCGGGCCACGGCTGCAAGACGCCCACAAGGTCCTGATGTTTGACCACGCTCTGACTGCTGATGAGGTCAACCGCAAGTACAGGTAACACACACCTGTGCACACAGAGGGACACACAACTGTACCTACTGACAAACCAACCAAACACACACCTGCATAGCTAGTAATCTGTTTTTTGTGTTGAACAGGTGTAGACAGGTTTCAGTCTGAAGGTTTCACATCAATGGGATCAGGTCAGTAGAACTGGTTCTGGACTGGTTCTGACCAGTTTGTCTTCTCTCAGTTACAAAGGTCTGGTGGCTGAAGCATTACGTCAGCTGGTTGGAGAACAAAACTACAAACAGGACGAAGTACTCGCCCCAGGATATTACACAGGTACTACACCCTGAGTACTACAGTTTATGTTACTGTGAATCTGAAGGTTGTAACCTGATTATCACCTGTCTTCTTCACCTGTTGTCTCCAGACTTCGTGTTGTGGATGGACAGTTCTGGTCGGGTTCTACCTATCAGGACCGGAGCTGGTCTGGCTCTGAACATTGTTCCTCCGTCTTGTGTCGCCGTGGCGTCCAAGCCGGCTGATGGTGCAGTTGCCGTGGTGACGTCAGAGTTCCAGAGGTTCTCTCCGTTTGTAGCGCTGGAGGAGGGCGCCGAGCAACCATGTCAGGTGGGTGAGGTGATGAGTGGCACTATGGAGCCCAGGTCCTTTATGCCCCACCACATCCGAAGCACAACGGGGGCCACGGCGTCCTCGGGACCGCCTCGCCCCGGGACTAATGGTGGCCCCTTGGACTATGGCCCCTACTACATCCCTGCAGCTGAGTACTACTCCAGTCTGGCCAAAGAGCACTCACTGGAGAGCCAGGACAGCTCCACGCTCAGCAGCCCCCCCTCTGATGGCCTTGCCCCGCCTGGGGCTCAGGGACCTGCCGGGGCCACGGCCCCAGACTCGCTCTTCCAGTTTTCCATTGGGAAGATCCTGGAGGATGAGGGGGGGGCAGGGGCCCCAGGGAGCCAGGGGACAGACTGTGAGCTGCCGGGTTTCTATGAGGGGGTCACGTACTCTGAGGGGCCGGGGGCTGACAGAGGGCCTTCATCACCGCCACAGCTCCACCCCACCGATCGACCCGATCCCGACAGTCCTCCAGCAGACCAGAGACAGATCCGGAGGTCAGTCCACCTCAGAGTCTAAAGCTGATGGAACTGGTATCACAGTGTCACAGTCTGGACCTCACCCAGGTCTTATGTCTGGTCTCTGCAGGGTCATCATGTCCGTCAATGATAAGTGGCATTACTGCCACAACTCTGAGGTTCTGGTGGGGTCCCGGGCCATGAGAGACCGACACCTGAGGCTGCTGGGATACATCATCCTTCAGGTCGGTGCTGTGTTCACATGTTGTAGACCGCTGACTCCAGATCCGCTTCTGTTTTCACCCTGTCAGCTGATCATCAGCTGATCATCAGTCTGTCCTGTAGTCAGCTGATCCAGTTCACTGAGGTCAGAGTTCAGTAACTGTGTCCAGCATCTGTTGGTCCAAAGTCCAACACTAACTGCAAGTAAAACCACGATGTCTTCTGTCTGTGTCTACACCTTTTTACTAAGCATCACGTCATGATGGTGGTCCCTCTTTTTATGGATCTAGTCTTTGTGCTAAGCTAGGCTAAAGACATCGTAGACCAGTCTGTGTACTGGAGTGTTTGAGTCCTCATCATGTGACCTGTCGTCTTTCTGTCCCCTCTCAGCTGCCGTACCACGAGCTGGAGAAGCTGAACGGCATCGAGGAGGTAAAGCAGTACCTGCACAAGAAGCTGCTGGATGTCCCACTATGACGCCCTGTGTGTGTGTGTGTGTGTGTGTGTGTGTGTGTGTGTGTGTGTGTGTGTGTGTGTGTGTGTGTGTAGGGGTCAGCAGTTTGTTTGGAACAGCATGTCTTGTCTGTCAGGATTCACCTGCACATTAACGTCCTGTTCTTTGACATCACAGCTACAGCTGATTATTTTTATTATTGATTAATCTTCTAATGATGTTGTTTATTAATCAGTTTGTCTGTAAAACATCAGCTCACCTGGGGCTGTGAGGAACAACAATGTATTATAAACCAGCTGATCAGTGAATCACAATCATCAACTGATGAGTCAATAATGAAAACAGGGACGAGCAGGTGGACTGAGACTCAGAACCCGGGTTTTAAAGGACCACCGCACTGCTTTCAGACCACCTTCTAAATCAAGCCTCAGGGTTTGGGTTCACTTTAAACTCTGGTCATGTTTGTTCTGAACAGACCAGTCAAGCATTTAAAAACACAGGTCATTTTGTTGATTCACTGTCAAGTTTCTGCTCTGGTGCGGAGTTCTTCATAAAAAAATAAGACTCTGCTTTAAGAAGTGAGGACCTTAAACTATAAACCATCGTTTATAGAAGCATCACTTTCAGTAAAACCTTGTGTGGTGAGTTCAATGACCTGTGAGCTGATCACAAGCTCTGAGGACAAACGAAGTATTGGTCCTTGACCCTTGAAGGTACCATCAGTGCCACTCTCATCTGTGCAGGTGTGGTTTGATTTGGAACGTGGTCAGCACAAAGGTGAAAACAGTGAACTGGTCCTCGAACGTATCGTCATGTTTTCTGAGTGCAGGCTGTGATCTGATTGGTCGCTGTGTGGATGAACAAACATATCCTTTTTTTCAGGGGGGAGGGGGGAGTCCCTTTTTATAATGTTTGGTAACCATGGTAACGATTATGATGGTGCATGTATGGGACTCTAAAATCAGATGGAGTTGTGAGGTAATGCTTTTTCTCTAAAGAACAGTGGCTGATGGGTACTATAGTTTTCTGAGTGCACATGACTGTGTAGCAGGGGAGGGGTGAGTGTTACCATGGTAACGTGTTGTGTGTGCCAAAGGCCTGGAGGATCAGTTAGGATCACATGGGTGATTGTCGGGGTCAAAGGTCAGATTATTTATTTGTGTATCAGGTGACCGACGTCTGAGGGAAGAAGCTTGTTTATATTCTATAAATCTATTAATTCAAATGTCTATAAAACTGAAACCAAACTCAACCAGACTCTGTGTGCTTTTTAATGTCTCACGCTGATGAAGAGGTGGGAGGTCATGTTCCACAGGTAGGTCTCAGGTCTTCGTCAGGCTACAAAGACCCGAGTCCGGACTTGTGTTGTGTTTTGGTCACACAATGTACTCAGACAACAGAAATGAGAAAAAGTGCATTTATTTGTTAATAACTTTGTCAGGCAGGCGGCTGATTGGAGGATGAACACCGACTCCTCCCTCAGTGGTAACGAACAACAACTCCACCTCTCCCCTATGCTCGTCAAACTCTGTACAAACCCCGCCTGCCATCGCTCCAAAAAAAAAAAAAAAACTCACCCCGTTTCCACCCATCTAAAACGTCTGTCAGATAAAAACCAACAAACAATAAAAAACAAACAGAAGTAACAAAACACTCCATCAGGCCCCGCCCCCTTGACAGCGGTGTGAGGTCACCATTTCTCATTGGTCCGCCGGGATGATTGGCATGTGAGGAGGCGTGGCCTGCACAGCCTGTCCTCTCCAATGAGGGGGAAGGGGGTGGAGCTAGTCCGAGTCCGAGTCACTGGATTCCTCAGAAGACGTTTGATCTTCATCATCCTCATCATCCTCATCATCGTTCTGACAAAACCACAACAGGAAGCTGTTTAACAAAGTAAAAGTTTACACCTGACCAGACATTTTTCTAAAGAGCTGAGGTTGTTGCTAGCTGGTTGCCATGGTGATTCTGGGTTGTGGCGATGTGTTTGCAGTTGTCCAGTTATCAGAGCAGGTAGAATCAACTACAACTTAATCTTAATCTTAGTCCTGACAGCCTTCAGTCTGACGATGGGATTACTAAAGGCTGAAGTAACAGCTCTGCTTGGTTTAGACCAGGGGTCTGCAACCCGCGGCTCTTTCATCCCTCTGCTGCGGCTCCCTGTGGCTTTGGAAAATAAATAATGAGTATTTAATTTAAATTTATTTTATTTTAGTTCGTTAGTATTTTAAATGTTATTCTAAATTTGAAGATTATGCTGATCTTGTAACATTAAAATAAAACGTGTTAAATTTTTTGTAGCTCAAAATATGCGCCACAACCGCCGATGTGGGACACCTGCCGGCACGCGATTTATTGAGCTTTGACCCCCGGTGGGACAACCATGGATAAATCCAAGAAAGGAAAAGTTTTTGAAGAAAACAGAACATTTAATGCTACGTGGGCAGATTAATTTGCTTTCACTGCTGACGAGGAGAACATTTCATAAATGCAACACACTATAGTTTTTATATAGATAGCATATAGAAAGGGTAAAAAACGATATATGTAGTGTTATCTTCATTTTAGATGTCAAAAGGGTTTTGTGGCTCCTGGTTTTCTTTTCTGTGGGAAACCAAATGGCTCTTTGAGTGTTTAAGGTTGTCGACACCTGGTTTAGATACCAGATAACTTAAAAGTTGTAATTTATACTGAATTCTGTAATTTCTGTAAAATCGAGTTTTCATGCCATTTGGTAAACTGTAAAAAAACCAAAAAAAAACAACAACCTTAAACTAAAAAAAACAAAGAGTTTCTTAAAAAAATTAAACAACTTCAGATTGACCCAAGTTATCACCACATTTACATCTGTAACGACCCCTCAATTATGGGATGGCTTTAATAAGATTTGTTTTTTTTAAGGTTTTTCAAAATGCTTTACTGCCATAATAACTTTATTCATCCAATCCACAAATCACAGTCTGTCTCTTCCATCCCACAGAAGAAATACTAAAAACGTCTGAAGTGTTTTTGTGTTTTCACCTCGTCGTCGTCATCGTCGCTGTCTGTGCTTCCTGACGTCTCGTCATCTTCATCAGAGTCAGATGAGTCACTCTTCTCCTCCTCCTCATCTGTGTCGGACATGTCCTGCTGGAAAACAGACAGGGTTTTATGAGGACCAGCCTGACAGAACACACTGAGGGTTTACAACCGCCACTTAACCAACCAATCACAGCAGCCAATAACAGATGACTCATGAATAAACTCAAAGACTGAAAACTGAATAAATCTAATGAAGAAAAGCTGAGAAATTAACTTTTCTATATTTGTAATAAAGGGTTTATTTATGTTGTCATTTCTTTTTCTATTTATTTACCTTCCCTATTTCTTTTCCTTCAGTGTGTTTTTTGTGTTATTCATGTGTTGTGTGTAGTGTGTTACCTTGGCTCGGTACGCCATGGCCCTCTTGCCCACCCCGACCCCCGGTGTTGCGGCTCTCGAACCTACCGCCTTCCCCTTCGCCGTCACACGGACTTTAGCTCCGGGACTGCTGCGAGCTTTAGTGGTGCTGCGGCGTTTCTGAATGAGGAAGGACCAACCAACCAACCAACCAACCAACCAACCAAACAAACAAACAAACAAACAAACAAACAAACATAATGCTAACTGATACTATGTTTAAGTGCTCATGTTACATTAGCCCGAAGACAGTAAAGGTTCTTTTAATAATAACAAAATCAAAATCCTTTTAGATGTTTTTATGTCAGAATCATTTTTACTTTCAAACGCGGTTTCAAACAGTTTTGACGACTCATTTGCACAAACACGGTTACCATTATTCTACATTAGCTTAGCCACGCTAATGTTATGCCTCATTAGCGCGATACTTTATCACCCTGTCACAACCACAACACGATCTGAGTCGACCTCGACACGGTTTACGGCAGGTAAGGTCCGCCATCTTGGACATGGATTTTATTAAATGCAGTGTCTCATGAGGACATGGACGACTCTCTCACTGACCGAGGGAGTAATGAGACCCTCTGGTTAATGGCGCCGCTGACCGGTAACTGCCTAAAGTTTGACCCAACAGCTGACTGTTGTTGTCCGACCGCCTGTTGACCGGAAGCTTCAAGTTCACAGCAATTACGTCAACACTTCAGGCCAGAGACGAGCTCGGTGCTTCACAATAAAAGCACCAGTGTTTCCGCTTTGTTTCATTAGAACAGAACTTTATCTAACTTTGCTATACAATAACGATAATACAATAACAACGATAATATATTATAATGTACTGTAATAATATCATAATAATAATACAATAACTATTTGTAGAATAGCAGAACTTAAAAATCTCATATACAATAACTATACATGTCAAATCAGAAGATAAACATCATCATTTGACTTGGACATTAGCTTAGTGTTTAGCTGTGCTAATGTAACAAACGTCTCAGTAGTGCACACTGGCAGTTAAATCCTGCTAACGTTATGTTAGCTTGTCCTGTTAGCTTATGGAGCAGTAAGGTAATATAACATTTGCAAGGCTAAACTGCTACTAACTAACATAAACAAAGAGGACAAAGTTTTCATCGTTAGCTCATATCACATTGTTTAACTTCATATTAGGTTTCTTTGTTTACTCATAACAATGCTGCTACTAATATTATGTTAGCTTAACGTCCTGTTAGCTTGGATCCAAAACTAGACTTGCTGACTTGCTGAAATCTTAGAGAGAAAAACTCACCGAGGAGGAAAACTCTTTATAGACGGCTCGATCCTGAGGAGACAGAGACTGGAAGGAGAAGAAGAGAAGGAGGAGGCGAAGAGTCATCGTCATCATCATTATCATTATTTCCTGTTTTTATCCAACATGTGAGTTTTGTAGTTTTAGTGCCTGTAACCACCAGAGGGCGACATGATCACTTCATCACCACTGATTTAATCAAGTGACTGAGCTGTAGTCCCCCAGTGTGATGCTCTGAGTGCCGCAGTGCCGTTGAGCAGCAACTCACCTTGACCCAGGCCTCCAGCTCTGCCTTGTACTCCACCTGCTGCTCCTCCACCAGCTTCTTGTACTTGTCCTTCTGACTCTGGCTCAGTTTGTGCCACCTCTTCCCGATCTCCACCATACGCTCCTTCAGGCTGAAGTGGTTCAGCTCGCCATTGGTCAGCAGTTCCTGCGAGAACATCTGATACCCGCTCCTATTGGATGAAATGGCCCGGGGGGGGGGGCTTACTACAGGGCTGCTACAGTCTTTAAAGAGCAATCAATACACTTTTCCATCATGGACACTGTTGACCTCTGACATTAAGTCTTCTTTTATCCACAGACTGACATTTATTCTGAAATTACTCAACAGCCTCTTAACGACCTCGGTCACTTCTGAAGTCAACGAGCTCTGACCTTAAACATCCTGAGACAAACTAATTAACTGATTCATCAGAATAAATATCAGATGAACTGATGGTCTAAGTATGAGCAGCTGTATTCAACAGCAGAAAAACATCTGTCCTGGTTCATCACACAGACTCACACTGGAGGTTTCTTTGGTTCTCCATCAAACTTGGGTTTCCTCTGACCCTGAGCTGTGGGCGGAGCCCTCATCTCCAACAGCTCCCTCTGCAGGACACCAACAGTCAGTACAACAGACACACAACTGAAAACCTCCTGTCAGCCACACAACATGGAGGGAGGGGCGGGGTCAGCATGGGGGGAGGGGCGTGGCTCACTGACCACAGGTTGGTACTGAACCTCGTAACGCTTCTGGTCCTCCGCCGCCTTCTTGATCCAGGGAATCTTCTCCTTCTTCTCCATGGACTTCCAGGCCGCCTCCATCGCTGCCTGGGCCTTCCTCCGGTCACTCTGCAGACCGATATCAACAAGTGATAACAGGTGATAAAAGGTGACAACAGGGGTTAGAGAGGAAAAACCCTTGGATGTTTCAGACTCATCCTTCCACTGACACATTTAGACCCAGTTCTGTGAGATCCAGATTCTGGTCTGGGATAAACTGGACATTTGCTCATGAGAATGTCTCATCGTGTCGTGACTGAGACACTCACTCTGTATTTAGCCAGGTAGTCTCCAATCACACTGTGCTGCCACATCTCCTCTGCTGTTTTTGGAGTCTCTGGAAGCTTCGCCGTCTTTTTCCCATCCCGCCTTTCTTTTAGCGGTCCGGCAGGTACCCATGGCTCTGGCTCCGCCTCCCGACACCGCTCCTGAATTAAAGAGATAAACACCAGCTCCCAGGTGAGTTCACAGGTCAGGTCAGTGGTGGGATTTAGACGTGTTCAACAGGGGTACAGATGAGGAAGAGTACCTTGACAGAAGGAGACTTGGCTCTGTGTGGGCTTGAGGCCACACCCACTCCCAATTTTGCCCCGCCCAGTTTTTCCTCAGTCAGGACTCGGTCTCGCTCCTCATCCGGGAGACTCTGAACAAACCATTGAACTTGATGAAACAGCCTGACATTATGTGTTCATACTGAAGCTTGACCTTTAAACCCCACAAAGAGAAAACCTACACAGGTTTACCCATATGATCATATTTCATCAGTGTGTCTTTTACAGAACAGTTTTCACATCAGATGTATTGAGGCTTTTCTCCTCCTGTCGTCCTAGGTCAACAGTTTATTGTGACGGATGTGCTTTCGTTCAGATTGTTGTTCAGTGTGTGTTTGTGTGTTTACAGGGATCAGCTGATGACTGCATGTTGACGTACCTCCAGAAACCTCTGCAGGTCGATGTCGTACTGCTTCTTTTTCTGCTCAGACACAAACGTCAGACATGAGGTCATACACGTTACAGTGGTGTGAAGTACTTCCTGTCTGACGATAGCGTGTTGACACCCACCTGCTCGCAGCGTTTCTGAAACATGTCCTTCTCCTTCTGCGTCATCATCTTCCACTGTTTACTGCAGAGCACCATGCGCTCGGTGCTGGGGACGTCCTTCATGTTGACCATCAGCTCCGCACAGTACAAAGAGTAACCGTTACTGAACAGAGACACAGCATTAGCTTCTACTGTTAGCATCCTGTCAGTTAGCATCCTGTCTGTTAGCCTGTTAGCATCCTGTCTGTTAGCATCCTGTCAGTTAGCCTGTTAGCATCCTGTCTGTTAGCATCCTGTCAGTTAGCCTGTTAGCATCCTGTCTGTCAGTTAGTCAGACAATTAGTGTCTGTCGAAATAACTCATTAGCATTGTGATTATTAGCTTAACGTCAGCTGATTAGTTTCCTGTGTGTTCGTTAGTGTCTGTTGGTCAGCTCAGTGTTTCTCTCTTCCAGAGACCTCTTTGTCAGCTCATTAGTATCATGTTGGTGCTCGTTAGTGTTGTGCTCGTTATCTGACTCACGGTGGCGGCTTCGTTGGCCGTCCATCAAACTTGTCCTTCAGCTGTCGCTCTGCTTTGGTGAGGACGGACCGGACGTGGTCGTCTGAGTTCACATCTGGATGAGCTTCATGATACGCTCTCATACTGTCCTACACACACACACACACACACACAAAATCCAGCATCAACATCTTCCTCCTGAACCAGGTCTCCAGAATCCTGTCCTGAGTAAGTGATCAGGGTTCTGGGGGTCTGAAATCTGACCCTCCACTTATCTGCAGGCTCCTGATCTGATCTGGTTTTCCAAGTCAGGATAATCCTGATCCTGGGTTTAATATGGATCTGACCCAGTGAATCCCACAGAGGCCACAGCCTCTTCACTGTGGTTCAGCTCAGTCCAGTTTGGTCCAGTTCAGTCTGATTCAGTAAAGTCAGGCCCTGTCCATTCTGGTTCTGGTACCTCGTAGTCCTTCTGGAGCTCCAGGGCCTTGCTGATCCACTTGAGTCTTCTCTTGTCGGACAGCTGGGACCACTGTCTCCTCAGGGCCTCCTTCAGCTCCTTCTGACTCACCTGAAACACCACAGTGAGGTCAGAGCAACATCTGTTCACATCTGACTCTAACTGAGAGCCCACAGTGGCCCTCAATGAAACTGCAGTTCGGGAGGTTCAGGACTGAGCACCCCCCCCACAGATCAGGCTTTAGCGTGTGCGTACCTCTGGGTGGAGCTTCATATAGGTCTTCTTCTCGTGGTTGTACCACAGCTGTTGGGGGGTCTTGGGTTTCTCTGGCAGGTCCGACTTCTTCCTCTCCTCGATCAGCTCCGGGTGGTCTTCCCTGCAGGTCAGCTGACATTAGCACACTAATGCTAACTGAAAACCATGAAGAAGAAGTGTAGCATGTGGTATGCTACACTTCTTCTTCATGGTTCTCAGTAAGCTGAAGCTTCAAATGAAAATATTTATTTATTTAGGCCTAATAAGACTGAGGGCATCTGACTGAACAGTTAGTTAACAGCTAGTGAACAGTCAGTGAACAGTTAGTTAACAGTTATGGGTAAGTTAACAGTTAGTTAACAGCTAGTTAACAGTCAGTGAACAGTTAGTTAACAGTGAACAGTTAGTGAACGGGTCAGTGAACAGTTAGTGAACAGTCAGTGAACAGTTAACAGTTAGTGAACAGTCAGTTAATGAACAGTCAGTTAACAGTCAGTTAATAGTGAGTGAACAGTCAGTTAACAGTTAGTGAACAGTCAGTTAACAGTTAATAGTCATTGAACAGCTAGTGAACAGTCAGTGAACAGCCAGTTAACAGTTAGTGAAAAGTCAGTTAACAGTTAAAAGTCAGTGAACAGCTAGTGAACAGTTAGTTAACAGTAAGTTACCAGTTGGTGAACAGTCAGTGATCAGTCAGTGAACAGTCAGTGAACAGCTAGTGAACAGTTAGTTAACAGTAAGTTACCAGTTGGTGAACAGTCAGTGATCAGTCAGTGAACAGTCAGTTAACAGTAAGTTACCAGTTGGTGAAAAGCTAGTGAACAGTTAGTGATCAGTCAGTGAACAGTTAGTTAACAGTTAGTTAACAGTCAGTTCACGGTTAGTTAACAGAACACTTAGTAAATAGTTAGTGAACAAAAGTTATTAAACAGTTGGTGAACAGTCAGTTAACAGTTAACAGCTAGTGAACAGTCAGTTAACAGTGAAAAGTCAGTTAACAGTCAGTTAACAGTTAACAGTAAGTTAACAGTTAATAGTAACTTAACAGTCAGTGAACAGCTAGTGAACATTTAGTGATCAGTCAGTGAACAGTAAGTTACCAGTCGGTGAACAGTCAGTTAACAGTTGGTGAACAGCTAGTGAACAGTTAGTGGTCAGTTAGTGAACAGTTAGTTAACAGTCAGTTCACCGTTAGTTAACAGAACAGTTAGTAAATAGTTAGTGAACAAAAGTTAGTAAACAGTTGGTGAACAGTCAGTTAACAGCTAGTGAACAGCCAGTTAACAGCTAGGGAACAGTCAGTTCACAGTGAAAAGTCAGTTAACAGTTAACAGTTAACAGTAAGTTAACAGTTAGTTAACGGTCAGTTAATAGTTAAAAGTCAGTGAACAGCTAGTGAACAGTTAGTGATCAGTCAGTGAACAGTTAGTTAACAGTAAGTTTACAGTAAGTTACCAGTTGGTGAACAGTCAGTGAACAGTTAGTTAACAGTCAGTTCACGGTTAGTTAACAGAACAGTTAGTAAATAGTTAGTGAACAGAAGTTAGTAAACAGTTGGTGAACAGTCAGTTAACAGTTAACAAGTGGTGAAGAGTCAGTTAACAGGTAGGGAACAGTTAACAGTAAGTGAACAGTCAGTGAACTCACTTGAATCGAGCCATGTTCTTCTCAAACTCTTCTTTCTCTCGCTGAAACTCTGTGATGTATTTTTGCTGCAGGAAAATAAAGAAATATCTAAATATTAATCAGTTTAAACTGTCAGAGATGCATGTGGACCATCAAGAGTACCTCTTCTCCAACACCACCTCGTCTTTGAGACCAGCTGTGCTTCATTAAGACTTTTTCTTCAGAGAGCACATTAATAAAACACAGAGTTTGTCATGTGACCATCAGCTGCAGAGCGATGCACACCTTCTTCTTGTCGGGCAGCTCCTTGTACTTCTTGGACAGGATTTTAGTCAGGTCCAGGTTGCTCATCTCTGGGTGGATTTTGGCATATTTGGCTCGTTTCTCCATGAAGAAGCGAAAGTAGGGAGTCAGGGGTTTCTTGGGGAAGTCTGGGTGAGTCTGAGCAGGAGAGAGGTCAGAGGTCACATGCTGTTTGTGCAGGTCCAGGATCAGCAAAATCTGGTTTAAGTCTGAATCAGTTCGTCTCACCTTCAGTTTCTTTCCTTTGTACGGGTTTTTCACGAACTCGATGGCGTCCACAATGAGTTCTGTCATCGTTCTGTACTTACGAACCTGAAACACAAACAGGACAGTTTCCATGGTAATGTCACGTCTGAACCATCATATCTGTCGTATGAGTCACTGATGTGTTTTTATTGGTTAAACAGTGAATACACTGTCTGCATTGGTTCAACAAGAAAATTACACAGAACCTGGGAGGGACCATGATCCAACAGGTGCAGCAGCTGCAGCAGCTGCTCACTAAGTCAAATCCCTGGATTCTTTAATTCTAGTATTTCTGAACGTATCAACAGTGTTGTTATTATTTCCTTTATGGTTTTAAATGACGTGAATACAGAGGGCCCGTCCCCACAATCAATAACCAATAAATACTCAAACTAAGCTCAGGAGGTTGTTTACAGATGGAAATGGTCCGAGTTTCTTTAGGGGGTCCCTCAGGCATCAGGTCTGGGTCCTGTTAGCTTACATGAAGAGTTTGGTTCATTCAGAATCAGATGATTCGTAACAACTGAGGCTGCTTCACTGACCTGAAACAACGTAGGTTTCTTCAGCATCTTTGCAGGTCAAAATTGTTTTGTATAAATTTGACTTAATGAGAATCTCTGAAGGTCTCCGTGTTCAGTTACTCAAAGACCCTCTGATGACAATCAGGTGTTTCACCTCGTTAACATCCACATGCGTTTTTAGTGTGAACCAACAGATTCAGACGACCAGGGATTCATACATCATAGAACCTGAGCAACCAATCCTTTCAACTTGTAGGGATGGGGGTGGGGCTAAATACACCTGAAAACAGAGGGGTTTTTTTTGTTTTGTTTTGTTTTTTGGCGGGGGGGGGGGGGGGGGGGGGGGGGGCGTGGTGGTACCTCAGTTGCGACTTTCTGCCACTTCTGCCGACACATGTCTCCGGTGAAGCTGCCGAAACAAACTTTCTCCCAGTCGAAGTGAGACTCTGTGGTCTTATACTTCATGGCGTCTCCATCTGGCAGCAGACTGCGGATCCTCTCCAGCAGGGTCAGACAGTCCTCCTTACTCCAGTCATCTGCAGACACACAGGAGCACACCCGTCACAGGTGACACAGAGGGTTCTCAGCCCTGCTCTACGTCTTAAGGTGAATCTGTAGCTGAGTGTGTCAGGGTTGTTCTACTGCTGTTACTCTGTCTCTATTACAATAATCACACTCACACCAGCAGACTGTTGGTCCAGCTCTCAACACTGTCCCTTGTTACCTGGTTCACTTTTGATCCTGGCGCTCTGAGCCGTGGAGACGCTGCTGCTGCCGTTCATCATGCAGCACCTGACGGAGAAGACCCCGCCCCCTCCCTCCTCTGAACACACACACACACACACACACACACACACACACACACACACACACACACAGTCAGTACAACCTTTTATACATTTCTGCTCTTTAGGGCTGCCACGACTGACAGGAAAACTGTCACAGGTGATTTCAAATCATTTCCTCTCGTTTTCACTGACTGTTTCTTTTGCCTCGTTGTCAAGCAACACAATCAGGCGACAATAACGAGCGTCTTGGTGAACGACATGATAAACAACATGTTTAGCTAAACATCTACATGGTTGCCTCACATTCCAAAACAAATCCAAAAGATAATTGTTTAATTACAAAGTGGTTGTGACCGTGACCACTGCTAATGCTAATATTATCTTAGCATAAAGAAAATGGAGCCATCAGGGGGTAATGTTCACAGTAAGCCGGCACTTTAGCTGAGGAGCTAATGTCAACTGATGCTGTAATCGTCAGCAAAGTGACGCTACCAACGTTACATACGTGGAATTTGAATTAACACATACGCTAGGTAATGTTAGCTTCCCTGTTAGCTTAGCTTTGTAATTTTTAATACTTGTGTAATTCTGTAAAAACAATCCAAACTGACTGTGTGTAGCGTTTACTCCGCTGTGTTCTTGTTGTTTGTTTGATGATGTTTTATTCTGCAAAGGTTTGTTGTGTTTGAAACAGTGTCCACTTCTACGTCCAATCAGATGCTCTGGATTCCTCCACTGTGTTGTTGCCTTGGCAATGTGCGTCCATTAATTTTGGGGATGGAGCTTCTGAAGGAGCACTGAAGGGAGGGGCGCAGTTACCATCACCTACCATCACCTACTCCTCCTTTAAGACCTTTTCAAATTAAGGGCTTTTAAAGGGCTTTGGTTTTTCAAAGTAAAGGCATCTGGATGATATCTGGATGATTTAGATTCAGATTTTGAGTTTTCAGGGGGAATAACAATAAAAGGATTTATTACGGCCTTCAGTTTTGTCTGAGATGTTTGGATGATACATCACAGATTTTGGATTTAGTTCAAGCTGTCACCTGTCTGATCCACCAGCTGCTGCTCAAGGCCTCTCCTGACCCGGACTGGCCGGCTGAAGGAACCCGCCCCCGGCTGCGCCGTGTCACTGCGCCCGCTGACAAGGTCAAACCGCGGAGCAAAGACCGTTTGTTTCTGATCCTCCAACATGCGAAATATGTTGAGGCTCAAACTGCGAGTCCGGTCCCTGAACAGTGTGGACGGACAGAGGCTGTTGGAAGTTTCACTGAACACTGACAAATCACACGGATTATCCGGGACTCGTTCTCCAGCTGAACAGAGACTCTCCGGGCAGGAATCACACACCGTGTGGCTGTTCCCACGGAGGGCAGAACACGGAGGGTAGAACAACACGGAGGGCGGTGGAGAACAACACGGAGGGTAGAACACGGAGGGAAGAACACGGAGGGAAGAACACGGAGGGTAGAACACGGAGGGTAGAACACGGAGGGCAGAACAACACGGAGGGCAGAACAACACGGAGGGTAGAACACGGAGGGAAGAACACGGAGGGCAGAACACGGAGGGAAGAACAACACGGAGGGTAGAACACGGAGGGTAGAACAACACGGAGGGCAGAACACGGAGGGTAGAACAACACGGAGGGCAGAACACGGAGGGCAGAACACGGAGGGTAGAACACGGAGGGTAGAACAACACGGAGGGCAGAACAACACGGAGGGTAGAACAACACGGAGGGTAGAACACGGAGGGCAGAACAACACGGAGGGTAGAACACAGAGGGTAGAACAACACGGAGGGTAGAACACGGAGGGTAGAACACGGAGGATAGAACACGGAGGGTAGAACAACACGGAGGGCGGTGGAGAACAACACAGAGGGTAGAACACAGAGGGCAGAACACGGAGGGTAGAACACGGAGGGCAGAACACGGAGGGCAGAACAACACGGAGGGTAGAACACAGAGGGTAGAACACGGAGGGTAGAACACGGAGGGTAGAACAACACGGAGGGCGGTGGAGAACAACACGGAGGGTAGAACACAGAGGGCAGAACACGGAGGGTAGAACACGGAGGGCAGAACAACACGGAGGGCAGAACACGGAGGGTAGAACACGGAGGGTAGAACACGGAGGGCAGAACAACACGGAGGGTAGAACACGGAGGGCAGAACTCGGAGGGCGGTGGAGAACAACACGGAGGGTAGAACACAGAGGGCAGAACACGGAGGGTAGAACACGGAGGGCAGAACAACACGGAGGGCAGAACACGGAGGGCGGTGGAGAACAACACGGAGGGTAGAACACAGAGGGCAGAACACGGAGGGTAGAACACAGAGGGCAGAACACGGAGGGTAGAACACGGAGGGTAGAACAACACGGAGGGTAGAACACGGAGGGCAGAACACGGAGGGTAGAACAACACGGAGAGTAGAACACGGAGGGTAGAACAACACGGAGGGCAGAACACGGAGGGCGGTGGAGAACAACACGGAGGGTAGAACACAGAGGGTAGAACAACACGGAGGGCGGTGGAGAACAACACGGAGGGTAGAACACAGAGGGCAGAACACGGAGGGTAGAACACGGAGGGCAGAACAACACGGAGGGCAGAACACGGAGGGCGGTGGAGAACAACACGGAGGGTAGAACACGGAGGGCAGAACACGGAGGGCAGAACAACACGGAGGGCAGAACACGGAGGGCAGAACAACACGGAGGGCAGAACACGGAGGGCAGAACACGGAGGGCGGTGGAGAACAGACGGAGGGCAGAACACGGAGGGCAGAACAACACGGAGGGCAGAACACGGAGGGCAGAACACGGAGGGCAGAACACGGAGGGTAGAACACGGAGGGCAGAACAACACGGAGGGCAGAACAACACGGAGGGCAGAACACGGAGGGCAGAACACGGAGGGCGGTGGAGAACAACACGGAGGGCAGAACACGGAGGGCAGAACACGGAGGGCAGAACACGGAGGGCAGAACAACACGGAGGGCAGAACACGGAGGGCAGAACACGGAGGGCAGAACACGGAGGGCGGTGGAGAACAACACGGAGGGTAGAACAACACGGAGGGCAGAACACGGAGGGTAGAACACGGAGGGCAGAACACGGAGGGTAGAACAACACGGAGGGTAGAACACGGAGGGCAGAACACGGAGGGTAGAACACGGAGGGCAGAACACGGAGGGCAGAACACGGAGGGCAGAACACGGAGGGCGGTGGAGAACAGACGGACCGAGTCTGAAGTTTGTAGAAATTAAGTTTGGCTCCACGGACTCTTGAGCCCGGACCGCCGCGGCCCTCCGGCCCGAGTGAACTGATTTATGCTCCGATATCCGCCGATGGCAGCTGTTCTCGGCGGAGCTCGAGCCCGTGTCCGCGGGAATGTGGTCGCTATGAAGCGGCCCGGCGGCCGCCAGGCTCCAGCTGCCCGGTAATGGCGCCCGTCCTCCGGCAGGAGTCCCCACGTAGCTTCCGCTGGCACGAAAAGAGCTGCTCGAGACAAGCTAGCGTTCACCTTTTCTGGATAAATGTGGAAATAGCGAATAAAACTTGGGAAATACGAACACGAAATATATTTACACGGTTTTAAAACACCGACCAGACGCTTAATTTGACACGTGTAGATGAAAATCGCATTATTTAGCAAAACTGTTAAAATGATAAAATTCGTCGACATCAGTGTCTTCGGTGTGAAATGACGCTGTTTTAATGGCGGCGTGTTGTCTGGAACAAAGCTCAGCTCCTGCATCCGATGTGTCGGGGCACAGCGGGCTGGATGACTCGCTGCTGCCCCAGAAGCCTTCACTGCGAAGCCGCCATGAATGTTCTGGAGACTCGGGGACAAACGACCAGAAAACCCCAGAAATCTGTTTAAAATCGCAACTTACTACTCACCTTCTGATTCAGACAGAAACCCGGGTTTTTGCTGCACACCGCTGTGGTCGCTGGGATTATTTCGGGACTTTCAAAGTGTGTTTTTTTCAGCTGTAAACCCCGGGGAGTCAGGTCGAAACGAATCCGACAAAAGGAGCGTCTAGTCCGGTATGAAACTCCGCCCAGCGCCGCAGGGGGAGGAACTCCGGGGGAAAACATGAGGACAAAGGCGGAGGATGAAACCAGAGACAGCGGCTAAGACACCAGCCAAAGCCGCTCAAAACCAGTTGACATGTAGAAATAATATTTTATTGAATTTGTCCAAACTAACCTCTCAGTCATTTTTGAAAACAAAACTTAAACCGCGATAGCGCCCTTTTCGGGAAATCTACCCTCCTGACTTTAACCTGGTCCGGGTCCAGATGTGAACCGGCGGGGAGACAGAGGACTGGGGCCCAGGGACCCGACGGCCGGCCGCCGACAGAACTCTGCGGCCGGGGAGACGAGGAGAGCGGCTGCCGGGCTCCAGGCTCCGAGTCGAAGAAGCAAAGTGTGCAGAAAGTCATCAGGTCTGCCGGCTGCTGCGGGCTCCCTCCCGGCCCGTCGGCTGCTAACCAGCGGCTTGGAGACGAAGAGGAACCTGCATCCTGCGGGACATCAGCCCGCATCCACATGGCGTCCTGCCCGCACAGCACACACCGTCAGCCGGGTCTGATCTCATCGACTCACCGGTCTCCTCCCACAAGTTAGAGCTAATCACTGATCAATCGATACATCTCACTGATCGATACACTTATCCACCACAGGTGTGTGTGTGTGCACTTCCATAAATAAAACACATTTTCTATAAAATCTACAGAGACTTTATTTTTCTGTCTTTATGAACTTTGTCCCAAAATAACCTGAATACGAACCATGTCAGGACCCCGGGGCCCTCAGTGAGTGTGTGTGTGTGTGTGTGTGTGTGTGTGTGAGTGTGTGTGTGAGTGTGTGTGTGTGTGTGTGTGTGTGTGTGTGTGTGTGTGTGTGTGTGTGTGTGTGTGTGTGAGTGTGTGTGTGTGTGTGTGTGTGAGAGTGTGTGTGTGTGTGTGTGTGTGTGTGTGTGAGAGTGTGTGTGTGTGTGTGTGTGTGAGAGTGTGTGTGTGTGTGTGTGTGTGTGTGTGTGTGTGTGTGTGTGAGAGTGTGTGTGTGTGTGTGTGTGTGTGAGAGAGTGTGTGAGTGTGTGTGTGTGTGAGAGTGTGTGTGTGTGTGTGTGTGTGTGAGAGTGTGTGTGTGTGTGTGTGTGTGTGTGTGTGTGAGTGTGTGTGTGTGTGTGTGTGTGTGTGTGTGTGTGTGTGTGTGTGTGTGTGTGAGTGTGTGTGTGTGTGTGTGTGTGAGAGTGTGTGTGTGTGTGTGTGTGTGTGTGTGTGTGTGTGTGTGTGAGAGAGTGTGTGAGTGTGTGTGTGTGTGTGAGAGTGTGTGTGTGTGTGTGTGTGTGTGTGAGAGTGTGTGTGTGTGTGTGTGTGTGTGTGTGTGTGTGTGTGTGTGTGTGTGAGAGTGTGTGAGTGTGTGTGTGTGAGAGTGTGTGAGTGTGTGTGTGTGTGTGTGTGTGTGTGTGTGTGTGTGTGTGAGTGTGTGTGTGAGAGTGTGTGAGTGTGTGTGTGAGAGTGTGTGAGTGTGTGTGTGTGTGTGTGAGTGTGTGTGTGTGTGTGACTGAGCTCTGTTGATCAGAGAAAATCACAGCGTCAGTCCTTTACTTTGAAAATCTGAAGCCATTGAAAAGGCCTTCCTTTGAATGACGTAGATGTTCAGGGCTTCCCCACTTTCCCTTCATTTCCACGTAAATGTGAAATATGTGAAGAGATTCTGGTTTAATTAATGAGCTTTTAATTGACTTCAGATTCAAACAGATTCAGGTTTGGACAAATTAATGGAAACACTCAGGGACCAGGACTGATTAAGGGATTCATCAAAAATACTTTAATAAATGTGTCCATTAATTATCTGTTTGAAATGACACTGAGTCTCATTGACATCATTATTAAATGTTTATTAATGGGTTCAATTTCATGTCTTAATTTAAGAACTTTTTTTTTTTTCAAATAATTTAGATTCAAGCATTTTGAACCAGTTTTTTACTTGTCACATCACACAGGTGTGTCCAGAGGTTCGCAGGTGAGTCTCATCTGAACGCAGCAGACACTGAACACACCTTTATCTTTGTTTCATGTGTTCCATGCTGATAATAAGGAGAAGCTCCACCAGCACAGTGTTCCCCTCCCCGTTATTATCACACCTGTACGAAAACCTGAATCAACAGGTGAACATGCACCTGTCCCGGTGTTTAGTGTTGGTGACATATGTCTGAGACGTGAGCGGACTTCAGGCCTCGTGATCACTGACAGTTTGACTGAGGCCTCACAACATCAGTTCATCGCTGTGCTGCTGCCATCGGGCTAATTACAAGAGTTACAGTAAACTAGTGTAACGAGTTGTGACCTGGTCTGCTGCAACAGAGAAGAAGAAATCATCAGAGTCCACATTGAAAATAGTGAGGATGAGGAGCTGCTGTCTCTGGCTGACCACAGGAGTCCTGTCGAACAGCCACCGATGATCTCTGATATCTCTGTCTGTCACATCATCACTGCTACTCCTCATGATGTGAAGCTCAAAACTGTCGTCTTTCTGAGGTCCTCCATTTGTTGGGGCCCGGGTCTTTAGTTCCACTATAAACTGATTTAAGTGCCTCCTCTGGACACACCTCTTTCAGGCAGGTGAACAGGTGAGAATCAGCTGCTTCTTTCTTCATACTATCAACAAACATCTTTAGCTTAAGGTGAAGGTTCATTATTCACCTTCATCTAGTATCAGGTGCACTTACTGGAGGTTTCTCAGAGCTTTCATCCCTATCTCTGACTGAAGTCACAGCACACCTTCATCCTCATCCTCATCAGTGACCTGTGACCTGTGGGTAGAGACACTGTTGTTCTCCTCATTCTTCAGGTGTTTCCTTTAACCTGTCAGCATCTGTAAATCCTGGTTATTCATATCTTCAGTGTCGTAGAAACAGACTGGAGTGTTTCAGGAACTAATTTCTAATGAGTGACTTCCTCTCATCAATAATCTTATGGTTTGAAAATGAATGATTATATGTCTGCAGAGTTAGTTAGTTTCACATGAAGATGATCAGGACATAATGTGATCAGATTGTGTGAAGAAAACTGAACAAACTGGGTTCATCCTCTGATGTTTATTGTTGATGGTGATGATGATAGTGGTTTCCTCCTGGTTATAGCCTGTGCTGGTCCGGCTCAGACTCGGCTCGGACTCGGCAGCAAAGCACAAAGCAGAGACAGACGTCTGTTGTATCAGGTCATAGTTCACAATAAAACATAAAAAACGAAAACAAGGACCTTCAGTGTGTAGGAAACAGTTACAGTTTTATTCTGCCCCACCTCCCCCAACACAAACTAAATAAATACACGACTTCAGACTCATCTCATCATCCGGATCAGGCCTGAAGAGGCCAAAACCCAGAGTCACTAAATTCAATACAAAACCACATGAACACACTGTATTCACCGAAGACATCATCATAAGATCTGTATCTCACTGAGCAGTCTGACTCTAATTATCAGATCATCAGACTGTTGGTAACTACAAGAAAATAATTTCATGATTTTGGATCAACAACAGAATAATGAGCTCACAGACCGTTGATAATTTCTTTAGCTAACCAAGCCAGTATGTCTCAGCCAGAAACATTTCATCTTAGAAATTAAGTTATCGGCCATGGTTGAACACACCTCAGGACAGGACTAAATAAACGGGTAAAAAACATTAAATACTTGCTGAGGTGTTTTATTTGAAGAGCTGGGTCACATTAACGCGCCATTGAAATTTATTGGGAAAACTACTGAATGATTGCTGTAATCTGAGAGATGATGTGGCGCCATGAGAAGCTGTCACAGGCTTCAGCTTTGACATCTGAATTCTTTCTGCTAGCGAACTGGCAGTTTGTAAACCAGCTCGTGACAGTATTAACTACGACCTCGCGTGTTAACGGTTAGCTCTTTGGCTACAGCAGCCACAGTAGTAATCACAAGTACGAATTTACAGAGTCACAATTTTTTTCACTTGTGCAAACACAGTAACTAAGAGATTAAATTAGCTGAGTCACTGTCTGATGTGACCACTCGGGCTCCTGTAATCAAAGAGGTTACGCCCGTTAACTTACACCTTAACTTAGGAGGATGAATTAACATTTTCTTCTGGTTTAGCCAGCTCCTGATCTCAACTGAGCTTCGAGCCAACGTTAGTGAGCCACAGCTCTGAAAATGAAAACAAGTGAAATATCTTTCCTTCATTTGACTGGATCTAAGGAATAAATGAATAAATGAGAGCTCTGCCTGGTTATGTTAGTACAGCCTCTGTAGCCATGCAGGAAATATCTACATAAGATTTATATACACAAGCTGCAGCTACTTCATCTGAGAGCTGGAAAACTCTGACACTTAAAAAATCTTATTGTTTTCTGCCTCCACCAAAGTCAACAGGTAAATCAGAAGTTGTGTTTTTCTCTTCTGATGGAGCTTGGATAACAGTTTCCCCAGCCTGCTTCCAGTTATTGTGCTAAACTAGGCTAACAATTTCCAAAGCCTGCTTCCAGTTATTGTGCTATTTTGAATTGATATGACTAACTCGGGAAGACAGAAAAGGGTTTTAATAAACCTTGAACTGTTCCTTTAACACTGTTGTACAGGTGAGACCTTCGTTGGTGGTGCTGTAACAGTGACTTCTATCACTGTGATCAGTGTCTGAATTTATCTGAACAGCTGATGAAACCACAGTTTGAGTTTTGACAGTGAATCAGTGACCTGTATCAGCTGATCGGTTCAGTTCTAGCAGAGGTTCCTCTTTTGTTCTCTGGTGTCCCACAGTGATCGATCTGATCAGGGATCGATCTGTGTCCTCTGTCGTTTCACATTCGCACTATATAAGTGATAGTGTCTGATAGATGTTTACAACAGCAATGATCTCTGGGAGTTGTAGTCTAAACTCAACATGGGCGTATTTTCACTGTTGACAGAGACACCTGCACAGAAACATACACAGGTACAGGTGTGTACAGACAGACTGGAGGATGTACACAGGGTCGTGTTTTACACAGATACAGTAAATACAGAGTCTGAAGAGAAGGAAAACACCTGGAACTGATCTGAGACCTGCACCACGACCAGACCAGGTAAGAACCCTCACAAGAACCTCCTCCTGAGTGTGGAGAAGAGCTGCATCCACACCTTAGTTCACCTGTAGAACACTGATGAGCACAGGTGTGGTATGTCACAGTCCTGCACTGGGCCAGGTAGTCTATCCTACAGGTACAGGTGAAAACTACAGCAGAAATGAAAACAGTGTTGTCTTCAGTGTACCTGTCTGGTGTTACACACATTTCCTCTTTCATTTTGTAGTGCTCACCTTTCCTGTCCTTCATCAGCCAAACCTGTTGCCAGTCATTCACCGTCCCCTGATTATTCCCGTGGGCATCCCCGTGTACATATACACCCATGCCCTAACCCTCCCTGCTCTTTCCTGACCCGGAGGTTTGTTATAAAACTGGACCCAGACCGATCTGAACCCACAGGGCCGGACCCAGAGAGATCTGATCCCTCAGGGCCGGACCCGGACTGATCTGAGCCCTCAGGGCCGGACCCAGAGTGATCTGAACCCACAGGGCCGGACCCGGACTGATCTGATCCCTCAGGGCCGGACCCAGACTGATCTGAGCCCTCAGGGCCGGACCCGGACTGATCTGAGCCCTCAGGGCCGGACCCAGAGTGATCTGTGCAGGACTGCAGCAAGCAGGAGGTGGAAGTGAACGTTAGCTGACGTGTCTGTTGTTGATGTACTGACCCCTCTGACCTGAACCTGTGTGTGTTTTCCTCCTCTGTAGACGTCTTTGCTACAGCCCACCTGGGTCGGCATGCTGGGTTGCTGGGTTGCTATGGTAACGCTGTTGGGCAGAATAATAGAGTCTATTTACAGTGAGGACTTCGTTAACTGAGGCTGACCTCATTATTTTGTTCATGTTTGTTCAGCAGCATGTTGCTGACTCCTCTCGCCTCATGCTGGCCTTGTGGCTGTCAGTCAGAGAGGATGTGAACGAAGGACATGGGGAACACGCCTCTCCTCTCCGGCTGTCCCTCGATGTGTCCAATCTGAAAACCAATCAGAGTCTGTCTGAGACATCACATGATGAGTCCTGAACCTCCCATGATGCATTGAGCTCCTCTCTCCATCTGTTCTCATTCATATCACATCAACATTACTAACTCTTCTCTCACTCTGTAGTTCTTCTTCTTCTCTCTCTTTCTCTCTGCTTCCTAGATCTGAAACTATAGACCAGCGAACCCCCCCCTTACGTACCCACCACTCCTGGTCCTCCTCCCCGGTGACAATGATGACCTCTCCCTCGGTGAAGGTCAATTCGTCATCGTTGTCGGCCTGACAGTCGTAGATGGTCTTCACCCTCCTGACTTTACTCCTCACCTGAAACACAGGTGACACACAGAAGAGGAGCAGGTCTTCACACTGTCTTTAAACTGGATCCAATGAGGATGTTGTGATCTCATGATGAAGACCTACAGAGTTGATTTTCCTTGGCAGAGGGACGGGCATCTCCACCGCTCCAGGCGGTGACTTGTCATCGTCTTCATCTGCCGGTCCAGGTGACCCCTCCCCCTGCTGGACAGACAACTGGCTCCCTGCTGCTGCTGCCACCACTTTGGATCCCTGTGTCTCCATAGCAACATGGGCAGGGCAAGGCCTGTCACTGAGCAGTGGTTTAGGGGGGAGGTCTGTGATCTGGGGTTTGGGGGGGAGGTCTTTTAGGAGGGGTTTCGAGGGGAGGTCAGACAGGTGAGGTTTGGGAGGAAGGTCAGACAGCAGGGGCTTCTCAGCCAATGGGGCTCTCTGGGTGGAGTCCACTGGGGTGAGGGGGGGTTTAGGGGAAGCATCAATGAAGGGAGGGGACTTCTGGAGGTCTGGGTGGATGGATGGGGAGGAGGGGGGAGGTTTGTGGAGGAGGTCTGGAAGCTGGTTGGGTTTGTCCAGAGACGGAAGGTGGATGGTGTCAATCTTTCTGAGAGCCACTGAGACACAAAGAGACAAAACCATTCTGAGAGACCTGGACAAGAACAGGTCTAAGGATCCTGGAGGATCCTGGTGGATCTGGAGGATCCTGGAGACCACCAGGATCCACCAAGAAGTTTACCCGTGAAGGTGAACCAAACATGGCCTCAGGCAGTGAAAGGTGAACATCAGTGGCAGAAGAAGTCTTCAGACCTCATAGTCACACAAACAAACTGACCAATGAAGGACCAGAAACAGTGTTCTGTGAGGTAAAATCACAGTTTTTATCAATGGAGTCTGGTACAGCAGCTGTCTGTGGTTAAAGAAATGATCTCAGTCTTTAATACTGAGGTCTGTGGGAATCATCATCATCATCACTAATAACAAGCACTTCAGTGAACACACCTGTCCTGCTTCATTACACTACAGCAATAGTTTTCTGGTTACCACAGTTACGGCTCTTTTGCCACCATCAATCATTTACACCCGAAAACACAGGAACATAATGTTCAGATGTCCCTCAGTTGACCTTTAACCTATGACCTCTGTGGTCTCTATCATTTAAATGAACTGTAGTCATTTCCTGTGACGTTCACAGAGGACGTTGATATGGCAGGTGTAACAAACAGCTTACTGATTGTCATCTCACCTTTCTGAGGTAGTTTGGGCAGAACTCTGGGTCCTAGTGTGGACTTGGTGTTACTGGACGTCGTACTAGAGAAGATCAGAGAGGTCAAAGGTTATGTTTACTTCTACCTGTTTGTGCTGACCTGCTCACAGTGTTTCAGAACAGTGAGTAAAATACCTCTGCTGCTGCTGGATTCCCTCAAACTTGTTGGCAGGTGACATCCTGTTTCCAGGTGGGGGGGTCATCTCACTTCCTGTATGAAAACAAATGGCCATTCTCAGTCTGCGACATCAGTCACAGCCCAGTACTGTTCCAATTCAAGGTCTGCATCAAGACCAGATCAAATATCTGAAAAGTTCTTGCTCCGCTGGTTTTATCAGAACTTGTGAACTGTGTGGGGACGCTACGTGTCCCAGAATGCATTGGGCAGCAACGAGCAGCAGTGGTTGAGATGCTGAACCAGGCTCAAAGCTGTTTATGTCCTACAACTGTTGATATATCACTTTACTAAGCTTTACATTTTACAGGTGAGACAGTGACCACTCACATTTCTCACCTGTCAGGTGATAGCAGCAGTCACCTCAGTAACTCATGGCCTGGCTCCTGAGATGAGGCCGGTCTCTGCAGCCCTTTGGTTTTAAAGATTTAATCCCTTTTGGAAGATTCAATATTTGGCAGTGAGTCTGAGAAGATCTAAATGTATAATAAACACATGGTTGTTGTGCAGGTGAACGGCAGCGATGCCTGTGACGACTCCAGGTGATCATCTGGTCACATTTAATTTCAGGTATCCACTGAACCTTCCACTGCACTCAGTCAGTTCAGTATCTGTTTGTGGAGCTTTGAGTTCAGATCAGTCAGGTAGAGGTGAGTTGAATTGTGATCACCTGTACTGACCTGTCCCTGGACTGGAAGTGGAGTACTTGGTATTGAGAAAGGCCTAAGAAGATTTTCACCAGGGGTCAAAGGTCATGTTTGATGGTTTTGGATTGTGTGATGTTACCATCTTACCTTTACCTGCAGGCCCCTGCAGGACGGGGCTGGGGGGGTCAGATAGTGTGCGCTTGTGCCCGGGTGGAGGGGGAGGGGGTCTCTTCTTTAGGGTGGAGCTTCCTCCTCCACTGGTCTGGGAGGTGAGGGGGAGGGAGGTGGGTGGACCGAGGGCAGGGCCTGTTGGAAGAACTGATCAGTGATTTGATGAAAATTCATCCTCAACTGAAGAACTACTGGAATCCAGGAACCTAAACCTAAGACCTCTGCAGACCCCTTTCACACTTTAGTCCATAGCGTATCCTCGAGGAATCCTGGCACACAAACAAAAACCCTTCCAAACTCCCAAAAACCCAAGATAACCAGTCCAGGCCCTCAGGACTATCAAGAGAAGCAGGTACCTCCTCTGCCAACTATGAAACCCCTCTAAAGGATCTGTAGTGCAGTGCATTTTCCAGGGCATCACTTAAACTGTCCTGGGGCGGTGAGAAGCTGCCTCCGAGATCTCCGTAACTACCCTGAGAAACCTCTAAACTCACCTGAAACGCCTCAGAGACTCATCACAGATCTCTGAATACCAGTCAATGCAGCCCAGGACAAGAAGGACAGCAGTTTCTCCTGGTACCACTCAAATGACTTCAGAAACCTGGGCCCTTTTCCTAAATTCCCTAAACCCCCCAGTAGAATTACAGGACCTCCTCCAGGGCCATTTATACCTGCTAATGTCCACCTGAACCATCCCGAAGTAGCTCAGGAATATGTCTACAACTATCTAAAGGAAAATCCCTGTTACAGAGATACTGCAAATCTTCTCTTTGACTTCTAGATCCCCTCAGGGGCCTTCAGCATCTTGACCATCTGCTTGCAACTCTGGAACCCCCTCAAATAATTCTGAACCACCTTCAAAAACCTCTGAACCCCCAAAGACCAAAACCTTTGAACCCCCTAAAAACCTTATGAACCACCTTCAGAAACCTCTGAACTCCCCTAAAGACCCTCAAAATCTTCAGAACCCTCTGTGCTCCTGGCACCTCCTCCTGGTTTAAGAACTACTGGTCTACACCACAGGGCTTTGTACCTTTCCCCTGACTCCTGGCAGCTGGCGAAGGTCCTGAAGTGTCAGGTCCAGGGGAAGGAGGAGTGTCAGAGGAGGTGCTGTAGACGGGGTTGGCAAATGCTCCATAGGAGAGACGCTGCTTGTCTCGGTAAGGAGGAATGAAGGAGGCCGGCAGAGAGAGTTTCTCCTGAGAGGAAACACTGGAGGACGGACAGAAACTCTGAGGACGAAGAGAGCGCTCCTTCTTTACAGGACTGGGCTGCAGAGGAGGAGGTAGAGGTAGAGGTAGAGGAGGAGGAGGAGGTCATTTAAACTGTCAAACTAAAAGCAGCCTATCCATTGTTCTGTGGTTTGATGGTGGTACCTTGTCGTCTAGTTCGTCGTCGCTCTCATCCAGCTCATCCAGCCTGAGGTTCCAGTCGTATTCCACATGAACGTGAGGATTAAACTTGCCGGACATTGCCTCCACCAACTGGGAGACGGAGAGACAGAGGTCTTACCTACAGAGGTCTATGTTTCTGTGTCACTGCTGTGAGTTCAGACTAAACAACCAATGAACTAAACTCGTCTGCAGAGCATCAGTGTGCTCAGTAGAAACCGTTTGGTCTTGATGGTCATGGTTTAACTTTAATGTAATTCAGTGATACTTTGAGGAGGGATCGTTCCTAACTGTAGGTCTAAGTCTTCTGGAGAGGATACTGCCCTGATGTCTTGATGCAGTCTTCTCAAGAGTAGCGGCTGCAAAAGGCTTATGATGGTATTGTATGGTACTGTAGTTTAGAGTCAGTCCACTGACTAAACTGTCGACCAGAAGAACCCTACAGCCTGGGTCAATCTGGTTTACTATTAAAGAGCTGTTTACCAAGCGAATGCTAAGATCTGGATCTGGTTGTGGCTCTAGTCCTGGTTCTTACCGGTTCTTCACACTGGGAGTTCTTCAGTCTGCGGGCAATGTCCAGCGCTGTCTCTCCACTCTGATTGACTGAGAAGACACAGGCACCTTGTAATAACATCATGATGCAGAATGATTTCTCTCCTCTGACAGACCTAGTCTAAACCTGTCTGGATCTGTCCAGGATCTATCCTGGATCTATGCCTGGCCCGGACTCAACTCATATCTGAGGTCTGAGAACAGAAGGGTTCAGAGTCTGGTGGTCTTACTGATGTGGAGGTCAGGTTTTCCTCTCAGCAGCAGCTTCACACACTCTGGTTTGTTGTACACACAACAGCAGTGCAAAGCTGTGTTCCCTCCGTCTGTCTGTGCGTCCAGGTGACCACTGAAGGTACACAAACACAGGTACACATCAACATAGGCACACACCAACTAATCATCATCCTCAGGTCTGAAACATGAAACTCCAGCAGTGAAGAGCTGAGAGCTGCAGTTCCTCTAACGACCACTAGAGTCTGGCTCCAGCAGTGAGTCAGTCCCCAGAGACTCCCATGTTCAAATGTCCAACTTTACAGCAGAAAGAAACATGTTTACAGCCTGGTACAGAAACTGTTCTGGTCTCTAGAGATCATTTCCTCCTTCATGACACCTGTACGGCTGAATTTATATCCTCTCTGGCCAATTTATCAGTCATTTCAAATTAAAAGCCCTCTGCAGAGTCACATAATTGCAACTTCATGACATTGCAGCAGTGGCAATAATTTTAAAGGAGCGGGCTGCCATTTGCTGGTGACAGTGGGTACCCAACACCTGGCCTTTAGAACCTGAAGATGTTTTCTTCCATCCAAGACGATACTGATACCACAAATTCATCCAGGATCATTCGTTGCTGTGCAGTGTATCAACCAGGTGCAGCTCACACAATGTTCCTTACCTGTTCTGGACCAGAAAGTCGACCAGGTGGAGGGAGAAGTGGTCAGCTGTCCGAACACAGTAATGTAACGCAGTCTCTCCTGCTTCCTAAACAAAAACATCAACAAAGTTAATACAAGTAACTGAACACACTACAAACCTCTCAGTTTAGCTGCAGAATCCTAAGTAATCCTTGTACACAGGATACAAAGTCCTCAAACCCCTTCAGGAACTTCTGTTTAAACTGATTTAAAGAACTCTGGAATTATCTTACGGTCATTT
>NW_027273863.1:27835000-27877500 GCF_046630095.1 Trachinotus anak | reverse complement strand
AACACACGATCACTTCAGCCTGAGGATCCACACCTGTCCTCCACGTCTCAGGTAACTTCACATATTCAATCTGATCTGATCAGATCTGACATAAACTACAGTGAAGAAGTGAAAAGAGCTGATGCTGAATGAAACCAGCTCCTCAATGTAACTGAAATAAATGACGTGATGACCTCACTGTGATGTCAGAGCTCAGCTGTGTGTCATTCATGTCTGTTAGTGTCACGGTTATTGTTAATGGTTTCACGCTGTGTGTTCATCAGTGTGAGGGATCACAGGTGGACGTCTAAAAGGCCTGGTTCTCCGCAGGTGAGACGGAGACAGGTCTCACACACTGTGGTGTAAAGTTTTATCAAACTGACTCACAACTTGGTCTCGTAGTCCTTCCAGGCTTTGTCAAAGGGTTTCTTCAGGTCCTGAAACAGAAGGAAACACAGTCCGAATCCTCGATTCACTGACTGAACAAACATAAACCGTTTAAACAACAACACAAAGTCCGTCTGAGAGGAAAACCTGGATCAGCTCAGACTCCAACAACAAGACCACAGAGGAACATGAACTCACCCCCTTCACCTCCTTCAGGTCTCCTTTCAACAGAGAGTCCAGAGTGAAGACCACGTTATGACTCAGACTCTGCAGCTGAACAACAGAGAGTCATTTACCTTCTCATCAGTTGATCAATGCATTATTGATTGATTATTGACTGACAGCAGACTCACCAGGTTCTTGAGCAGAGCAGTGAGTTCTTTAACGAGGCAGGAGAACTTAACGAAGGCGGTTCCCAGTTCAGAGCTGTTTCCTCCCAGTCTCTCCAGAGCCTGACTGAAGCTCTCCTGGTTCCCAGCATGCTCTGCTCCCACACCATCACCATCATCATCAATAACATCATCATCATCAACAACAAGATAACGTTTCCTGTCACATCAGACAAACAGAAGCAGGAATATTCTAATTCTCATTTTATCCTTAAAATGACTTCAGTGATCAGCTGATCCTCAGCTGATCCTCATCTGATGATGATCTGAGGTTAGTGATGTCTGCTAACCTCAGATTCTGCTTCGTGGTTAAGGCCTCCGATCAGAGTCTAGAGAGAACCAGAACCTGAACCAGAACCTGATCCGTACCTTGTCCTGAGCTGTAGATGGATTTCACAGACTTCTTCACCTTCTGCAGAGCCGAGCGGTCCTGATCCAGGACCTGAGGACACACAGAGACACAGACTGGTTCTGGTCCTCGGACATTAACCCTTTGATTCCACTGTCTGACAGATAGCTGAACACATGATGACATCATGAGAGTGAGGAGATCAACACCTGACCTTGATTCTGTGCCCGAAGAAGGAAACCTGTTCACTTCTGGGAGCTGGTCTCAGAGCTGGACTGTATCAAACAGCTGACTTTAGTGTCACTGTGCTGTCAGACCGCTCTGTGATCAATACTCCACTGATCAGTCTGAGGTGTGTTTACAGCATCAGAGGTGATGAGGAGTGATCAGCCTCTGATAATCAATAAAACACCGTTTGTTATGAGTGCAGTCATCAATCATCAACATGTATCATATCAGAGGAGGCTCAACCTTCACAGAGGCTAACGTTAGCCTGAACAAGCTAACGTTAGCTTGTTCAGGCTAACGTTAGTAGATACAGTCATCAGTTATAGAATCACTAACTGTTCAAATATTGTGTGTGTGTGTGTGTGTGTGTGTGTGTGTATGTGTGTGTGTATGTGTGTATGTGTGTGTGTGTGTGTCTGTGTGTGTGTGTGTGTGTGTGTGTGTATGTGTGTATATGTGTGTGTGTATGTGTGTGTGTGTGTGTGTGTGTGTGTGTGTGTGTGTGTCTGTGTGTGTGTCTGTGTGTGTGTGTCTGTGTGTGTGTCTGTGTGTGTGTGTGTGTGTGTCTGTGTGTGTGTATGTGTGTGTGTCTGTATGTGTGTATGTGTGTGTGTGTGTGTGTGTCTGTGTGTGTGTCTGTGTGTGTCTGTGTGTGTGTGTGTGTGTCTGTGTGTGTGTATGTGTGTGTGTCTGTATGTGTGTATGTGTGTGTGTGTGTATGTGTGTGTGTGTGTGTGTGTGTGTGTGTGTGTGTGTGTGTGTCTGTGTGTGTGTATGTGTGTGTGTCTGTATGTGTGTGTGTGTGTCTGTGTGTGTGTGTGTGTGTGTGTGGTGGGGGTTTTCCCACTCACAAAACTCAAACAGATGCAACACATTTCCTGAGCCAATGGTTTCCTCTGTTACTATGGCAACCTGGCCGGAGGATGTAGGTCGTCAAGGTGACCATGTGGTGTGACTTCAGCCACCTTCACCATCATCATCATCATAGCTATCTACAGTCTGAGACAGTTACAGCCACGGTCAGTGAATGCAGCACAGCTGAGTCCACATGGTCTCCTGGTGCGTTCAGGCCACGCTGTATCTAATGTAAAAATGAACCACTGACAACAAACTGATTTCCTCTTTTCCTTCAATCACACAACAGTCCTTTAAAATCTCGTGGCTCACCCTGAACTGCACGATGCCCTTCAAGCACAATGATGGAGGACATTATGAACTGGAATGTATTAATGGACAAACGTCAGATTTACATGTACGCTCCCTTAAAAGAACCTTCACTTTTCAATTGAGGTGTAATTTCAGAAATGTTGAGGTTAATTCATGGTTCATAAAATTTCAGGTATTTTTAAGGTTTAGATTAAGAGATGTTTCAGAAACCAATAACAAAAGAGTTTGACAGGCGACCAAACGAAACGACCTTGATTACAACCACAGCTTTCTCTGGGTTCCAAAGTGCTGCAAACATCTGGATAACTGCAGAATACAATAGAATATGTAATATAGGTCCAGTTGTTTTTAGACGCATTGATACAAAGTTACATATTATAACTGTATTATGCTAATTAAACCTTAAACACCTTAACTCAGGTATTAGTGTCAAAGGGTAAATTAATGAGATTTAAAGTCAAGTATGTTTATAAAGAAGTCACAGCAAAACTCAATGAACCCATCAGGCCTGACCTTTGACCTCAAACATGAAAAACACACACACACTGACAAGCTTCCTGTCAGGATATTTACTGATAACATTTTCCATAAATCACTTTCAAATAAGCTCCCGACACATGAATGAATGCAGCTGCGGACAGACTGAGCGGCCTGATGCAGCTGCTGCCCGCTGGGCAAGGTGACGTTCAAGTCCTCTCAGGGTTCTTGCCAATTGGTACATAAAAACACATGAAGCAAACCCATCACTCAAGCCCTTCCTTGTCCATGGGCTGATGTGCAGTTCGGGGTACATGTCACCCACCAGGCAGCGCGCACTTCAGGGAGATGACAACTTTCAACCAAAGCTCGCTTGTTTTTCCCGCAATCTCACTTTGCGGCTCACCGCGGAGTGGGGCAGGAAGCAGCGACATCCAAATATTACATTCAGAGTTTCCTTGAGAAAAACAACGCGTATGTATGAGCCGAACCGCTGAGGAGGGCCAGTCGACTGACATCACACGCTAATTTTTCACTATTTGATTGTATGTCGGTGCTGATAAACCACGGCGCATAGAATTATCGGAAATCTGAACGGAGTTTGGCTCATTGTTTTCACTATCATTCAAGCAGTAGGACAGAGAGGGACGGTCAGGGTCACAGAGCCTACCTCCTCCAGGATGCAGACGGTGTTCCTGCAGCTCTGCAGCCGGGTGGTGAAGCTGGACGTGGTGGGGGAGTTGTAGTCCTCGGTGGTCTCCGACAGGAACTCGCACACTGAGATCTGATCCGGCATCCTTCACCCTGCAGACCGCCACAGAAACACCGGGACAGGAAGGACGCAGAGGTCCGTCTGCAGACGTTGATGGCAGCTGGTCTCAGGTCAGGTCAGATGTCCTCTGAGTGTCTCATCAGTCTCCTCCCGATGATTCATCCCTCCTCCTCCTCCTTTCTCTCCTCATCCAACCTGTCGTCAAGTCACAGCGAGCACCACATGACCCCGGGGACTCTTTCAAAATAAAAGCCACAGAGCGTACCAACATCCTGTATGTGAGGAAGACTCTGCTGTGGCGAGTTCACTTCGATATAGAGAATGAAATACAATTTTAACAGACCAGATTAAAAAAAAGAACGTTTAGTCCAAATTATTTCTTAATCAAAAATGTTTCCTTTAGGCTGGAAATTATATTTTAAAACTGAGTCAAACCTTTCATTCATTCTGAGACATTACAGTTTATTTTAACCACAAATATATTCATCAAATATAATACACATCTAAATTAATTTAAATCTGTCCAACACAATATTCCATACCTGTACTAACATCTGCCAATCTATTATTTACCATTTGACTACTTGTCTTTTATCTTATTCAGTATTTTATTTTGACTGTTAACTGTATACTCCTGCATTTACACGTTTCCTTTGACTAACTTGCGGAACTGCGTCTTTTATTTTGAAGACTACGCCGTGTATATCTGGTAAATTCCCGCTCTTGACGCTCCTTCAGGATGAGCTGGATAATGGATGGTCACTGCGCATGCGTTACACCGCAGGCTAATTGGAGAAGAACGAAGAAGCACTGATTAATCATCAGATAAAGAAACATCAGTATTCGATATATTAATGAATCTGTATCAATATTAATGAGTTCAGACTGATGTTAACTCAGGCTTTATAAATATTTACACAATTTAAACCGTGAATGTCACCATCATGAGATTATTGACAGCTGATCAGTGATCAATATTGAGCACGTTTTAAACCTAATAAATTACACAGGATATCATTTACAGGGAAACTGTAGTACTAGTACTGCAGTACAGTTTTGAGGTATATTACTGTTTGTGTTACTTTGTACTTTGTACTGCAGTACCTAACAAATAAAACATGTAGAGATTATAAAATGCTTTGTCATAGATTAAATAATGCAGCCATAAATACAAGCAGAGCAGAAACTATAAGTGGATTATTGATTATTGGTGTTTCCAGATGTCCACGTGTCAAGACTGGCTGATTTTCTTTTTCATTATTTGAATCAATTTAATAATTTAGAGGTTTGACAAACCCAAACAAACACTGTGAAAGTTTCACTCTTTGTAACTGTTCTGAATTTATACAAACCAATCAAACAATCAATAAAGGAAATAATCAGAAGATGAACACATAAAGACTCATTAGTAACAGTTATATAAACACTTCTATAGAACAACAGTTCCAACAGTAAAATGCTGTTTACACATTAAATCATCTAATGATAAAAAACGGTCACAGAGATGAGTATTTTTACTTTTAATACTTTCAGTACTGTCAGTACACTTTCCTGCAGTAATATTTACAGTGCAGAACTTTTACTTCACCTGAGTATTTTACAGTGTGTATTAGTACTTTCACAGTATGTATTAGTATTTTACACTGTGTATTAGTACTTTTACTGCAGTATATCTGTAACGGGCAGCAAACACGCTGAAAATCACAGAAGAACCAGCAGGGGCAACACTGCGTCATCGTGCGCCAGCTCGGTCAGGACCACAGAAGAAGAAGCAGCAGGAAGTGTCGGGCAGCGTCGGGACAGATTAGCCTGGTTAGCTGCAGGCTAACGCGCTGTGATGTGAGGTTCATCCGCTGAACTGTGAGTTTTTAATTTGTTTTTACTTCATCTTCTTTATCTACAGACTGACTCCGAATCTGTTCGGGTGGTTAGTAACAACAGTTAGCTGTTAGCATGTAGCATAGCCGACTTCCTGTCCGAGTTTAAACGCCGTTAGCAGTTAGCTCAGAGTTAAGCACGATATTATTTAGTTTGATCGATAATCGGCAGGTTCGGACTGTTACAAGTTCAAGTGAAGCTGTGATCAATAACTGGACGGACACAGGACCAGATAACGCCAGCTAAAGCCGAGCTAGACCCGAGCTCAACCCGGGCTAACCGTCAGCTCGTCAGGTGAGCAGCCGTCACACCTGTACGACCCAAATAAAGAAACACATGGGATCAATAAAGTACAGATGTGACGGAGGATCCTGAACCTGATAAACACGTTCAAACAGAAACATGATCAGGTTTAAAGTAAAACAGAAAAATAAATAGTTAGACATTTCATTCATAAATAAAACTGTTTATTTTTACGCTTTACGTTGAAATGTATCTTACAAAATGAAATTCACCCTCAATGCTACAGATGATCAGTGATTGATCAGTGATTTCTGTGTCAAACAAACATGTTAACAGACGAATGTGAAACAAGTTGAGAGCCACAGCCAGAGGAGGGACAGCGCAGAGAGGCGGACTGACCGTGTGCTGCTCAGTGTGAGGTTTGAGGAGATCAGGAGACTCAGCGAACCACCTGATATCATCATTTAAACTCAGTGGAGCTCAGTGTGCAGCCACTCTTTCTTCTTTATTCATCTGAACACACTGACTAATCATGTGTCAGGTGTTGACGCTAAGCCCCACCCCCTGTGTGTAGGTGTGTGACCTGTGTTGACCTCAGCGGGCGTTGCCGGGGGCAATGGCTCTGATTGAAGGCGTAGGGGATGAGGTGACGCTGCTGTTCGGCTCTCTGCTGCTGCTGACGGTGCTGCTGCTCGCCTGGATCTCCACCCGCACCTCCGAGCCCCCAGAACATCTGTTCACCTCCACCGCAGGCACCGCCCCCTCACTGAGGACCGGCGCCGCCCAACAGGACACGCCCCTCACCTCCACCAACACCACCACTTCATCCTCTTCTTCATCACCCTCCAGCTCTGTGAGTGACAGCTCTCTGACAGAAACCCCCACCGCCTCCACCCAGGAGAAGGAGGAGGAGGTCGGAGGGAGGTCGGAGGTCGGAGGAGATGGGGTGAGGAACAGAGGAGGAGGAGAAGAGTCTTCATCGTCTCAGAGGAACATGGTGGTCAGACTGAAGTTTCTCAACGACACGGAGAGAACAGCTCAGGTCAAACCACAGGACACCATTGGATACATCAAACGGTAACTACTGAAGCACTACTACACACTACTGCAGTACTGCTACAGTACAATTACACACTACTGCAGTACAACTACACAGCTCAGGTAGAACCACAGGACACCACAGTGAGTCCTCCACCTGCTCTGTGATCAGTCTGAGGCTCGTGGTTCTGAGACCAGCTGTTCTCTCATAGAACCAGTCGTGTCATCAGAACATCTGTCCCTCCTCAGTGCTGACCTGGGTTTAGCCCTGGTCCTGAAGGCAGAACCTGACTGTGTCAGTATCAGAACCAGATATTTTGATTTCAGCTTATTGTCATTGTCTGTGTTTACATTGAGGAGCCGAAACATCTGGACCGCCCACCTGACCCACCCAGTGGTCTGGTCCCTTTGAGAGTGGCTCAGGTCATGACACCTGCACCAGGTGAACTGACTGATGGTCTGATGTGTCAGCGTGGTTCTCTGGGTGGTCAGGATGTTCTGGCTCCTCGGTGTTCTGCAAGTTCAGTAAAAACCAGTGAAGTGAATCAAGCAGACCTGATCAGTGTTGTGTTGACCTCTGACCTCTGACCTTTCAGGACCTACTTTGCGGGTCAGGAGCAGCAGGTCCGGTTGATCTATCAGGGTCAGCTGCTGCAGGATGATGCTCAGACTCTGGCCTCCCTGAACCTGGTCCATAACTGCGTCCTGCACTGTCACATCTCTCAGCATACCGGGCGGGGGGCAGCAGGGGGGGCGCGGCCTGCAGACCAAGTGCAGGTGGCTCTGAACGTGGGCAGCCTGATGGTCCCCCTTCTGGTCCTCATGCTGTCGGTGCTGTGGTACTGTCAGATCCAGTACCGGCAGTTCTTCACCGCCCCGGCCACCGCCTCGCTGGTCGGAGTCACCATCTTCCTCAGCCTGGTGGCCTTCGGAGTCTACCGCCGCTAGCTGCTCTCTGATTGGCTACTGTGGGATGGCAGCAGACAGGGGCGGAGCTCTCTCTCTCTGTGACCTCTGATCTCAGTGCTGGGCGGGACTCGAACCTGCAGGAGAAAACGGACATTGATAGTTAATGTTTGTTTTTATTTCTGTTGCCATGGAGAAGCAGAGTGTAAACAAGGACACAATGACTTAAATTTTTTTTTTAGATCACGTTTCTGGTAGGTTTTCATCATCGTGCCTCTTTTATTTCCTGGTTTCTGTCGACTGCCAGACTGTAACACCAGACCTTTGTGTGTGTGTGTGTGTGTGTGTGTGTGTGTGTGTGTGTGTGTGTGTGTGTGAGTGTGTGTGTGTGAGAGAGAGTGTGAGAGTGAGTGAAAGAGAGAACAGGGGATGAGAGTCACTGTGTAAATTTCAGCTCTTGAAGAAAGATAAATTCTATTAAATCATTTATTGAATGTGTTGTTTGTGTGTCTGTGGGTGGGACCAGGAGTGCACAGTGGGACCAGTAGAACCAGTAGTAGAGACCAGTGATGAGGGACTGTAGTAGAGTGGGATGGAGACATGTGCTGCTCCACACCTGTGTGAACACATATGTATTATACAGGTGCAGTTGGGTCCAGAGGAAGCAGGTGTTTGTTGTTTTGTCCAGAGGTGAGGACAGTCTCTAACACTTTAACACAACACAGTTCAACGAAGGAGCATTTCCTCCAGCACTGATCAGACCTGATGAAGTGGACACTGAGGAACAAAGGACTGAAGGAAACAGTGAGTGTGCAGCAGTGAAGATGAACCCACTGATCTCAGGTCAGCTGACATGATGGGGTCAAGTGATGTGAGTTTTCTCTGTTTCTTTGAAAATGATCAGACATCATTTAAGAGACAGTAATGATCATTTTCAGTTGGATCATGCGACTTGGTTTGTTCAGGTGATTTGACAGAAGTCCAGAAGTCATCATTGTTTTTTCAAGTTTAATTTACTTGACAGTTAATTAGAGAGTTAATGTTGAACATGCTGCTGTGAGTAGAGATCAGCTGTGGCCCGGATCTATGTCCACACATCAGAGCTCGTTCACATGCTGTAATCATCATTAGAGCAGATGATGATGTTGTCCAGGTGACGTCTTCAGTCTCTCCCCAGCTGACAGTTCCCTCCTTCTTCATCAACACTGAAACATGAAGACACACTACATCAGCTCACAGAGAGACACATGAGACCTGTTCATTGTTGGTGTGAATGGGTCAGCATGAGTTCAGCTGTGATGTCCTGTAGACCTGGTCCAGACCAGGTCCGAGTCAGGACTGTGGTCCCTCTCTGCTCTGACCTGGAGCAACATGGACGACTGTTTACCAGATAAAGTCTTTCATGTCTAAAAGGTTTTACAGGAACACTCAGGTCTGAACGGGTCGACCAATCACATGACAGTGTACAGGAGTGTCAGGTTAAGTTAATGACTCCACGTTCAGGACATTTTACATCGCACGTGACATGAACATGAGGTCAGAGTGAGGTTGTACCTGTAGCTGTGCGGACAGGTGTTCAGGCAGCTCCACCCCTGCAGCTTCCAGCAGGAGGATGGTTTCTGTCAGAGGGAAACCGGAGGAAGATGAAGACTCTTCATCACCACCGCGCTGAGTCACCTGCTGCAGACTGAACAGACACAGGCGTGAGGCGTGAGGTTACCTGTCACTGACTGAGTCCAGCAGGTCTCAGGTGAGTTTACCTGTCACTGACTGAGTCCAGCAGGTAATCTGTGTACATGTTTTTCCAGTCATGAATGATTGACAGCAGTGAGTCTCTGAAGGGTTGCAAGTCGACCTGCAGCCAGCCATGCAGCACAATGACCTCATCCAGGTGAGTCACCTCTCTGTTCAGTATGTGGAGCGACTCGATCTGAAACAACACAGAACAGACAATAACAAACAGGGGACACTGACAGGACCCTGCAGACCTGAACCAACAGCAGGATCACTGTAAAGCTGAACCTGTTAAAAAGTGCAGACAGGTGAGATCAGGTGTGTCTCACCTCTCTCTGGAAGTCCTTCAGGGTGGGCGGGGTCTCGTCAGCCTCCAGCTCCTCAGGCCCCAGCTGTCTGCTGTAGGTCAGGAACTCCTGCATCACTCCCTGTCTGTCACTCTGCCACAGGTGAGAGTACCTGTCCAACCCAGCCCTCAGATGCTCCGCCTCCTCCCTCACATGTAGCAGATGCTGCATCACTTCCTGTTCCAACGCAGAGAGCTCCGGACTCTGTTGCAGTAACACCTGAGCGACAGGTAGACAGGTACGGACAGGTAGAAACGTTCCTTACAGCCTGTAACAGCAGCCTGTGTGTATGGTGTCACAGTGATGTCAGTCACCTGGTAGTTGCCATGACGACCCACAGAAATTCTGGGCGGCAGACTGGCTGCTGTGTAAACATCAGTGATGATGGTCGTCAGGAGGTCAGAGAGGCCGCCGCCCACTGAGGGCTCAAACATACTTCCTGTCTCCTGCAGCTGAAGAGAGACTGCCAACAATGCAGCACTGCAGCTCTGCGTGCACACACACACACACACACACACACCAGTCACCTGATGTTTAGTGTGAACAGCTGATTGAGGTGGTTGTGTAATTTATTATAAAATCAGTCTCTCTGAAAACAAACAGCTTCATGTTAAACTTTGTCACATCGTTTTCACTCTTCATGTTACATGATGGGGTCTTATGTGCCGGCCCCTCAGGTGCTCAGTCTGATGCAGATGCTTCCAGGTGTGTGCAGGTGTGTCTACCTGTGGGTCCATGTTGTCAGACAGGAAGTGCAGTGATCTGAACAGCAGCTGGAACAGTCCATCCTGGACTTTGTCATCAATGTGGTCCAGATACCTGATCCAGGACTCAGAGGAGTCAGTGGCTCCATACAGACTCCTGTTCACCTGAGGACAAGATAGAATCACATCAACACTTGTTCTCCTCCTCATCCTCCTCCACCTCACCCCCTTCCTTAAGTTTTACCTGTGTTAACCTGAGCAGCTCCTGTCCCTCATCTCTGATGCGTCTGTAGCTGCTTTGTGTAGCTCGGCTCTCCAGCAGCGAGTCACCTGAGCGCTGCAGCAGGTGAAGCTCCGCCCAGCCCTGCACATATGAACACAGCATGTCTTGTTTACACTGTGAGACCAAACGGTGTGTTCGGTTTAAACATCCGACAGCAGAGGAGTCACAGGTTGTTCACATAGGAACACGTCTGTCAGATACTGTCAGGCTCATGTGTAGCTTCATCAGTTCTGACGACGTTAGACAACAACAGAGAAAACCTGTCAGTCAAGCTAGTCAGAGGTCAGAGGTCACTCACGGACCTGGATGATGTGTGTCATGGCCTCCATGTTGACTCTGGCCTCAATCACTGAGGAGTGAAACTTCAACACTTTGTGTGTCTGCTGCTCCACCAGCGGCTGCACGGCTGAAAACACACACACACACACACACACACACAGATATAAACACACACCTGTCCAGGTGACTCAAACTCTAAAACTGGACTCTTAAATCCCATCCTCTGACAGCAGCTGTCAGTCAGGTGCCACGTCAGGTGACATGAGGAGACGTCAGATGACATCAGGTGATGTAACAGGCTGTTGGAGATGATCCAGACCTGCCATCAGCACAGTGTCAGGTCTACCTGAACCATCACCTCACCAGATCAAGGCAGCAGCAGGTTTTGGAGCCAGATGCTGCAGTGCATGATGGGCCGGTGCCTGTAAGTCAGTTAAAGCTCTACTGCTGTGTGTGATGTGTCATGTGATGTGTCACCTTCAGAGCCCCAGGTGTTCCTCTGCAGTTCTGACAGAGTCTGGTTCAGGTCCTGCAACTGGCCCTGGATCAGAGGAAGCTCCATCCGCAGGACCTCACTTTCCACCTGAAGGAGGACGGCAGTGTGTCACATGACCTCTCAGGTCTCTCATAGCTGAACAATCGTCCAGTGAAGAAAAGTTACACACAGTTTGTGGAGATGTGAATCTGTAGTGTTGATTTATTTCACTTTGTGTTGCCTGGTTGTTGAGGTGCTGTGCAGAGAAAGTCACAAGGATTCACCTGTTAGCGTGTGTGTGTCTGTACCTGGTTGTAGCAGGACATCAAGTGACTCAGGCCCAGGTAGGTCTGAGTGATGTCATCTCTGCAGGTGAAGACTTGAGCAGCATGGGGGCGGAGCTGCATGTGTCTCTCCCTGCCCACATACCTGAGCTGCCTCAGCACCGCCTCCAGCTGGTAACACACACACACACACACACACACACACACACACACACACACACACACAGAGCAGCCAGGGCCAGGCTCTTTTTAAAGTCTGCACAGTTTGTGTACCTGGTGGTCTACAAGAAACTGAAGTGACACAAACGCTGAGACTGAAGAGAACCACAACACTTCCTCTCACTGGTGACTTCACACTCAGCTTATGTCTTTTTATTTGTACATTAAAGATGAAAATACAAACTCACACCTTGTGGCTGCTGTTGACTCCCAGCATGCCTTGCTGGTTGACTTGTAGCAGAGGTTGTTCCAGAATGAATCCACAGTCTGAGTTCAACTGAGAGCTCCAGTCTGACCTCACTCTGTCTCTGAAGTCCTGCAGGAGGTCCACAATCTGCTGGAACCTCTGCAGGACCAGATGGGACTCAGCTGAGTCCACACACCTGAACACAACGGAGAGACCATCAGGTGCAGACCCTGCTGTGTGCGTGTGTGTGTTTGCAGTGCTGTGTGGTCTTACAGGTGCTGAAAGGTCATGTAGTTCCTCAGAGAGTCTTCAGCCCTGAGTCGCAGCTGCTGAGTCCAGCAGAGTCCAGCTGCAGCAGCTGGAGTGAACCTGCTGAAGGTTTCTGATCTCTCTCTCTGACTGTAGAACAGCAGCTCCGTCTCATCCAGCTCCTTCAGGACCATCTCCACCAGTTGGCTCAGATAAGGACGCACCTGATCCTGGATCAGAGGCCGGTCCAGGACAAACCTGAACATGCTAACCAGCTGAAACACAAACCAGATCAGACTCAGAGCTCCTCTCCCTGGCTGCTGTACTGTGTCACAGGTCCAGACTCATACCTTTGCCGCAGAGGACGAGACGCTGCAGTTCTCCAAAGCTCTGCATAGGACCGACACCATGCGTCTATCCAGGTCTGACACCTGAACCTGGAACTGATCCAGGTGCAGCTCGAAGCTCTGAGAGGAAGATGAGGTAGGAAGGAGTCACACACAGCTCTGTCAAACAGGAGGTACCTGACTCAGATCAGCTGACTGTCACCTGGTCATCGGGGTCGGTGGGGTCATAGTGACAGTCAGAGAGGGCCGTCACATGACGCAGGAAGTCCTGATACAAGTCCTGAACCACATCAGTCCACATGCTGCCACTGACACCGGCCAGAAGCACCTGATCCAGCTGATACAGCTGCAGACTGACAGAGAACGCCTCCTGCAAAAGGAGCAGGAGGAGACGGGTCACAACATCTTCATCTCTGTATGTCACTGAGCTCCGAGGCTCAGACTCTGACAGCACCTGAACACACCTCAGACCAGAGATCAGTGACATCAACAACAGAATCATCTGAGAGATAATTCAGTAAACAGTGAACACAGCAGGTGAGGCTGCAGAGGGTCCAGGCTCCACGTGGGACAAACAGGTGAATCTACCTCAGCTACATCATCAGCAGGTGAGCAGTGCTGCGTTCACTGTGCCTCAGGTTATTGTAGCTGAGGCAGGTGGATCAGGGAGCTAACACTGAACATCTGTAAACACCAGCACACTGGTTATTCTCTGTGGGTGGCAGCACTCATCACAAACACACACACACACACAGGAGTTGTGTGTGTGTTTATGTGATACTTCACTGTCTCATCTTCTGCTTTGATGGTTGTTTTATTTGAATGAGCAACTGAGTGGAGACACAAACACAACCTTTACTGCAAATATTTCAACACTTTTTTTCTGTACAAATGTTCTCAGGTGATACTTAACTAGGGTCCCCATTCTGTGTGTGTGTGTGTGTGTGTGTGTGTACCTGGATGCCTTGCAGACGTTGCAGGAAGTTGTCCAGGTGGAAGAAGAGCAGGTGTGAAGGAAAGTCCCAGCTCTGCAGACACACAGGTGCAGCAGTTAGACGTGTCTCAGAGGAACTACAGTGTGTGTGTGTGTGTGTGTGTGTGTGTGTGTGTGTGTGTGTGTTCTTCATCACTTATTCAACTCTTGTAACTTTGTCTACTTGTTCTTCCTCTTGTCTTCTTTCCTCTTCTTTCACTGTTCTGTTCAGTCAGGGTGTCAGCTCCACCTGTGTCTCTGTCAACTTACTCTGAGCTCATCACCATTGCCCTTTGACGGAGTCTTTGGACTCTTATTTCCTGTTTTACTTTGAAATGACTTTCTTGTGTGTCTGTTGGCTGTCTTACTTCCTGTCTTTGCTTATGTTTCACCTGCTGTGTGTCACTTGTATTCTGCCTCTCTTGTGTATTTAATGCTGTGTCTCAGTTCATGTTGTTCAGGATGTTCACACTGACTACAGGCCCCCTCACAACGGTCTAAAAAACTTCCCCTCAATCGTCGCCATCTTGGCGCCACAGCTGAAGGGGAAGGGCCACCAATGTGTTTTCAAACAGCAATGGAGGAAGGAGAACACGACGCAGAGGGAATGTTCATGTCACATGACACAGGAAAGTAAACATGCATTTTCAAGTCACATGGTCTGCAGCTGTACCTGGTTCTGGACCTCCAGCCGAGTCCTGATCTGACTGTACGCCTCTTTGAAGGTCTGCAGAGTCCAGATCACTAGTCTGACATCATCCAGGACCAGACCAGGGTCTGACACCAGACCACGCATCACTTCCTCCCCTCGCAGGAACTTCCTGCTCTGCAACAACAGAAGTTAAAGGAGGGTTTTGATGATGAAAGACACACACACACACACACACACACACACACACGCACTCTGTGTGTCAGTACCAAGTGTATGAAGAGGTTGCAGATCTCCTGCAGCAGGACCACCATTCTGCAGGGTTTACAGTAGAACTGAGACCTGATCCACACCAGATGCACTTCCTCCAGCACAGACACCATGTTGTCCCTCAGCTGCCAATCACAGACAGAGTTCAGTCAACATCTGATGATGTCACACAAACAGTTGGAGGAGCTTCACACCAGTACTCCCCATCCCCGATTGATCATCAATTCTCATAACAGTGCAGATAAATTTTCTACTGACTGACGGATGCAGCTGTCGATGACACAGTGTGTAAACCTGCACACAGCCGCAGAGACACTACAACAAGTAAGACAGGGACAGCGACCTGTTTGTCTTCATTTTCAGCTCAGGTGAGTGTGCAGGTACCTGCTGGTATTCCATCTGCTCCACCTCCTCCAGCTTCTCCTGCAGAGGAGTCAGATTCAGAGACACATCCTCTGCCTCCTTTACACCTGAGAGAGGATGTCAGGTGAGTTTCAGGCTGCAGGTAAGTGTTGTTATTGAACAGGATCATACAGAGGTGATATGTACCTTCCTGGACGTCTCTGTAGATGTCCCTCAGTGTGGACCAGTAGACGCTCTCTGCCTTCTGAACGATGGAGGCCACCTGCTGAGCTCTGCTGCTCATCAACTGAACACACAACAACAGTGACACAAAATCCACGAAGAAGAGAAGGTTTGATTCAGTGCAGTGTGACTGTCAGGACCCTCTCCTGTAGGAAACCACAGGTGACGTCACCTGAGGGACAGGTTGTCACATTAATGAGCTTCATTAATGTTGATTCATTTAGCAGCTGCCTCTGAAAACTGCATGATCTCAGCTGACCCCAGATCTGACCTGAATCTTTATTTATAACTTTGGTCAGTGACAAAGTTGAAAGTTAAACTCACTGAGAGAAGAAGGTTCAAGAGGATTCAGATCTGATGCTGGATTAGGACTTGATCTAAACCAGCCCTAAAAGGTTCAGAGTGATGTTATCACCTGCTGCTGGATAAAGAGCAGGTTCTTCAGCCGGCTCTTCCAGAAGAGGAACTCCTCTGAGGGAAGTGGCTTCAGTCCGTCCACAACCAGCTGAGACGAGTCCTGCTGCAGGAACTCTGACACAAGCTCCGCCCACTCTATGATTGTCCAATCACAGGCCTGGAGCAGCTTCAGGTCTGACACCTTACTGTTAGAGGAGAACAGCAGGTGTGAGCCTGTCAATCTTACCTGTCAATCCTGGTTTACTTTACTGTTATTTAAGCACAGTGATAGAGACAGGCAGGAGCTGGACTCTGCAGTAAAATACTTTACAGTATAGAAGTACTCAGATCCCCAGACCTGTCAATCTGGGGGGCTCTGAGAACAGGAAGCGTTCAATTTACTGTATGTTTCTACCCAAAAAGGTGTTCCTTTGACCTGCCTACCTTCCTTCAGCATTGTCATGGTGACCATCGTCATGGAGACCATCAGGAAGAGGCAGGAAGGTATGTCCTTCTATCTGAGCCTTCATCACCAGCGCTTCGTTCTTCTGTCGCTCCATGACCCTGAGAGCCTTGTCAGCCACACCTGCCACCCACCTGCTGCCACTTACTGGGTTACTAAGCAACGGGCAGGTCACCTGAGGAGAGCCAAGACACACCTTCAACTTTGAGGTGTCTGTCACAGCCTGACCGTCCTGCAGGGGGCAAACTGTCACATTCAGAATCGTCCATAAATTAGTCTTGCCGCCCCTACCCTTAGCCTTAGCTTAGTTTAACCAAAACAGCCCAATCATAATTTGCCCTTGACCATTAGCCTTTACTTTCTGCTTAGCTTACTGAAGTTAAATTTAGCCTTAGCTTACCTAAATCAATCTTAGTTTAGCTGGCTGTCATGTTTGTGTTATTCTTTACTTTGACCTTATCTTACCATAATCATATCTTTAACTTTTGGCTCATTTTACCTAATTTTGTCTCTACAATTTACTGTGCGATTAAATTTAGCCTTTGTTTAGCATTAAGTTAGCCATAAGTTAAAGTTTTTCTTAGCTTACCAGTGGCCCTTCAGTTCTGTGTTATATTACCCACAGATCACAGGAAAACTTAAGTTTAAGTTTACTCTTGCCTTTATTAACCCACCACTTAAAGTTAGCTTTAATATTAGCTTTAGCTGTAACTAACAATTAGCTTCCATTTTAGCCTCATCTTAGTAATGTTAGCTAACAGTTAAGTTTAACCTTAGTTTGTTAGCCAGAGTTAACGGTTACACCTAGCCGTTCCCTACGTTAGGCTAAGCTAACTGTTACATTTAGCCTCACTTTACCTGTTCGGTGACACGGATGACGTAGCTCAGGACATCGTCCCCCTGAGCTTCTTGAAAGATTAAAATCTTTCTGGAGTTTTCTTTGGTCACGGCTTCACGGCTCGCTTTAGAGACACAGAGGACTTTAGCTTGGGTGCTCTGGGGGAAGTCCAGGGTGACTGATAGTCCGGAGTCCGGGTCCTGACAGACGAACAGGTGACAGTAATCCTGGGCGTTAAAGAAAGTGTTGAAGATCACCTGGTTCTCCTCCTGCGACACAAACTCCCGCCACCGTTCCTCATCGAGCCTCAGACTGTTGACGGTGAACCTGCAGACGGGATCCAGCCGCTCGTCCCCGGCCTCCATCTTCCCTCCGCTCTGCCTGAGAAAACAGCAGCGTTAGCACTGAGCGCCGCGGCCGAACAGTCTGGTTTAAACCGTTTAAACCGTTAAACCGTTACAGTCTGGTTTAAACCGTTTAAACCGTTAAACCGTTAAACCGTTACAGTCTGGTTTAAACCGTTTAAACCGTTAAACCGTTACAGTCTGGTTTAAACCGTTTAAACCGTTAAACCGTTAAACCGTTACAGACTGGTTTAAACTATTTAAACCGTTTAAACCGTTAAACCGTTACAGTCTGGTTTAAACCGTTAAACCGTTAAACCGTTACAGTCTGGTTTAAACCGTTAAACCGTTAAACCGTTACAGTCTGGTTTAAACTATTTAAACCGTTAAACCGTTAAACCGTTACAGACTGGTTTAAACTATTTAAACCGTTTAAACCGTTAAACCGTTACAGTCTGGTTTAAACCGTTTTATATACAGTCTGGTCTAAACCGTTTAAACCGTTAAACCGTTAAACCGTTAAACCGTTACAGTCTGGTTTAAACCGTTAAACCGTTAAACCGTTACAGTCTGGTTTAAACCGTTTTATATACAGTCTGGTCTATACCCTTTAAACCGTTTAAACCGTTAAACCGTTACAGTCTGGTTTAAACCGTTAAACCGTTAAACCGTTACAGTCTGGTTTAAACCGTTAAACCGTTACAGTCTGGTTTAAACCGTTTAAACCGTTAAACCGTTACAGACTGGTTTAAACTATTTAAACCGTTTAAACCGTTAAACCGTTACAGTCTGGTTTAAACCGTTAAACCGTTACAGTCTGGTTTAAACCGTTTAAACCGTTAAACCGTTAAACCGTTACAGACTGGTTTAAACTATTTAAACCGTTTAAACCGTTAAACCGTTACAGACTGGTTTAAACCGTTAAACCGTTACAGACTGGTTTAAACTATTTAAACCGTTTAAACCGTTGAACCGTTACAGTCTGGTTTAAACCGTTTTATATACAGTCTGGTTTAAACCGTTTAAACCGTTAAACCGTTACAGTCTGGTTTAAACCGTTTAAACCGTTAAACCGTTAAACCGTTACAGTCTGGTTTAAACCGTTTAAACCGTTAAACCGTTACAGTCTGGTTTAAACCGTTTAAACCGTTAAACCGTTAAACCGTTACAGTCTGGTTTAAACCGTTTAAACCGTTAAACCGTTAAACCGTTACAGACTGGTTTAAACTATTTAAACCGTTTAAACCGTTAAACCGTTAAACCGTTACAGACTGCTTTAAACTATTTAAACCGTTTAAACCGTTAAACCGTTACAGTCTGGTTTAAACCGTTTTATATACAGTCTGGTCTAAACCGTTTAAACCGTTTAAACCGTTAAACCGTTACAGACTGGTTTAAACTATTTAAACCGTTTAAACCGTTAAACTGTTACAGTCTGGTTTAAACCGTTACAGTCTGGTTTAAACCGTTTAAACCGTTAAACCGTTAAACCGTTACAGTCTGGTTTAAACTATTTAAACCGTTAAACCGTTACAGACTGGTTTAAACTATTTAAACCGTTTAAACCGTTAAACCGTTAAACCGTTACAGACTGCTTTAAACTATTTAAACCGTTTAAACCGTTAAACCGTTACAGTCTGGTTTAAACCGTTTTATATACAGTCTGGTCTAAACCGTTTAAACCGTTTAAACCGTTAAACCGTTACAGACTGGTTTAAACTATTTAAACCGTTTAAACCGTTAAACTGTTACAGTCTGGTTTAAACCGTTAAACCGTTACAGACTGGTTTAAACTATTTAAACCGTTTAAACCGTTGAACCGTTACAGTCTGGTTTAAACCGTTTAAACCGTTTAAACCGTTAAACCGTTACAGACTGGTTTAAACTATTTAAACCGTTTAAACCGTTGAACCGTTACAGTCTGGTTTAAACCGTTTAAACCGTTTAAACCGTTAAACCGTTACAGTCTGGTTTAAACCGTTTAAACCGTTAAACCGTTACAGTCTGGTTTAAACCGTTTAAACCGTTAAACTGTTACAGACTGGTTTAAACTATTTAAACCGTTTAAACCGTTAAACCGTTACAGTCTGGTTTAAACCGTTTAAACCGTTTAAACCGTTAAACCGTTACAGTCTGGTTTAAACCGTTTAAACCGTTAAACCGTTAAACCGTTACAGTCTGGTTTAAACCATTTAAACCGTTAAACCGTTAAAGACTGGTTTAAACTATTTAAACCGTTTAAACCATTTAAACCGTTAAACCGTTACAGTCTGGTTTAAACCGTTTTATATACAGTCTGGTTTAAACCGTTTAAACCGTTAAACCGTTACAGACTGGTTTAAACTATTTAAACCGTTTAAACCGTTAAACCGTTACAGTCTGGTTTAAACCGCTTAAACCGTTTAAACCGTTAAACCGTTACAGACTGGTTTAAACTATTTAAACAGTTTAAACCGTTAAACCGTTAAACCGTTACAGTCTGGTTTAAACCGTTTAAACCGTTAAACCGTTACAGACTGGTTTAAACTATTTAAACCGTTTAAACCGTTAAACCGTAACAGTCTGGTTTAAACCGTTTAAACCATTTAAACCGTTAAACCGTTAAACCGTTACAGTCTGGTTTAAACCGTTTAAACCGTTTAAACCGTTACAGTCTGGTTTAAACCGTTTAAACCGTTTATATACAGTCTGGTTTAAACTGTTTAAACCGTTTAAACCGTTACAGTCTGGTTTAAACTATTTAAACCGTTTTATATACAGTCTGGTTTAAACTGTTTAAACCGTTACAGTCTGGTTTAAACCGTTTATATACATTCTGGTTTAAACTGAAAAAACCCAACGGTCGAATCTGACTAACGGTCAAACGAGTCGCATGCTGCCTTCAGCGTCAACTCTCGGGTCGTAATTTCCAGATTTTAGTGCTTTCAAAAGCTTTCGACAATAAAACAAACGATACTTTCTGTAGGAGTCAGATCTACTTTGTTTGGAGGACAGATGCAAACATGAATAGTTCATAAAATAAACACCATTCACCGCCCAGAGACAGATTTATCAGTATAAACCCTGTTCAGGATGTTAAGTTATTTACCTGACAAAAATGTAAAGTAGGCTGAAGAAATCAGAAGGTTCATCCTGTTCCCATTGCAGCTGAAGGCAGCAGTTCCTTGTGAAAATGTATTTTATTCATTTATTCGATATAAAAACCAAGGTTTATTCTCTCTCTGTGCTGTATCCAATACTTAATCAAAATATAAATATATCACCTCCTATTGTATTAAAGTTTTATATGGATTTTCAGTTTTTAGTTGTGCAATGTATTTATTGATTTATGTTTTTTCCGGTGTACAAGCATTTTTACTCCTGTATGTTTCTCCGTTAGAGGTGAAGACAAACCATTTGCTTTTCTGCTTTGTGTGTATGAGTTTTAAATTTACTTTTTGTTGTTAATAATCAGTTTTAGTTCAAACCATTTAATTTTCCCAACAGGCTGAGTTAAAATATTTCACATTTGTCTTTAATTCCAACTAATTAACCATGTTGTCTTCATACATATTCAGCTGTAAAATAAGTGTTCAGATGTTTCTATGTCACATTCACAGAAATGGTTGGTGCATTATTCATTTTAATTTTCATTTATTTATTATTTATTTGAATTAGATGATGCGGTCCTTCTCAGTTGATTTCACATTCTACAGTTTGAATCTCTGGATTAATAATGGCGGAAACAATTTATAAACCGCACAAGAAAGAAAAAGACATGCACCAATTAATATTGATTTATTCCTGCACGGGCAACCTTTAGAGACAGTACCAAAATTCAAATATTTGGGATCATGGTTTGATGAAAGAACACATGGAATTCCCACATAAAGCACATTTAAATAAATGTAAGAAAGCTTTGAATCTCATTAGAAATGTATGTGGCTTTGACTGTGGTGCTGATAAACTGTCACTTTGAAATATATATATAGGGCTGTAATAAGATCCACTATTGACTATGGAAGCATAGTATATGAAAAAGCATGTAAAACAATACTACAGAGGTTAGATAGAGTCCAGAACACAGCTTTAAGGTTATCTTCAGGGCCAATAAGAACAACTCCAATAAATGCTTTGCTAGTAGAAGCTGGTTAGCTGCCTTTGCATCTCGGACAAGATATTGGGTGCAACTGAAACGTTATGGAAAGGAGCACCCCACCACTGGTTAGGGTTATATATATATATATATATATATATATATATAAATATAATATATATATATTTTATATATATATATAGATAAATTGCCAGTATTTTCAGCATAAATTGTTGCAATTATTATTGGTGTCCAATGGATAGAGTTACAGTTGTTTTTCTCTTTTCCTTTAGTATTCAGCTGATCTGATGTCATGACTCTACACACTCCGACACAGCAGGCGGCGGTCTGCACAGAAGAAGAAGAAGAAGAAGAAGAAGAAGAAGAAGAAGAAGAAGAAGAAGAAGACGACACGCTGTGATTGGCCTGTGGGCTGTATAAAGACACGCTGTGATTGGCCTGTGGGCTGTATGACGACATCATGGCGGCGGCTCATGGGCCGGCTCCGGGCCGGAGGGAGCCGCGGAGCCGCGGAGCCGCTCGGAGGAGAAAACGTCGGTAAACATAAAGCGAGGGAAACTCTTCGGGAGCGCGGCGGGGCCTGGTCTCTGTAGTGTCGCCGGCTTCGCTGTGAGCTCACCCCGACTGCAGCAGCTCTCCTCTGGCCGAGGCCCCCAGCTTTCAGCGAAGCTAACATGCGGGCCCCGGACCGGGTCCCTGGTGGATCGGTGAGGCCGGAGCTGAAGTCTGGATCTGAGGGACTAAAGGTCTGTGTGGGCAGTTAAATGTGAACCTTGGGGACCCGCTGTCCCTGCTTTGAACCAGACTTCTGTTTAGATTTGACTAATTTTAGCTGTGGTCTGAACGTCCCGGCCTGTAACATTAGCCCAGATTAAACTCGTGTTATCTTTAGTTGTCCCTCAGGTGACCCTCTCTGCCCGCTGTGTTTCCCGGGCTGAAATCACCGCTGAGCTCCAGCCACAGGTGTGTCCAACAGACACGGGTCACAAAAGGCTCATTTCCCCGGACCACAGGAGAGGCAGGCCTCCTCCTCACAGTGGAGGTGAGTCCAGCTTGGTCTGAGTAATCCGGCACTAACAGCGATTCTAATGGAAACTGACGCTGACATGGTTCAACTAAATGAACTCACCTCCACCTGGTTGTGTGGAGGCAGAAATCTGTCATTTAGGTGAACTGACGCTTCAATCGATGTCACTATCAAACTATCATTAACGACTTATTTTCCTCATTAGTTAGTGTGCAGGTGACTTTGTTTCCGTATAAACATGTTTTCATTTTACTTTTTTTTTTTTTTTTTTTTCTGACCAACAGTTCAAAAGGTGAGGACCATAATTTCGTGTCACATGACAGAAACACAGGAAACGCTCACATTAAGAAGCTGACGCCACAGATTAGCACAACATTTTCAGCAGGACCAGGACCAGGACCAGGGTGATCTGCCTCCTTTGCCCACCAGACTCATGGGACTGACAGGTAAGAGCCACTGACCACACCACACCCCAGAGGACAGGTGTGCATTTACCTGTCATTCTGCCTGAAAGTGATGAAATAAAAGGCCGACTGAAGCCCCGCCCCCAGCAGTATGTTCACAGAGGCGGAGCTATGATAAAACCGGACTGAAGCGTATTCTGATTCAGGATCAGTCTGTCTTTCCTTCAGGTGCGTCTCTACCTGTTCAGTAACACTGCTCTGATTGGCTCTGACAGATCAATCTCAGTGACCTGCAGGAGATGAGGCTGTGATGTCGGACCTCCAAGATGATGGTGAGTGTCATCAAACGTCCTTGCGTGTGTGCAATGATGTCACAGTGGGTGGGGATAGTGGCTGCTGGGAAATGATGTAAACAAAAGGCCGAATTGTAGCGCCCCCACCAGGCAGTGTGTTCTCAGAGCGGGGGCGCCCTGACAAAGACTGACCGAAGCGTTGATCTGATCCCAGAACAGCTGCTCACTGAGGGTCATGTGACACAAACAGCAGGAGGAAGAGAGAATATCAGCAGCTGGTTAGAACCAGTTTACAGACAGTCTTGCTCAAAGTCCCCTTACTGGCTTTTTTCCTTAGAGGCAGAGCTGCATCACTTAGACTAGGTAGAATTTTTGATGGAGTTGGAAGAAGCTGGATGCAGTTGAAAGCTCCAGCAAAGTTAATAAGGAGATGTTGAGTTGTCTGTGTTTCTGAATAAATTTGACACCTGGTCTCTGCAGGTGAGTCTGGAACCAGCTGCAGTGTGAAGGGAATCGTCTCCAGGCTGCGGTTTGAGGACGGCGGTGAGTCCTCAGTCTGTCCCAGACTCACTCTGCACAGGTTTCCATACTGTTCATACTGGGAGAGACTGGAGTTAATACAATGAGGTTTGTCCTGTCCCAGGTCTGTACACTGATGGTCTCACAGACCAGGTTTTATTCTGACAGGAAGTTATACACGTTTGCAGACTGTCAAAATAAAACTACCAGGAACATGTTCCAGATGTTTCACCATCAGCAGCTTTTACCTGTTCATCAGCCTGTGGAGTGTCTGACTGTCACACCTGTCCAGTGTGGACAGGCTGCAGGTGGACCGAGGTGTGTTAACTGGACCTACTCTGACCCCACGTTCACATGTTCATGTATTTAATAAAGAAAATTCATTTAGTCTCCTTTAGTTTTGTGTATTTATTTCAGCATCAGCTGATTTGTCCTGAGACAGAAATGAGACCTTCATTGTCATGAACTGAAACACCACACCTGCCGCCTCAGGCCTCAACTATGAAACTGGTTGTAGCCTGGTTCAGTTAACTCTGGTTTACCTGTCCAGGTACGAGCACATTCACATGAAACAAAGTCTTTAATTATAAGCAACATTGTCACAACCATGAATATTGTGAGTATTAACATGACCTGAGAGACCTGCAGGTAACGTAAACATGATCATATGACTAGAATGAATCTACTGATTCAAGTCAGACTGAGCATCACAGCCTGAATTATTGTGACGTTTCTTCCTGACATAGTTGATGTGTGATGACTGAAATGTTCATTTCTAATGAAGTATTGATTGGTGTGTGGATCATTGATCTGATCAGAGACATCACAGGTTTAGTTTTTATCTCCAGTTCTGCTCACAGTCTCCTCCTGTTATTCTGAGCTGCAGTGATGAAGAGGAGAGTCACAGCTTCATCACTGTCAGGATCCTGTGGATGAAAGAATCTGTGTCCAGTTCAGATGAAGCTCTAATAGTTCTGATGGAGTTATTTAGTGATAAACTCTCCTCTGTTTGTTAGAAGCTGTTTTAAAACCAGAGTGGACACATGGAGAGACTCCAACAGCAGAACATCCACTGATCCATACAAACATCTGCTGATCTTTATTATTAGACTTTATTCTCCTCTCTTTTGTCCCTGACAGGATCCTGTAGAGATGATGACTCAGTGATTTCAGGTATCTGATTGGTCAGTAGATTGATCTGATCCTCTACCCCTGCCCCGGAGCAGGTTAGTTCAGTATCAGTTACCATGGTGATTTACCCCGGTAACAAGTGAACCACCCCTCTAGGACTGAAAACCAGAGTTAAACCTGAAGTTACCTCAATGACCTCACATCCTGTCTGTAGTCCAGACCTCTGAACCTGGAACATCAGAGTAACATGCAGGGAAAAGAGCTGCTGACCCTAACCACTGAGGATCTTCACGGGTTGAACTCAGAGGAGGCTGCGTCCACCTCCTCCACAAAGATCATCAGCTCAACCTCAGAGTTCAGGTCGGTAATGAAATGAGTTAAAAGCTGGGAGGTGCAGAGAGGAATGTGGCTGAAACAGGCTGACTCACCTGCAGGTTTGTATCAGCTCATTAAACCAAAAGCCATGGAAATAAATGTAATTTTAAAGTCAGAATTCTGCCTGACGTGACTAAGACAGTGACAAGGAACATGAGCTGTTTGTTCCAGGTTCCTCTGAATGAGTTTCAAAACGACCTGGTTTCATATTTAGGTTTAATATCCAACAACACAAGTGTGACTGGCTCTACTCTGACTGCTGCATCACGCTTGCACCATTTAGAACGTATGATTATGATTATTATTATTATTATTATTGTAATTATTATTATTAACATCAGGTAGTGCTGTTGTCGTCAGTCCCTCCCTCTCTCCCTGTTGGGTTTTGTTTAGGTAAGGGGGGGGGGTGAACTTTCCACCGGAAGTGCACCGCCGCGGCAGCAGAAGTTGCTCCCGGGTCCTGGACTTCACAGTCCGTCAACTTTAAAAACGAATCCGTCAGATTCTGGTTCGGCGGCTGAACCTGCGGGATGGAGACGGACACGGCTTCACCGGTAAACACACCGACACACCCGCTAATCCTCCGGCAGCCCGAGAGTTTGAGACCGGAGCTGTTAGCAGAGCGGAGCTAACTGAGCTAGCTCTAGGTGTGAGGAGAGGAAACCTCCCACCAAACTCCATTCAAAAAATCCAGCAGTGAAAAGACAGCGGTCCTGTCCTCTGACCGTCCTCAGGAGCAGACAGGTGACAGGTGATGTTCATGTTGTCCTCAGGACACACCCAGAGCAAGCCGCAGTCTGACGACAGACAGGTGAGGACAGCCAGGTGAGGACAGCCAGGTGACGTGTGAGGACAGACAGGTGAAGTATGAGGACAGACAGGTGAAGCGTGAGGACAGACAGGTGACGTGTGAGGACAGACAGATGAGGACAGACAGGTCAAGTGTGAGGACAGACAGATGAAGTATGAGGACAGACAGGTGACGTGTGAGGACAGACAGATGAGGACAGACAGGTCAAGTGTGAGGACAGACAGATGAAGACAGACAGGTGAAGTATGAGGACAGACAGGTGGAGTGTGAGGACAGACAGGTGACATGTGAGGACAGACAGATGAGGACAGACAGGTCAAGTGTGAGGACAGACAGATGAAGACAGAAGGTCAAGTGTGAGGACAGACAGATGAGGACAGAAGGTGAAGTGTGAGGACAGACAGATGAGGACAGTCAGGTGAAGTATGAGGACAGACAGGTCAAGTGTGAGGACAGTCAGGTGAAGTGTGAGGACAGACAGGTGAAGTATGAGGACAGACAGGTCAAGTGTGAGGACAGTCAGGTGAAGTGTGAGGACAGACAGATGAGGACAGACAGGTCAAGTGTGAGGACAGGTGAGGACAGTCCGGTGAAGTATGAGGACAGACAGGTGACGTGTGAGGACAGACAGATGAGGACAGACAGGTCAAGTGTGAGGACAGACAGATGAAGACAGACAGGTGAAGTGTGAGGACAGACAGATGAGGACAGTCTGGTGAAGTGTGAGGACAGACAGATGAGGACAGTCAGGTGAAGTATGAGGACAGACAGGTGAAGTGTGAGGACAGACAGGTGACATGTGAGGACAGACAGATGAGGACAGACAGGTCAAGTGTGAGGACAGACAGATGAAGACAGACAGGTGAAGTATGAGGACAGACAGGTCAAGTGTGAGGACAGTCAGGTGAAGTGTGAGGACAGACAGATGAGGACAGACAGGTCAAGTGTGAGGACAGGTGAGGACAGACAGGTGGAGTGTGAGGACAGACAGATGAAGTGTGAGGACAGACAGATGAAGACAGACAGGTGAAGTATGAGGACAGACAGATGAGGACAGATAGATGAGGACAGACAGGTCAAGTGTGAGGACAGACAGATGAGGACAGACAGGTGAAGTATGAGGACAGATAGATGAGGACAGATAGATGAGGACAGACACGTCAAGTGTGAGGACAGACAGATGAGGACAGACAGGTCAAGTGTGAGGACAGACAGATGAGGACAGACAGGTGACGTGTGAGGACAGACAGGTGGAGTGTGAGGACAGACAGATGAGGACAGACAGGTGAAGTATGAGGACAGACAGATGAAGACAGATAAGTGAAGTGTGAGGACAGCCAGGTGGAGTGTGAGGACAGACAGATGAAGACAGACAGGTGAAGACAGACAGGTGAAGTGTGAGGACAGACAGGTGAAGACAGACAGGTGGAGTGTGAAGACAGACAGGTGAGGACAGACAGGTGAAGTGTGAGGACAGACAGATGAGGACGGACAAGTGAAGTGTGAGGACAGACAGATGAGGACAGACAGGTGAAGTGTGAGGACAGACAGATGAGGACAGACAGGTGAAGACAGACAGGTGGAGTGTGAGTACAGACAGATGAGGACAGACAGGTGAAGACAGACAGATGAGGACAGACAGGTGGAGTGTGAGGACAGACAGATGAGGACAGACAGGTGAAGACAGACAGATGAGGACAGGCAGGTGGAGTGTGAGGACAGACAGGTGAGGACAGACAGGTGGAGTGTGGGGACAGACAGGTGAAGTGTGAGGACAGACAGGTGAGGACAGACAGGTGGAGTGTGGGGACAGACAGGTGAAGACAGACAGATGAGGACAGACAGGTGGAGTGTGGGGACAGACAGGTGGAGTGTGGGGACAGACAGGTGAAGACAGACAGGTGGAGTGTGAGGACAGACAGATGAGGACAGACAGGTGAAGACAGACAGATGAGGACAGACAGGTGGAGTGTGAGGACAGACAGGTGAAGACAGACAGGTGGAGTGTGAGGACAGACAGGTGAGGACAGACAGGTGGAGTGTGAGGACAGACAGGTGAAGACAGACAGGTGGAGTGTGAGGACAGACAGGTGAGGACAGACAGGTGGAGTGTGAGGACAGACAGATGAGGACAGACAGGTGAAGACAGACAGATGAGGACAGACAGGTGGAGTGTGAGGACAGACAGGTGAAGACAGACAGGTGGAGTGTGAGGACAGACAGGTGAGGACAGACAGGTGGAGTGTGAGGACAGACAGGTGAAGACAGACAGGTGGAGTGTGAGGACAGACAGGTGAGGACAGACAGGTGGAGTGTGAGGACAGACAGGTGAGGACAGACAGGTGGAGTGTGGGGACAGACAGGTGAAGCAGGACTGCGGACAGTCACCTGTCTGTGTGTCTGAACAGGGGAAGAATCTTTACTCTGAACAACACTTTATTAGGTTTTCACCTGTTTTCCTGGTTGTGGTTCACCTGGTCTCCTTATGTAACAGTTCCTGTATCACCTCAACCCTGTGATGCTCAGGTAAGTTACACACACCTGTGTTCTCAGGACAAGCTGTGTGATGTCACGTAGACGTAGACGTCGTTAACTGACCAGAGAAAATCTCCCAGAGAACAATCATGAACATTGACTGCTGTTCTCAGTCTCCTCAGGAGAAGGACATCGTTCCAACCAACAGAGAACCTACCCCAAGGCATCATGGGATTGCTAGTAGACGGCTAACAACCATGCTAACCACAACAATAACTGTTTTCAACGCAGAAAAACATGCAGTCTTCACAGGGCGGGTCTTGATTATGAGGGCGGGTCCAGGTGTAAGGTGTCATTTCCATGAATTTGCAGTAACAGACGGAGCTAAAAACCAAGAGTCAGCCTGAAAACGTCACAGTCTCTGTAGTTGCTGCCGTCTCCCTGTAGGGGGCAGCGTGCTGACATGATCTGAGTTTCATTCAGTATGAAGCAGTATTGATCGGGCTGATCTGTGGACATTGACACAGTGGTGATGATTGACAGGGAGGTTTAAAGTCAGATCAGCTGATGAAGGAGATGTTTTTATTCCAGGACGCAGCTGAAGAACTCGACAGCGTCCGGATCAAGATGGAGCCAGATGGAGACGTGGAGATCCAATCGTATCCCATCCTCAAGAAGCTGTCCGTCAAACTGACCGACTGCAGGGTGTGGCTGGAGGGGCGGGACTTCCTCTCTTTGGGTAAGAATCTGGACTGAATTTATATTGATCAGAGAGGGGAAACTATTAATCAATAAAAACTACAAATCATAAAGTAAACTGCTGCTGCTTCCTTCAGGTGAAGACAAATGAAATTTGTCACATATAAATTAAACATTAATAGAAAAACATTTTTACATTCCTCAAAGTGAGGTATTTAAAAAATATTGATTTGTTATTGGTTGCAAAACTCAGTAAGGCTGCAGTTCACAGGTCGTCCAATCAACAGTCCTGAACCCAGAGATATTGATCGATTATGAAATAGTTGCTGGTTAGTTTCTTTCTATCATCGATGAAGCTTTGTTCCTCAGGTATTTTATATTCAATGATGGTTTCAGCTCCTATGTCTTGTTTTTCTTCTGATTGCTGTTGACCCTCTGGGGAGTTTGAAATAAAATTTGAATTGAATTCAAAAACACAACCACCACTAAAAGGAGCCTTAATTTGACCTCTGACCTCCCCAACAGATGATTACCCTCACCTCTGTAACCAGAGTCCGAGTCAGCAGCGGCCCACAAACACCGGCAGGAAGATGGTGTACTGCTCCGAGTGTAAGAAAGGTTTCTATAAGAGGGCTCACCTGGAGGCCCACCTGAGGATCCACCGAGGACTGAAGCCCAACGAGTGCTGGCAGTGTGGGAAGATCTACCCGACCCTGATGAGTCTTGTCATCCACCAGCAGATCCACGACCGCAAGGAGCCCTACCAGTGCTCGTACTGCGACAAGACCTTCGCCCTGAAGAGGGACTGGAAGACCCACCACCGGACGCACTCCGGGACCAAACCCTTCAAGTGCTGGTTCTGCGGGGACGGCTTCAATGAGCAGGACGAACTCTCCGAGCACCTCGAGGCACACAAGGGGGAGAAGTGCTACCACTGCAAAGTCTGTGACAAGATGTTTGTCTCCTACCAGGGCTTCAACTTTCACCGCAAGTCGCACAAGAACCAGAAGCTGCTGCCCTGCCCTAAATGCATGAAGACCTTCAGCAACCCCCAGAGTCTGAAGCTCCACCAGGTGACTCACTCCAACAGGAAGCCGCATAAATGCCCCACCTGTGGCAAAGGCTTCAAGCTGCAGAGCGGCCTGCACTGCCACCAGAGGACCCACGAGGACGTGAAGGACTACCACTGCGTCGAGTGCGGAAAGTGTTTCTCCAGCCTGCAGGGTCTGAAGCTGCACAACCGCACCCACACGGGAATCAAGCCCTACAAATGCACCGAGTGCGGGAAGAGGTTCACCCAGTCACCCCACCTTAAGTCTCACATGGTCACCCACACTGGAGAGCGGCCGTTCCTCTGCACCACCTGCGGCAAGAGATTCACCCAGTCGTCCCACCTGAGATCCCACATCACGCTGTTCCACGTGGGCGAGAAGCCTTTCACCTGCGACGACTGCGGCAAGAGCTTCACCATCGCCCACTACCTGAAGATGCATCGGCTGAGCCACACCAAGGAGAAGCTGTACCAGTGCTCGTACTGCGAGAAGTCCTTCTCATACCACAACTCCTGGAGGGCCCACGAGAGGATCCACACCGGTGAGCGTCCCTTCAGCTGCCAGGACTGTGGCCAGAGCTTCATCACGTCAGGGTCGCTGCTGAGCCACCAGAGATCCAAACACACCGGAGAGAAGAGTCACTATTGCATCACCTGTGGAGAGTTCTTCTTCACCAGCTCGCTGCTGCGGGTCCACCAGCTCGACCACACTGGTGAGCGGCCGCACGCCTGCAGCTGCGGCAAGACCTTCAAGACCAAAGGAGTGCTGCGCTACCACTTGAAGAGGTTCACCGACCACCGGCCGGCCGAGTGAACGTCTGAGAGGAAACTGTGACTGTCCAGAAACACCAGGTTACCTGAAAACACACGACAGAGGTCTGTGAGTCCTCTGGAGAGGGAGCTGGGGAGGTGAGGGGGGGGCGGGGAGCAAGGCCAGACAAAGATACTGTGTTGGGTGAAAGGGACAGGTGCATGCAGGTGTGAAACAACTTTAAGTTAGTTAATGTAGTTTGTTACCAGGTGGAGCTGCAGTAGTGACACAGATCCTGGAGGAGAAACTGAGTCAGACCTGGACCCTAAGACCTGAACCACATGTTGACCAGGTTCAGTGTGACATCACTTCCTGAGGATATCACCCTCTCTGATGTCCCTCCAGAATAAAGCTCCAGAGAAACAGAAGCTGCAGAACTTCACTGAGAATCCTCCTGTTTTTAAGTTTCCTTCAGTGTCACAGTGAAACAGAGACGGATACACTGCAGACAGGAGCTGCTCACATGATCACAGCTGTTCACATGATCACAGCTGCTTCATAGGCTGAAGTAGGAGCCTCAGTTTTCTGTGTGTGGGGGGGCAGATTTTAAACACCTCTGACACACGGTGACTGTCTGCAGACCGGTGGTGGACAGAAAGTCTTGGTGCTGCTCCGTCAGCAGTGTTTATGTGCAAAGCTGCTTTTATGGAGCAGTTTTATTTTGACAGTTTGTGTATCTTTCCTGACGTCAGCTGATGATGCTCATTTTAAAACACTGCTCGCATGAACATGTAGGACATGGAGAACAGTTTGAGAGTGATGGACACAGTTGATGATCACTTTTTAATCAAAACAGTCTGACATTGTGATTTAATGTTTTTTACAGAAAATGAAATGATGCTTTAACACTCGTCCTCCTGCTGCTCATCTCACCTGTCCGTCACCATGTTTCACACTCAACACTAAGAGACCATGAATCTGCTGCTCAGAAACACTTCATGTCTCAATGAACTGAACATGTGACGTCACATATTAAACACAATAAACACAATAAACACAATAAACCACACAAGACAGAAAAATGTCATGTTAGGAACAAGGGTCCTCACAAGTGCAGAAAGACTGAGATATGTGTGGCAGGTCATGGATGTTAAAACCAACACGTATGAAGCACTGGGTTACTGTGTGAGAGAACAGGATGGGACCAGGTGTCTGTTGAGGAAGCTCAGAGGTCAGAGGTCATCACAGAGTTCACAGTCCTGCTCTCTGGGGGTCACATTATCAGCTCCACCAGGTTGAGCCTTAAACAGTTGATCAGTTATAAACTCCTGAATATAAATGGATTGAATGAACTCACCTGAGCCAATGACAGGTGTGGACTCGAGTCACATGACCTGGACAAAATCTGATGGCCTGCTTATATAGAATTAAAAAGGAAAACAGACCAAGTGACATCTGGACTTTTACTTTGACACTAATGCATCGTGATGTTTGACTGTGAAGACAACAATAAAACATGATTTCATATAAAAATTTCAGCCAATCAGCTCCTTATTTCCTGAAAACAGATCAACTGCAGTCTGACCTCAGACAGACCGATCAGGACTCATGTAGGGCTTGAGACAGTAAATGTACTCAGTTACTTCCCGCCATAGCCAGTTAGCAAAGGTGTGTTGAACATGTTTTTAAATTTATTTTATTTCCCCAGCTTTTAGAAAAGATGACACTGTTAAATAAGAATCCAGATTAATTTAATACAAGACATAAACAAAATAAAACCCAAGAATAACTACATAAAAAATACTACTGGACTTAATGTGACCTGTTTTAGTGGTCACAGATTTTAATGAATCCTTGAAATGAGATAAATTCAACACACAAACGTGTTACATTATATAATTATATAACATGAAGATTATATATACCTAACATTTTCATCATACCATCTCCGGAAATAATATCTCTGTGTGATTATTATCAAAATACACAACAGTGTCTTTGTTAAACTGTAAGCTGTGCTTTAAATCCCTGATTATTCCTTTAATGTTCCTCAACGTTTGTTCTGCTGCTTTTATTCTGAAGGCGTAGAGTAAAACGTAATAAGACTTCCTGTCGTTATGTAAACAGTAAAGATGGCGGCCTCCTGGGTTCGCCGTGCCGTCCTCAGTCAGACCCTGAACAGATTCAGGTCTGCAGGAAGAGACCTGATCCGGACCTCAGCTGGAAACAGGTCAGTTTGTATCAGACTCACCTGGACAACAGGTGAAACACAAGCAGGTGATAAAAAAGACTAATACGCTCAACTGTGAGAGGACCTATATAATGTCATGTAGTATAATGATGAAAACTGTTCTCTGCAGTAAAACGTGAACTTCCCTTTGATAAACTTTTTAAATAAAACTCTCACACTAAGAGTTTCTCTGACATTTGTTTACAATTATTAAAACAGACTATGTTTTTAAGAAACGTTCACAGTCTGGGTGTCAGCTCCCAGATTCTTGAACTTGTGTACACCACGCACATTGAGTGTCTTTACATTTCACCTCTCTGCTTGGTTTGGTCACTGAAACTGTAATTGCAAGAATAAATGAAATAGGATTGAGTCAATGGCAAGCAAAATAGTGGGAAAACCCCACAAACATGTGACCCACCTCTACACTGACAGGATGAGGAGGAAAGCTCGGAGAATCACCCTCTCTCAGCCAGTTTGAGCTTCCTAAGTCTGGGAGGCGCTACAGAGCCCCTCTGGCTAAAAGTGTATTCAAAAAGTCCTTCATCCCAAATGCCATCAGCAGGCTTAACTTAACAGAGTGACCAATCCACAGACACGATCCAGACTACTATTTATTTACTATTTTACTATTTACTTTAACTTTTTTACTTACTTGTTTTCATTGTACCTTTTTTTTTTCTTTTTGAAATGTCATATATTTGTATGGAGCCGTCTGTATCTCCAGTAGTCTGCGTGTTGGTGAGCCAAAGAAAACACTCTCAATCTTTAATGTCCACTCTGCTGGACATTAAAGATTTATTCTATTCTATTCTATTCTATTAATTTTCATATTCATTTCATTCAGAGGTGATAAAAATAAAAATACTGAGCCGAGGTTCAGTAGCAGGAAACAGGTGTGTTCAGAGTTTACAGCACCTTTTTCACCTGAAAAAATAAAAGATCCAAACCAAATGTTTGTGTGAGAGCTTCTCGTCCTGTATCTGAAGTTAATGCTGAGCTTTTCTCTGTTTGTACAATGAAATAAACCTTCAGACTGCAGAGTGGCAGCTCTGTGACATCAGAGTCTGTGGCGGTAAAACACTCGGCCTGCTGGGTAAAAGTGAGCAGACACGAATCCACTGGGCGAAGCTTTAGGAACACACAGAGAGGAGGAGGGAGAGGAGGAGGAAGAACAGGAACAATACTGTGGGCAGCAGTCGGTAAGTTTAGTCAAACCAAACCCCAGTCAAATATCTACAGATTTTACTCATCAATTCATTTAAACCAATTTCCAGTTCAAAATATTCTCATTTTACATTTGACAGAAATGGGAAGATAGTATAACTCACAACAGACTCCCTGAACCTATCACCAACCTTCAGCCAGACTTCAGATTACTGTGTGTGTGTGTGTGTGTGTGTGTGTGTGTGTGTGTGTGTGTGTGTGTGTTTGTGTGTGTGTGTGTGTGTCAGCAGCCTTCTCTCTGTTCACCAGTTCTGATGAAGACAAACGAGATGAAGCTCAGAGGAAGGAGGATGAGATGATTCTGCTGCTGAAGAAGGCGAAGGTACCAGGACCAGTTAGTTAGTTAGTGTGTTACTGATTGTGTCCATCGCATACATAGACTGAAAGACACCAACATCCAGCTGCATTGGTGAAACATGTAGTAGCAGTACCAGCAGCAGTACCAGTAGTAGTACCAGCAGCAGTACCAGTAGTAGTACCAGCAGCAGTACCAGCAGTAGTACCAGCAGCAGCACCAGCTGTAGTACCAGCAGTACCCGTAGTAGTACCAGCAGCAGTACCAGCAGCAGTACCAGCTGTAGTACCAGCAGCAGCACCAGCTGTAGTACCAGCAGCAGCACCAGCAGTATCAGCAGCAGTACCAGCAGCAGTACCAGCAGTAGTATCAGCAGCAGTACCAGCAGCAGTACCAGCAGCAGTACCAGCTGTAGTATCAGCAGCAGTACCAGCAGCAGTATCAGCAGCAGCACCAGCAGCAGCACCAGCAACAGTACCAGCAGCAGTACCAGCAGCAGCACCAGCAGCAGTACCAGCTGTAGTATCAGCAGCAGCACCAGCAATAGTACCAGCAGCAGTACCAGCTGTAGTATCAGCAGCAGTATCAGCAGCAGTACCAGCAGCAGTACCAGCTGTAGTACCAGCAGCAGTACCAGCTGTAGTACCAGCAGCAGCACCAGCAGCAGTACCAGCTGTAGTATCAGCAGCAGCACCAGCAACAGTACCAGCAGCAGTACCAGCTGTAGTACCAGCAGCAGCACCAGCAGCAGTACCAGCTGTAGTATCAGCAGCAGCACCAGCAACAGTACCAGCTGTAGTATCAGCAGCAGCACCAGCAATAGTACCAGCAGCAGCACCAGCAATAGTACCAGCAGCAGCACCAGCTGTAGTACCAGCAGCAGCACCAGCAGTATCAGCAGCAGTACCAGCAGCAGTACCAGCAGTAGTATCAGCAGCAGTACCAGCAGCAGTACCAGCAGCAGTACCAGCTGTAGTATCAGCAGCAGTACCAGCAGCAGTATCAGCAGCAGCACCAGCAGCAGCACCAGCAACAGTACCAGCAGCAGTACCAGCAGCAGCACCAGCAGCAGTACCAGCTGTAGTATCAGCAGCAGCACCAGCAATAGTACCAGCAGCAGTACCAGCTGTAGTATCAGCAGCAGTATCAGCAGCAGTACCAGCAGCAGTACCAGCTGTAGTACCAGCAGCAGTACCAGCTGTAGTACCAGCAGCAGCACCAGCAGCAGTACCAGCTGTAGTATCAGCAGCAGCACCAGCAACAGTACCAGCAGCAGTACCAGCTGTAGTACCAGCAGCAGCACCAGCAGCAGTACCAGCTGTAGTATCAGCAGCAGCACCAGCAACAGTACCAGCTGTAGTATCAGCAGCAGCACCAGCAATAGTACCAGCAGCAGCACCAGCAATAGTACCAGCAGCAGTACCAGCTGTAGTATCAGCAGCAGTACCAGCTGTAGTACCAGCAGCAGCACCAGCAGCAGTACCAGCTGTAGTATCAGCAGCAGCACCAGCAATAGTACCAGCAGTAGTACCAGCTGTAGTATCAGCAGCAGTACCAGCTGTAGTATCAGCAGCAGTATCAGCTGCAGTACCAGCAGCAGTACCAGCTGTAGTACCAGCAGCAGTACCAGCTGTAGTATCAGCAGCAGTACCAGCTGTAGTACCAGCAGTCCTACAGCAGTAACCATCTCTCTCCGACAGCTCAGTCTGTACCGGGGGCAGCTGCAGGCAGCCTCTGGTTTCCTCCATCAGGCCGTCGCTCTGGCTCATCAGACTCAAAACAACCAGGCCATCATCTACACCTACAGTCTGGTAAGCACCTGCAGACTCTGACCACGCCCACACCTGCAGTTCTTGTGAATAGTGAGGACTCTACCTGGGTGAGCGTCCCGGTGATGAACTCAGAGTGTGGAGGTTTGTGGGAGTTTAGTGATTCAGTCCTGCTCAGCAGAGTTACCTGGGAACAGGTGAGTCTGTCATCAGAACAGATGTGTGATGTTCTGCTCTTCTGTGTCAGTTTGACTCTTGTCTTATTCTCACTGTGTCCAACATAGTGAGACCTCGGTCCTGAGACCAGCCGCTGTCCCACCCAGCTGAACTCTGGGTACTCTTAGCTCTGAGGTCAGGCTGTAAATCTGCACCTGTGACCTTTGACCCCATCCTCTGACCTGTCCCTGTGTGTTTCCTCAGATGGCGAATCTGGCCTACGTCCAGGGTCACCTGGATAACGTGAGTACTGTCCGACCCCAGCCCCGCTGCTTATCTTCATAGTACAGCTGTGAGAGAAGGTGCACAGGTAACACAGTGACACCTGGACAGGCACTGAGCTGAAACCTGGTTCAGGTCCTGCTCACTGACACCATGTGGTTTTGGGACTTGTGGTTTCATGCTGGAACTTTTCCTCCTGAACTTAAAGGAGCGTGTGTGTTACTGATGAAGGTCGAGTGTAACAGACCAAAGTGATGCAGCAGAGATCAGCTGACAGTGATGTCACAGCTGAGACAGTCACAGTCTTCCTCCTCTTCTTCCTCAGGCTGAGAAACTCTTCAAGGCAGCGATGAGCTTCATGTTGTCAGGAGGAACACCACAGGTCAGTGTATTCGTGTGTGTGTGTGTGTGTGTGTGTGTGTGTGTGTGTGTGTGTTTCCTTCCATCTTCACTGACTTCCTGTCTGTTTCCAGGACGACAACGCCGTCATCGAGATGTCTCTGAAACTCGCCACCATCTACGCTGAACAGAACAAGTAAGAACAGAACTGACCTGATCTGCATCAGCTTCCTGTCAGAGATGTGACTGTTTGTTTGTTTGTTTGTTTGTTTGTTTGTTTGTTTGTTTGTTTGTTTGTTTGTGAAGGGCAGAGCTGGCTGAACATGGGTTCAGGTTCTGTACTGAGTCCCTGGAGGCCAAGCTGGAGAAACAGAAGGATGTCCCGGCAGAGGAGCAGACAGGTGAGATGATGTCACTCAGATCAAATCAAATCAAGTTTTATTTATACAGCAGAAGTTATCTCAAGGCACTTTCCAATTGGAGGCGGTCAAGAGCTGCTCTATAAAGAATTGGAAAGAAAGAGCAACGAGCAAGACCCAGCAATTCCCAACAATTCCCACCAAGAGCAAGCACTTGGTGACAGTGGCAAGGAAAAACTTCCTTTAAGAGCCAGAAACCTCAGGAGAGAGAGAGAGAGAGAGAGAGATGGAGGGAGAGGGGGAGGGAGAGAGAGATGCATTAATAGAAGTAACAGTAATAAGCAGTAACAGCAGCAACGATAGTGTTAAAGTTAGTGATAATGCAGCTACTGATATAAACATAGTATAAATTATAGTTAATAACAGTGACAGTAATTCAGCAGCAGGTGTTGAGCAGGATCGTGGAGGCAGCTACAGAGGAGGGGGTGGGGGGTGGGTCACAGGGAGACGCAGAGGGGGAGGAGCACACAGCCTGGGCACTCATGTGATCGAGAGACAAACAGGCAGTTAGAATAATGCAGTAAATGCAGCAAATTCAGAAATTTCAAAGTAATTTTGTGGGCAGAAGAACCTGGGCTGTACTGTGTCTATACTGGGTATGATTGATTTATTGACACTGAGGCCACCCGTCGATATTAGGAGAATAACAGGTACAACATCTGAGGTAGTTAGAAAATATACATTGAAGTAAAAGTTTAGGTATAGAAGTAAGTTTTAAGTTGAGGAGAAGGCTCTGCAGCCAGCAGAAGACTTTTTAACTCTAGGAACAGACAAGAGCCATAAACTCTGGGAGCAGATCACGAGTAGGAGTATAAGGTTGAAGAACAGTTGTGTTCTCTAAAGTGGAGCACTTCTACATTCTGATTGGTTAAACCTCACAGCCTCTCAGAGGGAGGGGGGGCAGGGACGGGGACAGCAGGATGACATGAATTTCAAAAGAGGTACAAGAAGGTTCAATGGAAATGAAGATTCTACCTGGACCTGAGAACCTGCAGAACTCTGTTGTCCAATCAGAGTAGTTCTTACAGAGAGAAGATCTCGTTCAGGTTCAGCATCTCGGACTGAGGTTTGACACCGATCACTGACACTGTCGTCGTTGTCGTCCTCAGAGGAGCAGGAGGCTCTGAGGAAGGAGACCCGCCTCCTCCTCGGTCTCTGTTTGGACTCACGGGCTCGATACCGAGCCTCAACACGGCACCTGAACCAGGCCACGCAGGACTACCTGAACGCCTTGAGCATCTGCCGCCAGGAGCAAGGAGAGACACACCCGCAGGTACAGAAACACCCACACACTAATAGGTAAGGACATGCCCACAAACACACATATGTAGAGACACGCCCACAGCTAGAGGCACGCCCACACAGGTAGAGGCACGCCCACACAGGTAGAGGCACGCCCACACAGGTAGAGACACGCCTACACACAGGTAGAGACACACCCACAGGTAGAGACACGCCTACACACAGGTAGAGACACGCCCACAGGTAGAGACACGCTCACACACAGGTAGAGACACGCCCAGTAAAGTGAATGTCTAAATTGATGTCATGATTTCATCTCCTGTCAGACTCTGGTGCTGATGAGTGACCTGGCCACCATCCTGGATCTGCAGGGTCGCCATGACGACGCCCTGGTACTGGTCCAACAGGCCGTGGATCTGAGCCGGTCCGCTGGACACCCGGACCAGCATGTCCTGCTGGGAAACATGGCCGGGATCCTGCTGCACAAAGGTGAGGCCGGTCCCTTTGAAGGTTTGATGTGGCCTCTGACCCGCTCTGACATCCTGTCTGTGCTCCATCAGGCCAGCTGGATGACTCGGTCCGGGTGTACCACGAGGCTCTGAGTCTGGCCCGACAGGCCGGAGACCAGGAGGCCGTGGAAAAGGTCCAGGAGGGACTGAAGGAGGTGAAGAAGAGAAGGGACCAGGGTAGGAAGGAGGAGCCGCAAGAGGCTGCAGAGGAGTGACCGGTGGACTGGGTGTCCATGGACAGACCAGATGGTCCTCAGGACGAGGACACGAGTCCCTCAGTCTGTTTGTTCAGTCCTCAGCAACAAACTGTCGTCCTGAAGTCTCAGGTCCTTCAGGACGAACCCTGAAGGACCTGAATCATCTTTTCACTGTTTGTGTCTCATGTCCCCAAAGTGAATCTGCTGTGAATAAACCAGTCACTGTCTCAGTCTGCTGTCCACAGGGAGCTGGATTTAACCTGAGGTCACAGGTCACAGGTCACAGAGTGTGTGTCTGTGGGGTCCAGAGGACCAAAGGTCCACAGGTCTCCTCTGTCTAAACCGTCCTTAAAAATGTCCCCAACTTTCAGATATGTCCTCGGTGTTCAACAACTGGTGTCTGTCAACAGGGGTCACTACAGGTACTACAGGTACTCCAGGTACTACAGTTAGTACAGGTACTGCAGGCACTACAGGTACTCCAGGTACTCCAGGTACTACAGTTAGTACAGGTACTGCAGGCACTACAGGTACTCCAGGTACTCCAGGTACTACAGTTAGTACAGGTACTGCAGGCACTACAGGTACTCCAGGTACTCCAGGTACTACAGTTAGTACAGGTACTGCAGGCACTACAGGTACTCCAGGTACTCCAGGTACTACAGTTAGTACAGGTACTACAGGCACTACAGGTACTACAGGCACTACAGGTACTCCAGGTACTCCAGGTACTACAGGTACTCCAGGTACTACAGTTAGTACAGGTACTATAGGTACTCCAGGTACTACAGGTACTGCAGGCACTACAGGTACTACAGTTAGTACAGGTACTACAGTTAGTACAGGTACTACAGGTACTCCAGTTAGTACAGGTACTACAGGTACTCCAGGTACTACAGGTACTGCAGGCACTACAGGCACTACAGATACTACAGTTAGTACAGGTACTACAGGTACTCCAGTTAGTACAGGTTCTACAGGTACTACAGGCAGTACAGGTACTACAGTTAGTACAGGTACTACAGTAATCCAGGTACTACAATTAGTACAGGTACTACAGGTACTCCAGTTAGTACAGGTTCTACAGGTACTACAGGCAGTACAGGTACTACAGTTAGTACAGGTAGTACAGGTACTACAGGTGCTCCAGTTAGTACAGGTACTCCAGGTACTACAGTTAGTACAGGTACTACAGGTACTACAGGTGCTCCAGTTAGTACAGGTACTACAGGTACTCCAGTTAGTACAGGTACTCCAGGTACTACAGTTAGTACAGGTACTACAGGTACTCCAGGTACTACAGGTACTGCAGGCACTACAGGCACTACAGGTACTCCAGTTAGTACAGGCACTACAGGTACTCCAGTTAGTACAGGTTCTACAGGTACTACAGGCAGTACAGGTACTACAGTTAGTACAGGTATTACAGTAATCCAGGTACTACAGTTAGTACAGGTACTACAGGTACTCCAGTTAGTACAGGTTCTATAGGTACTACAGGCAGTACAGGTACTACAGTTAGTACAGGTACTCCAGGTACTACAGTTAGTACAGGTACTACAGGTACTCCAGGTACTACAGGTACTGCAGGCACTACAGGCACTACAGATACTACAGTTAGTACAGGTACTACAGGTACTCCAGTTAGTACAGGTTCTACAGGTACTACAGGCAGTACAGGTACTACAGTTAGTACAGGTACTACAGTAATCCAGGTACTACAGTTAGTACAGGTTCTACAGGTACTACAGGCAGTACAGGTACTACAGTTAGTACAGGTACTACAGGTACTACAGGTACTCCAGTTAGTACAGGTACTACAGGTACTCCAGGTACTACAGTTAGTACAGGTACTACAGGTACTCCAGGTACTGCAGGCCATGGCACTACAGGTACTACAGGTACTACAGGTACTCCAGGTACTCCAGTTAGTACAGGCACTACAGGTACTCCAGGTACTGCAGGCCATGGCACTACAGGTACTACAGGTACTCCAGTTAGTACAGGTACTACAGGTACTACAGGTACTCCAGTTAGTACAGGTACTACAGGCACTACAGGTACTCCAGGCACTACAGGTACTGCAGGTACCACAGGTACTGCAGTTTCCATAGTAACAGTATGAGAACAGATGACAGGTTTCAGTTGATGGTTGTTGTCACACACACACACAATAACACAATAACACGTCAACACAACAAACTGCAGCTGAACCTGTTGTTCACCTGTTTTTCTGTGGGCGGCTGCAGGTGAGAGTGTGGAGATGTGAGGTTCCCACAGAGCATGACGCAGGTGAACTTCCTGTTGTGTTTACTGAACATGTCAGAATAAAAGCAGAGTGATGACAGTAAACAAACAGCAGACACCACAAACAAAAATCAGCCTTCTGGTGCACAAACAGTAGATTAACAACACACACACACACCCTGGGAAACACACATACACTGACTTACACACACATCTGGATTCCAGTGATCCATCCATTTTCTATACCACTTATCTGTCGTGGGGGCGCTGGAGCCAATCCCAGCCAACCAGGTGAGGGCGGGGTTCACCTGGACAGGTCTCCAGTTTACCACAGGACTGACACATAGAGACAAACAACCACACACACATTCACACCTACAGGTAATTTACAGTCACCAGTTCACCGAATGTGCATGTCTTTGGACTGCGGGAGGAACCTGGAGAGAACCCACACAGACACGGGAGAACATGCAAACTCCACACAGAAAGGTCACAGGCCCGGGATTCAAACCCAGAA
>NW_027273863.1:27732500-27830000 GCF_046630095.1 Trachinotus anak | reverse complement strand
CAGGATGCTCTAGAGTTTGTTAAAAAGGTTTCTATGGTTCCTGCTTTTGGTAATTTTGGGAGTTCAAGAGATCCATTACACTGATCTGAGATTCTGACAAGGTTCTGAGGACTTTGAGAAGATGTTTCAGGGAGTCCGTAGAGGCAGGTTCTACTTTGCCAAGAATCTATGCAGACTGCTTTTAGTTGCTTTAGGGATCATGGCAAGGGCACTGGCAGTTCTTAATAAGGTCTAAGGAGGAAGGTTATTTAAAAGGTTCCATGTTCAATACTGAAGAGGTTCCAGATATCTTTGAGACAGTTTGGTTCTTCTTGCTTCAACAGACTTTGTTTGTTCTAAAACCTCAACTGTTTCCCTGCTTTGTTCAGATGCCAAACTAACTCAGTTCCTGAAGATATCACAGACCTTTAGGAAGGTTCTAGGGGAGTAGGTTCCAGAGGGGGGGTCAGTGAATCTCGATGCTCAAATCCAGGGACTCCTTCAAGAGGTCTAAGTGGTGTTTGAGGAGGCTCTAGGTTCTATGGGGAGGTTCTAGGTCTGTGAACAGGGCCGGGGGTTTTTAAGGGGGTCACAGGGTCTTTGGAGAAGATGAGGGTGCAACAGAACCTGGACTGGTTGAAGATGGTTTAAAGGGCTGTGTTCAGGATCAGTGGTGATCATTATCTCTCTGCTGCAGATCATCGTCACTCTTCTCTCCACGTCCATCATCCTCTGTCCAAACCTCCTGCTGACAGCAGGAGAAAGAGGACCAACGAAGGGAGGAAGGATGGAAGGAGAGGGTCCACCCCCAGCACTGCAACCACCATAGAAGAAGACCAGGAGGATGAAGGTGAGGAAGAGTCCTACGCTCAGACTGATGGAGAGGAGGGCCAGATGACCTCACACTCCAGGTGAATGACACACCTAACATGAACCTGTCTGGACCTGTAAATATCTGACATCTCATCTTTCTGTGTTTTAGTCCAGTTAACTTGTAATCCCTCCCCCTCACAGCGACCCACCTACCAGCTCGACCAATCACAATGGCCTCTCACCTGGTTGCATCATGATGAGCGTTGGTGTTGATGAGGCTGAAACACTGACGTCTGTCGACCTGGACGGCATCAAGAGTCAGTAAACCTGCTTCAACCTGCTCCCTGTGTTTTCACCGTCACATTCAACCAAACTTAAATTCACTTTAACATGATGCTGTTTCCTTAACATTATACTTCATACTATACATCTACATTTATATTTAAATGTAACTTTAGTCTGGGGCTGTAATGGTGCTCCTCCTCCTCACAACATTAATGACACAGGATACATCAGGTTGTCATGTGTGATGAAGTATCATGGATTTATTCACTTTGTTTAATCTCACACACATTTTACTTTCAGTTTAGCTTCGACCTGTGAGTTTCTTTACCTGTGAGTCATCTTTACATGTTGCATGTCCACGTCCCTCTGCACCATCGCAGCAGCTGAAACACACACAAACAAAACACAGCAGTTCGTGTGTTACTGGACTGAACTTTGTGAAATGTGTGCAACATTGGGTCCCTGTTGACTGACCATACTGACCCCCCCCCCACTTCATATTGATTTTTTACATAAGTGAAAAAAGTGAGTCCTTGAAATTTGTTTCATGTGGAGACAACAGGCCAAAAGGGCGGATTAAAGATAACTGAGATTCAGCTGTATCATTAGATCATGTGTTTCTGGGGGTTTGAAGTCAAATACAACAACTTCAGTTTTGTCTTAGTTTAACAGGAGAAAGTCGCTGCTCATCCAGGTCTTTATGTCCTTGAGCAAAGCTTGAAGTTTATCCAACTGATCAGTGTCATCAGGCTTCACTGACAGGTACAGTTGGGTGTCATCTGCATAACAATGGAAGTTTATGTTTCCTCATAGTGTTGCCTAAAGGAGGCTGATTTAAGGTTATCAGAACTGGTCGAAGCAGAACCTGTAGACTCTGAAACAGATCTGACAAATCGTAGAGAGAGAGAGAGGCTCAGGTACAGGTCTGCAGATAGTTGACACACCTGGATCAGGAGACCAGGTTTACTTACAACTACTTTGAAGGACTGTGGTTCATTAGGTTCATGAGTGGGCTAATTTAAACTAATATTCAGCCAGGTTTCAGTCATAATCAATCAATATATTGATCTGACATTAGATTATTGAATGAGTCTCCTGTTTGTTTTGCTACTCCAGTGGTTTTTTAAATCCTCTTTTTTAAATCCTGTATAAATCCTCTTGGTCGGGGGCAGACAGTCTCTGCTCTAAGAGAAGCTCAGACTGCAGCTCTGCCTCCTGGTCTCAGCTCTGGGGGGGCTCAGCTCTGGGGGGGCTCAGCTCTGGGGAGTCTCAGCTCTGGGGGGGCTCAGCTCTGGGGGGTCTCAGCTCTGGGGAGTCTCAGCTCTGGGGGGGTCTCAGCTCTGGGGGGGTCTCAGCTCTGGGGGGGCTCAGCTCTGCCTCCACACCGTGAGCTGGACACCAGCCAGACTTGTGTCCAGGTCTTTGGTTCATGAGCTGATAAACTACAGATGGTGGACATGTGACTGTGGGTGGTGGACCAGAGCCTCTCCCAGCATGCACTGGGAGGAAGGTGAAACTCGGCGTGACTGTGTGCGAAGTGTTTTCGGGACAAACTGATGGAATGTGTTTCATGATGAAAGAGTTTTCTGTCACTCGTTGGTCTTCATCATGTGACCTGAACACAATGCTGTCGTCCTACACACACAGCCCACGGCCTCTGTCTATTGTTACTGGGTGTGTGTTCCTGGTCCTGGTCCTGGTCCTGGAGGGCTGTCAGAGGAACATGAAGTCACCTCTGCTGTGGATGTGATCAGATACCTCAACAGTTTGTTTGACAGACTGAAGGCTCACCTGGACTCACCTGTTTGATGGGAACACACCTGAGCTGTGCTGCTTGTTCCTGGAGGGTTTAAAGTCCTCTGGTTTCTGTGCGCTCAGGTCAGCTGTTTACCTGTGAGCGTGAGCAGTGTGAAGCTGGTCCTGGTCCAACAGGTAGATCAGACAGGTGTGATGTGGTGTGATTGGCTGGTTGTGGAGATGCTGATTACTGCACCTGTCTGTGTGTGTGTATGTGTGTGTCTGTGTGTGTGTCTGTGTGTGTGTGTATGTGTGTGTCTGTATGTGTCTGTGTGTGTTAAAGTGAATGTGTGTGTGTGTGTGTGTCTGTGTGTGTCTGTGTGTGTTAAAGTGTATGTGTGTGTGTGTCTGTATGTGTCTGTGTGTGTGTCTGTGTGTGTTAAAGTGTATGTATGTGTGTGTGTGTGTGTGTGTGTATGTGTGTGTGTCTGTATGTGTCTGTGTGTGTGTCTGTGTGTGTTAAAGTGTATGTATGTGTGTGTGTGTGTGTGTGTGTGTGTGTGTGTGTGTGTGTCTGTGTGTGTGTCTGTGTGTGTGTCTGTGTGTGTGTGTATGTGTGTGTCTGTGTGTGTGTCTGTGTGTGTCTGTGTGTGTTAAAGTGAATGTGTGTGTGTGTGTCTGTGTGTGTTAAAGTGAATGTGTGTGTGTGTGTGTGTGTGTGTGTGTGTGTGTGTGTCTGTGTGTGTCTGTGTGTGTGTCTGTGTGTGTGTGTATGTGTGTGTCTGTGTGTGTGTCTGTATGTGTCTGTGTGTGTTAAAGTGAATGTGTGTGTGTGTGTGTCTGTGTGTGTTAAAGTGAATGTGTGTGTGTGTCTGTATGTGTCTGTGTGTGTGTCTGTGTGTGTGTCTGTGTGTGTTAAAGTGTATGTATGTGTGTGTGTGTATGTGTGTGTGTCTGTATGTGTCTGTGTGTGTGTCTGTGTGTGTTAAAGTGTATGTATGTGTGTGTGTGTGTGTGTGTGTGTGTGTGTGTGTGTGTGTATGTGTGTGTCTGTGCGTGTCTGTGTGTCTTTGGTGTCGATGGTGATCTCTGGGAAGCCCTTCTTGATTTTGGGCTGGCTTTTGATGATGATAATTGATAATGAGCTTTATTGTCACTGTAACAGTACAAGTACAATTACAGCGAAATTACAACAATCACCTCGTCTACACATAGGGCATACAACATATAATAAGACAGACATAACAGGATGACTGCGCAGCAAAAAGGGGGGGGGGGGGGACGTGGAGAGGAGAGGAGAAAAAAATAACAGAACCCAAACTATACTCCTGAAGGGGGGGCAACATAAGCATATACAAACACATTTTACAACACAATGACTCAAGACAATTTGCTCCAGGGGAGGGGGGAAAGGGGGAAAAGTGTGTGTGTGTGTCTGTGTGTGTGTCTGTGTATGTCTGTGTATGTCTGTGTGTGTGTGTGTGTGTGTGTGTGTCTGTGTATGTCTGTGTATGTCTGTGTATGTGTGTGTTTGTGTATGTGTGTGTGTGTGTATGTGTGTGTGTGTGTGTGTGTCTGTGTGTGTGTGTGTGTGTGTGTGTGTGTGTATGTGTGTGTGTGTGTGTGTGTTTAAGCTGATTGGATAAATCTGTTCATGTCTCATCTTACTGATTCTTTGCTGCAGTTCAGTGGAGCCTGAAACAAAGTTAGAAAGTTCCCATGAGACCAGAGAGAAGGAAGGGAGGAAGGAAGGAAGCAAGGAAGAGATGACGGACAAAATGAGGGAAGGAAGAGTCAAAGCTAGAAACAAAGAAATAAAGGACTGAGGTTTTAACCTTTGACCCCTGTGCTCTGACCCCGCCCCTCAGGTCACCGACTGGACGACGTTCCTGCAGTGAGGCGTCACCTGGTGAGGCGGAGCTCCAGAGGGCCGAGCGTCCACGTCAGCAAAGATCAGAGCGGCGTCCAGACACAGTCACAACCAGACCGCACACCTCATGAGGTTACACACAGACACACACAGACACACACTTTAACACACACACACACACACTTTAACACACACAGACACACACACACACACACACACTTTAACACACACAGACACACACACACACACACATACACACAGACACACACACACACACACACACACACACTTTAACACACACACACACACACACACTTTAACACACACACACACAGACACAGACACACACTTTAACACACACACACACACTTTAACACACACAGACACACACACAAACACACACACACACACACACACTTTAACACACACACACACTTTAACACACACACACACACAGTTCCTGACTTCAGTGATGAAGTCTTAAAACAGCAGATTTTCAATGGAAGTTCTGAACTGAGCTTTTGATGGAGTAAATGATGTAGCTGCTGATGGAGCTCGGCTGACAGTTTCCCCTTGTCTCTAGTCTTGGATGCTAAGCTTGCCTCACCAGGTGGACTGACTGTATCTCTGTACTGGACTCAGTGAGATGAGCCTGTTATCCACCTGAAACACCTGGATCATTCCTTTGGTTCACCTGTCTGTCCGGGAATGTTGATGTCCTTTACTTTCATCAAGTTCTTCCTCTTGGTGTTTTGCAGGTTGTACTTTAAGGGGACAGATGGTTTAGATTTTGTTCAGGTGAGCAGGTCCATCAGCTGCTGGTTCAGGTCTGGTGTGAACAGGGTCTGTATGATGTGATTCTGGGCTTTAACTTGTCAACGAAACAACTGGAACAAATGAGGCTGACAGGAGGGAGGAAAGACGAGCCGGGAGTCTGAGCAGGTTAATCCAGGTTGTATTGTGAACAGGTGACAAACTGTCCGTCCTAATGATAGAGAGAGCCACACAGGTAGAGCCACACAGGTAGAGCCACACAGACAGGTAGACACAGACAGGTGAGGTCAGGCAGAGCCAGGTAGAAGGAGGTAAACTCAGAGTCTCTGGTTCAGTTTCCTCTCGTCTTCAGGATGGTTGGTTTGGACCTGAAGAGTCGACAAGGCAAGGTACTGATTTATCCTGGGTTAGTCTTGGTCAGTCTGACATTCGTTAAACTGTTTTATACTGGTTTATGACAAACTTTGAAGTTTTCCACCAGATGAGAGAAGTTTGTCTTAGTCAGATTAATTGTATCCTGATTCAGCCTGGTGGGACTGACTTGACCCACTTAAGTCTGGTGTGGTCCCGTTGAGATTTAACCTGATCTTGACCTGGTTTTCTTTGGTTTATGTTTGAACTTGTTGGCTAATTCTTGAACTCAGAAACAACAGATCCACTTTCTTGCTCTTCTGGAGCTTTTAGCCATCTCTTCATCCATCCACATACCCCTGGATGAAGGTCACAAGATGTGGTTGAAAGCACAGGAATACTCACACTAGTTCTGTTTAGACATCGTAGTGTGACTTAGTCTGGACTCACTTTATTCTTGACCTGTTATCGTCCAGATTAACAAAAAAACAAGAAAACAAGATCCATTAGTAACTGTTCTAAAGTTTTTGATCATGTCACATGAGCTTCATCAGCAGATGGAGTTTGACAGTTGTCATGAAACAGTAGGTTCAGAGGTGAGATCATCTTCACATCTAGAACCAAACCTTCTGTTTACCTGGTTTATAACCTGAAGGCTTGTTTAGCTTGAGTTGGTTACAGTTTGTCCCCAGAAGGTTAGAAAACACTATGTGACAAAGTGACTGTCTCCTGTTTGATAGAAATGACAGTGAGCAGCTGTTTGAGGAAACGACTGAGTTTTAAAATTTCTATTTACATCTTCATTAGGAACCAATGAGCTCAGAGCTGAGAGTCACAGACAGAGGAGGGAAGTCAGAAAGAGAGACGCACTAACACTCTTTTGGTTTGTGTTGAAAAATGTGGCCTTACATCTTTATTCTTTAACTGTTGTTTATTGTTTTTGATTGTTTATTGTGGGTTTACCTGGTTTAGGACTTGAATTTCACTGTAATACTCATCTTAAATGAAGGGAGCCTGGTTCTGGTTCTGGTTCAGACAATGAGTTTGTGTGTCAACTTGGTCTTGATCTTGTTGCCTAAACTTAAATGGTTCAGACTATGGGGATCCTCTGCTGTCCTCAACAGGAGTCCTCATTATATGACTGTAAGGACACACATGTAGTTGTTTGTTTATTGTACTTGTGAGTACCATGTAGTGAAGTACATTAATTCGGTGGAGTACAGTTAAACTGATGTGTGTATATGTGAACTTGTATTATTCTCATTGTAGGTTGGTATATGTGCTCACACAGTCACAATGTGGGGACTCACCTTCAACCAAGGACAACAATTAGGTCCTCATCCTGTAAACTGTTTAGGGTTAGTTAGGGTTAGAGTTGGTTTGGGTGAGGTCAGAGTTGTGGTTAAACAAGTCTACAGGAATTCATATTATGTACATCCATGTAATGTCCTCACATTAAACAAATGTATGTGGGGACATAAATCTTTACACTGACATTAACAGGACACTCTCCCACTGGGGACAAAAAGCAGGTCCCCGAAAGTGAACATTTCATTTTATGGTTATAACCTGTTCTTAGGTGGAACTGATGTTAGGGTTGTGATGAGGCATGTAGTGATGGTGGTAAACATCAAGTTTAATCTCTAGGGAATGACTGTAAATCAATTCAGTGTCCTCTTAAGTGACAAATACAAGTTTTTCTGTGTGTTAAGGTGTTTGTGGAGCTGAATGAGCTGGTGATTGACAGAAACCAGGAGCTGCAGTGGAGGGAGACGGCTCGATGGATCAAGTTTGAGGAGGAGGTGGAGGAGGAGACAGAGCGCTGGGGGAGACCTCACATCCCCTCCCTCTCCTTCCGTTCCCTGCTGGAGCTCCGAAAAACCATCTCTCATGGTGAGGAGGAGGCTCTCTGCTGCCCTCCATTGGATAAACACTGCACTGATCATATTTTACATTCATCTGGATGTTGGCTGTTCTCACCATGTTAGGCAGAGCTGAACATATCAGACCTAAACCTGCCACACTGAGTCAGGGGTTTGTAGGACACGGATACATTAGTTTGACTCATTTTAAATTAATTACCAGAATAAAATGAACAATTCCTAACTTACACCTCAAGTGTGTGGCAGGTAAACCTCAGATACAGTGACCTCAGATGCATTGGGCTGATTTACACAAAACACAATGACTAGTTAGATCAAACCCATTTAAACCTTCCAAAGACAGCAGCTGGTGTGAAGAGACCAGGTGATTTAGTTCCAGATGATACAGGATTTAACCTGGCTCCAGTCTTACAGTGTGTTCACACAGATGTGCTGTAAAGTTGTGCATGTGTGACTCCAGGTTGCTGTGTTTTCAGGGGCAGTGCTCCTGGATCTGAAGCAGAGGACTCTGCCCGGCATCGCCCAGCAAGTGGTGGAGCAGATGGTGATCTCAGATCAGATTAAAGCTGAAGATCGAGCCAATGTCCTGAGAGCTCTGCTGCTCAGACACAGGTTTCATGTCCAAATCCACCTGCCTGTGCAGTCATTCATCCATTCACTCACCTGTCACTCATCCACCCACTGCTGCTCAGAAAAGGAACAGGACTGTTTTTGTGCTAGATAAACAGTATTTCTTTTCCTCTTTGTTTCATCAGTCATCCCAGTGACGAGAAAGATCACAGCTTGTTCAGCAGGAACATCTCTGCTGCCAACATGGCCACCCTGATGGACAGACACGTGAACCAATCAGAACCCTCCAACCATCTGACCAATCACAGAGAGGCTGAAGCAGAGAAGAGCAAGGTAAAGACACAGTCTGCTGTCTGTCTGTTAGCTGATGATGAATAGAAGTGATGCCAATAGTTTAGTTTATTTTGGTCATTCTTAACTGATACAACTCAAACACACACATTAATAAATAATAAATGAAAGTCTGTTTTTTTAAACAACAACAAATCAAATGAAAGCAAGTTTATATTAACTGAAAAGGTGGTGGGTGAAGCCTTAGCTTATTCCACCTACCTTTTGTACATTTAATACTTTGTACAGATTTTTACACTTAGTAAATATATATATATATATATATATATATATATATATATATATATATGATTATATATAATTACTATATTTGATTATACTATTAGGCCCTTTCCATGTACCTTGTGTTTGATTTCTATGTTGTTCTGATAGTTTGTTGTAATAATCCTTCTTACTGAATCTCATTATACTTGTCAATTTATTTCTGTATGTTCCTATTTATTTTTTATTTTCTTTTATGAGCCGCTATTTCATATTTAAAAAAAATCTTTTTACAGATTTTTGTAGTCACTTTGTTTAAAGTCTTGTCCAGGTTGAACTTTAGACGGTGTCTTGACATCAACTCCCATATATCAGCCAGAAAAGCAGTGATACACCTGAGGGGCAAATGGGGGGAACTGAAAAAAACAACTAGGTGTCATCAGCATTGCAGTGGTGGGAGAAGCCTTGCCAATGTGTGACAAACCTACCAATTTGTTAGGATTTATGAAGTTATTATGCCCTGTGACCAGAGAGAAGCCCCGCCCCTCTGTCACTCCAGATCCAAACATGAAGTGAAGCTGATGGAGAAAATCCCAGAGAGAGCTGAGGCCACTGTTGTTCTCGTCGGTATGCATCATGAATGTACACGTCACATCTTCTCCATCCTTCGTGTGTCAATCTGTAGAGCAGCAGGCTCACTGCATCCCTCTGCTGTGTCTGCAGGCAGTGTGGGCTTCTTGGACCAGCCCTCCATGGCATTTGTGCGACTGCAAGAGGCAGTCCTGCTGGAGTCTGTCCTGGAGGTCCCAGTCCCCGTAAGGTTCCTCTTCCTCCTGCTGGGCCCACCCACCACCAACATTGATTACCACCAGATTGGACGCTCCATCTCCACGCTCATGTCAGACAAGGTTAAACACCTACACAGTTGTCACTTGCACTATATGATGTTGCTCTACTGCCTTGAAGCCACATAATGAGGTAAATATTGTATAATGAATTCTGCCTTTGTCTGCTCCTTCAGCACTTCCATGAGGCAGCATACCAGGCTGACGACCGCCAGGACCTGCTGACAGCCATCAACCGTTTCCTGGACTGCAGCGTTGTCCTCCCTCCCTCAGAGGTTGGTGGGGACGAGCTGCTGCACTCAGTGGCTCGCTTCCAACGAGAAATGCTCCGAAAGAGGGAAGAGGAGCAGAGTGGCAAACTGCTGGAGAAACAGGCCAGAATTCAGCAGGATGAAGGTCAGTTACCAAGTTCTCACTCTTATGTCAATTAACATATTCTGTTACCAGTTATTGATTGGGATATTGTTGTCCCTTCCTGACTCTCTGAGACATTGTAATTGCTACTAGAAGAAAACTGTGAAAAAGGTTTTTGGTAACATCTTTGAAAATGGAATTCTTACGGAATCACATTTCTCATCTTTTGGTGATATGCCCCTCTATCAGTTTTAGTACTCAGAGGGAGGTGGGTCATGGATGTCATCCAATGTCAAGATCACATTCTCTGAGCCTCCATACGTTGCTAAAATAATATTATAACTTCTTCTGGGGGTATGCAGGTGAAATTGAGCTTAGCCTTGAAATATTTGTCTGCATCTAGTTTCAGACGTAAGTTTGCGGTTCTCCTGGATGCTCCTCTGTCAAACTATGAAGACTTTAAGTCAGCATAAATGTAGAGTAAGGGCTGACAGATATGTTTATGGTAAATCTTTGTGGAAATCCTTATCTTCTTAGCAAGGTAAAGGTGTGATCAAGAGACAGCATGTACAATGCTGTCGATATTTTGATGTCACATGTAATGTTATGACAAGCTCAATGAGAAGACAGTTCAAGAATGGTGATTTTATTTTACAGATTCCCTGGTTCCCTCCAAACCTGGTGATGAGCCCCTGAGGCGTTCAGGTCGTCTGTTCGGAGGCCTGATCAAAGATGTGACTCGGCGCTATCCTCAGTACCTCAGTGACATTCGAGATGCTCTGAACCCTCAGTGCATGGCTGCCATCATCTTCATCTACTTTGCTGCACTCTCACCTGCGATCACCTTTGGTGGACTGCTGGGTAAGTCTGGGCCTCAGAAGTGCTGTGACAGAGACTGAACTACTTGATGATGTTGGTTGGATAATTAAAGATTTGTCTTAGATGATTGAAGTTAAATATCTATAAATTGTAATTGTTAAGGTGTTATTGCTGTGATCTCGGTCCCTTGACACAGGTGAGAAAACAGAGGGCCTAATTGGTGTGTCGGAGCTGATTGTTGCGACAGCGATGCAGGGCATAGTGTTCAGTGTGTTGGGTGCCCAGCCTCTGCTGGTGATCGGCTTCTCTGGACCACTGCTGGTGTTTGAAGAGGCCTTCTACACTGTGAGCTCGCCTGACAGAAATTCTATTCACCTGTATCAAAATATTTGGAAAAAAGAAATTGTATAGGTAGTGTCCCTGGTAGTCTTAGTCATCTCCAGAACGCTGAAGACATTTTTACTGAACCAGTTTTCTTTGTTCTCTCCATTCTCCGGCATTTTCCGTTCACCACTCTTATCTCTATAACTACAATGATGACGAAACCTCCTCATTTGAAACTGTTACTGGTTTATCCCACGGTACTATCCTGATTCCTGTCAACACAAGGCCCACTTACTTGTATTTTTCCAGAGCTTACAGGTACATCTTGAGGCATTTCTTGGGGATTTCTTTCTTCATTGTTATCATGTAACCTAACAATGAAGCATCGGCCAGGTGACAATGGGTGGTTGTATTTTGGGAGGCGATGGTAATGGTAACCCCTGTTTCCATTCAAAGATTGTCAGGCTGCAGTCCTGGCCTGATATGTAAAGTAAGGTTCCCAAAAAAAATTGTTTGGGAAAAAAACACAGGTCTTGTATCAAATCAACACTTTGTATTCACCCTGAGTTGAGGTATTGTATTGACTATCCCAAAAGAAGATGTGAAATCAGTGCATTCCTAGTCGAAAGCTTTGGAAACACAATCTAAGCTGACCTTGTGCTGAGTTGTGTCTTTGTCGAGATAATGAGTAGTTTTAAAGGTATCTCATATAAACTGCTATACAGATGGTGTTTGATTATTAATCTCAATTAAGCCTTAAAATTTGTCTGTCCAGATTCTTCTAAAATTAGGGAGGCATATAAAGTCTAAAAGTTTATTTCTATTAAACAGAAGTTTGTCTTTCTGTCCCAGCCAGCCTTATACCGAAGGTAAGGTAAAGTCTGTTAAATTTACCCTCTAAAATCAAGGCATCGCTATCATCTAGGAATGTTTAGTATTTGACACATCATGGAGATGACCACTTGCACTTTCATCTGATCCTTTCTAGACTCCCTCTTTAGATTCCTTTTCTTGACTGCCAACGGGTGATAAAGAACGCTCCTATAAAGCAAAATAACTTACTTGGTCTGTGTTTCTGTGTAGTTTTGTAAGGACAATGAGATCGAGTATCTGACAGGCCGGGTGTGGATCGGTTTCTGGCTAGTGCTCATTGTTCTCCTTACTGTGGCCTTTGAGGGAAGCATCCTAGTTCGCTTCGTCTCCCGCTTCACTCAGGAGATTTTCTCCTTCCTCATTTCCCTCATTTTCATCTATGAGACCTTCGCCAAGCTGGTCAAGGTAAGGCCAGAGACCAACAGCAACAAGCATGAGCTGGAGACTTATTAAAAAGTAGTAATTTTATGTTGTCATGTTGAAGTCTTAGGTTATAGGTACTTCTTGTGTTTCCACTATAGTTTACAAACTAGGATGTTTATGATATACGTAATTAAGTATCAACCAGTGACATAATATTGACTCTCATGTTTGGCAGAAGATTGAATTTAACAAACTTTTCTTTTCTTTGTGTTGGTCTTTTCTAGATCTTTAAGGAACATCCTCTCCAAAACTGTTACCATAGAAACAACACAGTATCGCCGTCTCTCTGCAACTCCACCATGGTTTCTGGAGAGCCTGGGAGGGTTGTTGGAGAACCCAACACTGCTCTGCTGTCATTAGTGCTAATGGCGGGAACATATTTCATTGCTTTCTACCTGCGCAAATTCAAGAACAGCTCCTTCTTCCCTGGCAGGGTCAGTACATTCAAGTTCAGATACAGTACCGATACTGTATTTACCGTCAAATGAAGAAACATGTGCAGGTTCATAGAGGTACAAGTACAGGTACAAATAGACAAGTAGAGGGCATACAGGTACAATTATTATACATATTTATTTCAGGCCAGAGGCACTCATAGAAATGAAGTTGTATACAGATACAGGAACAGGTATGCAATATACAAGTACATTCAGATACTTATATAGGCACAATTACAATTGCGTTAGTAAAATTTTAAGAACTTGTCATTTCAGACAATTGTGTTGTTTGAATTCAGTAGTAGCCATAGAACTTGGCACTCTATCAAAGAATCAATGGCTGCTTGTGTTGAGTGCATTTAAGGTCCCACCTTTCTGGTATTAGCTCCGTAGGATCATTGGAGACTTTGGGGTCCCCATTGCTATCCTTATCATGGTGTTGGTGGACTGGAGTGTGGAGGACACCTACACCCAGGTCAGAACAGAGCACATTTTATTACCGTGGTTGTTCAAAATTAAAACACAAAGTGATGATCTCACAGTGAGTTTTACCTTTGAACAACCCTCTTTCTATTGGCTGACAGAAACTGAATGTACCCAGTGGATTCTCGGTTTCCAGTCCAGAGAAGCGTGGTTGGCTGATTTCTCCTCTGGGGTCAGATGGACAGTTTCCTGTTTGGATGATGGGCGCTAGCATATTGCCAGCCATCCTCGTCTTCATCCTCATCTTCATGGAGTCCCAGATCACAGCGTACAACCCTTTCTCCTTGTTGTCTAAATTTCTTTTTGTTTTGAGGTTACCAAAAATAACCAAAACAATATTAGTATAAATGTCATTTTTCTTGCGTCTGTCTATCAGGCTGATCGTCAGTAAGAAGGAGAGGATGCTGGTGAAGGGAACTGGTTTTCACCTGGACCTCCTCATCATTGTAGTGGTGGGTGGAATCTCAGCTCTGTTTGGTTTGCCTTGGTTATCGGCTGCCACAGTTCGGTCCGTCACGCACACCAACGCGCTCACTGTCATGAGCAAAGCTGTTGCCCCCGGAGATAAGCCCCGCATCCAGGAGGTGAAGGAGCAGAGGGTGACGGGCTTCCTTGTGGCCGTTTTAGTGGGTACGATTGTGTGAGTGTGAGTGCTACCACTTTTACACAATTAGTACTACTACTGCTCCTGATCTGGTCCCTGGTCCCCCTCTCAGGTCTATCCATCGTGATCGGGGAGGTTCTGCGCCAGATCCCTCTGGCGGTGCTTTTTGGGATCTTTCTCTACATGGGTGTGATGTCCCTGAATGGGATCCAGCTCACCGAGAGGCTCATCCTGCTGCTGATGCCCCCGAAGTATCACCCTGATCTAAACTATGTCCGCAAGGTTAGCCCTGCCCCCTGACCTGGGACAGATACCTCAGTCACTATCAGAGGTGTGGGCTTGAGTCAGACTCTAGTCACAGATCTGCTGACTTTAATCTTGACTCACCCAAATCAAAACTTTAACTTCAACACCAATGACTTGTGACTTCACTTCACTTGATGTCCTTTCAAGTTCAAAGATTAAAATTTATAAAAGATTAAAATGTATAAAACTTTATGCAGCCTGTCATCAGGTTATCAGCAAGTTGATGTAACTTGACTTTGGTCTTTAGAGAAACAAAGATGAGAAAAACTTTGAGGACAATTTTGACACACCTGCCTCCTGTGTTTCTGCTGTCTCACAGGTGCGGACTTTAAGGATGCACCTGTTCACTCTCGTCCAGCTGACCTGTCTGTCTATCCTGTGGGTTGTCATGGCAACAGCGGCAGCGTTGGCATTCCCCTTCATGTTGCTGCTGACCATACCTGTGAGAATGCTGCTGCTTCCCCACCTCTTCACTCGCAGAGAGCTGCAAAGTGTGAGTCACACCTTGTTTTACCTGACATTATCCTGCCATCATATCAGAACAGCTCAGCTGTGACAACAGGTGAATGATGAACTCAACAGTAGAAGGAAGAGAAGGAGGTTGCAGCTGTGTCACATCACTAAAAACACAGCTGAATATATGTGACTGTCTGTTTGTCTGTAGTATCAGGTGTTATGCTACCTGCAGCAGGTACATCTTTCATAATGACAGGTGTTTGTACTAGTCAGTAGTGTGCTAGATTTACACTAGCTGTTTATTGTTAGCGTGTTTTCGTGAATACATTCACCCAGCATATCTGATATATCTAGCATACCTAGCATATACATGGTATGCTAGTTACAGGCTAACTATTATGCTAGGTCTTTTATGTCCCACACAGTGACGTAAATTTAAGTAATTGTATATAATTCACTGATGAACAGTTTTAAGGTACTTGTACTTCACGTCAGTACAGGTGTTTCTGTTCTGTCTTTCTCTCCTTTTACTACAGTTCAGAGGGAAATGTAAACTGACAAGAAATATTCCATGTAATGGGCACTTTTAACTTGTAGTACATTTGTGTAAAATACTTTTGTACTCTTGCAAATACAGCTAACATGACATCAGATAATGTAATGTAATTAATTAATGTGAATACAGTTTAGGTAGTTTACAGTTAAATCAACCTGAGAGGACTGTTACCATGACCTTGATCTTTGACCTGTGTACCTGTAGCTGGATGCTGATGATGTGGAACCTCACCTGGAGGAGAAGGAGGGGCAGGATGAGTACTCACAGCTGCAGATGCCCGTGTGACCCAGCAGCAGCGTGATTGGTGGATCTGGCCTGATGGGCTGAACCTCTCTTCCTCCTTCGGTAGACTGTCGTCATGTATCCTGTAGCAGAGCTGGTGGATGGACTATACACGCTTCTGAAATCCTGCTTTTATAAGTTAGATTTTGTACTTTCTGTTTGTTTCTGACTCTGAAGCTGCTGAACACACTGATCGAAACCTGATGTTTCCCTTTTGAGCTCTAGTTGTTCTTTCTGTCTGTTGCCTCATTATGTTTTAAAGATCACACTGACTGACACATGTCTGAGTTATTAACTGTATGTATCTCTGTCTCTCTCATTAAATGAATATAATTTTACGTTAAAAATGGATTCAGAATATTTATTTGCGCATTATAAGTTTCTCATTGTCTTGTCTTAAACACAATTATTTTTTTATAAGGCACTGACATGTCATCATAGTGCACTAAGACTGGCCACATAAAGTTTTGTTCCTAATAAAACCTGCTGTTCTTATCACAGATAAGCTCCAGGTAGTAAAACATATCAGTGCTTCTGGTGAAAACCTAATGTTTGTAGAATCTCAGTTGCTGTGGAGCCTGAAAGAAAAACAGATGTCAGACAGATGTGGTCTGAAGAAGAAGGCTGGAGAAGTTTCTCCAGGAGCCGATGCACAGAGAGAGAGAGAAATCTCCAAAACCAGAAGTAAAAGCACATAATTTCTCGTGTGGTGCACTACTTTTAATTTATGGCTTTATAACGACAGTTAACACCAATGATTAGACCAAGCAGTGACTCATCAGGACTGAGAGTGACTGAAGTCTGTGAACCAGAATCAGAAGACTGCACTGAGGACAGGCCACAGGTACGTCTGCTGAAGAAAACTAGGATTAGTTTAAACTTGTAATGACACAGTTTTCAGTTAATTAGGATTATAATGACAGAGTGGGTGTCAGACATCTACAAACACATTTTAATGAGTTGGGTCAGGAGCAAAAAAGAACAACGTTTCTTTACTCTGTACAAGTCATTACATTTTACTGTTCAGTCAGCCTTATGTTACAAAGGGAGTTTCTGTAGAAACAAAACACAAAGTTTCATTACTGTGTCAGGGCTGACAGACTGTGTGTGGTTTGTTAAGTCCAATATCCAGTTGTGTAATGAGGTGTTGAGTCCAAGGTCCTGTAACCTGATGATAAGTTTGTTGTACAAGATTTCCAGATACAAAACCAAAAGTATTTTACATCAACATCAACAAACAAGTAGAAAAATTCCTACAGACGAGGACATAGGTCAATAAAACAATCAGGTAAAATGGAGCAGCTGTTCAGTCAGTCTGTCTGAACAGCTGCTGATAAAGATGTTTAGGGATCGTAATGATCGGGGAGCGACTCATTAACTGGGAGCAACGGCTTGAAAAGCACGGTCACCTCAGGTTTTAGAACAGACTTGAGGGACAGCCAGTCATTTTTTGTTGAGCAGCCTAAGAGCCTGATTGGTCTTTAAGGAGGAGGGGGTCAGCAGTGTTTGACCATGTGAGGCTGTGAAGGTTAGGACCAGTATTTTAAAAAGGAACTTGACTGGAAGCTGGTGCAGAGAAGGTGAACCTGACGTGATGTGTGATCTCGTTATTTCTAGTTTCTGGACGTTTGGAGACGTTCACAGACATTTGATTCAAACAGGTAATGAGAGTGTTTCAGTAATCTAAACGAGACGAAATGAAAGCATGAATAATCATCTCATTGCAAATCTTAATGTTAGTCCACACATATGACACTCAATGACCCATAAACTTACATTAACTTCTACATGTTTAGGATTATTACAGCCTCTGTCTTCTATTTACCTGAAAACTGTTGTCTGACATCTGAACACTCATTTAACATCCATTGGTTAATTTGCTTTTATCTTTGTAGACGTGTGGAATTAATCTTTCTGATATCACTGACTTGTGGATGTCTTTAATTTGAAGGTCCACACAGGAAGTGTGATGTAGTGAGTTTGTCAGAATATGATAAGGAGGCTCCTTAACTGGCATCTTGATCAGTCACAATGACATCAGATATATTACATTAATGACACCATTAGCAATAATTTATGACATCTGTCACACCTGTGTGATGACTTCGGTCAGTATGAACTCACTCTGCACCACCACCACCTGTTCATCATCATCATCGTCATCATCATCATCATCATCATCATCGTTTCTCTCTGTTACAGCTGTGATTCAAAAATGTTTCACTGGTTCATCCACCTGCTCCTCCTGACTGCCTGCTCTGCTCAGAGCACAGGTGAATCCACAGGTGAGTTCACAGAGCTGGTTCAACTGTCTTTAAAACAACAGTAGTCAGAGGCACAAACAAACAGAGCTTCTCCTGATGAGATAAAATTTATCCCCACATTGTTTTGATTGTCACTAGGACACTCTAGGACACACACGAATCTACATTTCAGCAAATGTATCAGTGATCATTTTACATTGTAGTTAAAGATGATTTATACATGTTATCAAATATCAGTTTCACTATCCCATAGATAATTCAGTGTTAGCTAATGCTGGCTTTTAGCTAAATAACAATAAACCTTGCATGTCCTCAGGATCTGTAGCCACCAGCTGTGAAGCCTGTCACAGGCTGGCTCGATGCCACACCTCCCTCCATGACAACAGCGTCCAGACTATGGATGTGTCCTGCCACTGTGAGGACGGTGTGGTGGGAGACGGCTTCACCTGCTACAACAAAACCACGTGTGACGACAACTGCTGTGGCCATGGTTACCACTGGTCACCGCTCCAGGGCTGCGTGGACATTGATGAGTGCTCACTGCCCGACCCCCCCTGTGGTCCAGGCCAGCTCTGCAAAAACACCCGAGGCTCTGTCTCCTGCCTAGTGACCCCTGACCTACAACAACATATTGCCGCTAAAACCAAACCCCGCTCAGTGAGGCTTGCCTGCGGAGGCACTCAGTGTCCTTTCGGTCACGACTGCCTCCAGGTGAATGGCACAGCTCGGTGCATTGACCCGTGTCAGCACTACACTCCATTACAAGAGGCCTGGCGAGCCACGGACTTCAAGGCAGACCCGGAGTCTGTGGCCTGTGACAGCTTTACAGATTGGCAAGGCTGGTACAGCCTATTCATTGGTAACAGCAGTGTTCAGATGCCAGAGAGGTGCATTGAGAGTCACATGTGTGGGACTGATGCTCCTCTGTGGCTGCAGACCCCCCATCCAACAATGTCACAGGGCATCATACAAGGGAGGGTTTGTGGCAGCTGGGAGAGAGGCTGCTGCCAGTTTCAGTCCAACCCCATCCACGTGAAAGCCTGCCCAGGAAACTACCACGTCTACAAATTTGTAAGCCCGACTTTGTGTCGGCTGGCATACTGTGCAGGTAAGCAACAAGTCCTCCTGATATGGAATTATACTATACAGAGCCACATACTAGGACCATGATCCAGAAGGTCCTCTCAACATTTTATTACTATTTATTGAAATCCTCTTAAGGACTTTTGTTCAAGACAGTTAGTGGTTCAGGAGCTGTGTCTGACAGAGAACAGGTTCCTGTATGAAGATGATTGTGTTAAAGGATAATTTAGACCTTTGGTACCATCAGACTATGTTGTTTTGTGTTCCTCTGCAGATGTCAACACCATGGTATGTAACACCTGTGCTGAAGGTGAGACCTGTGTCAGCAATGATAAGATCAACTGGAGGTGTGAAAGTCAGGGTGAGTGACCATGAAGCAGCCAAATTTGAAGAACATGAAATACTGGTGTTTGAGGTTCCCAGTGAGATCATTGTGAGGGGTCCTACTTGTGCTAAAGAGGATGTAGAACTGGTTTTCTGTGGCTTGTGGTTGGCCATCCTTGCTTTAGGTAATCTTACAGGGTTACCACAAGTCCACAGATATGTTTCACAGGTCCTTATGAGCTACCCACAGGTTCCAGACAGGTTCTAGGGGTATTTCAAGGGAATTTCATGGATCCTTAAGAGGTTCCACACATGGTGGCCCGGTAGTCGAGTGGTTAGGGTGCGTACCATGTTGAGCGCAAGACGCTCTTAGCAGGGCAGTCACTGGTTTGATTCCCGACCGGTCCGACTCTTTCCTGCATGTCATTCCCCTCTCTCTACCCCCTTTCCTGTCAGTTTCCACTATAATAAAGGCATTAAAAAAAACAACCCAAAAAATAATTAAAAAAAAAAAAAAAAAGAGGTTCCACAGATCTGTTGAGTGTTTCTTGAGATCCTTCAAGAGGTGTCCTTCAGGGGGTTCCCATAGTCCTAAAGTAGGTCCCCCAAGTTGTTCCCACAGATACTCAGAGAAGTTCTAGAGCTCCTTCCGGGTGTCCCATGTGTCCTTACAAAAAGGTTTCAAGTGGTCCTTAAAATTTTCCCATGGGTCCTGAAAAAGGTTCTAGTTGTTCTTCGGTGGGTCCTTCTGGGGTTCCTTAAAATGTCTTAAAGGAATTCCTAAAGGCGTAATTCATATTTCCTTAAAGGGTTTTAGATGACTGAGAAAGTACCAGGTAGTTTGTCTATTTTTATTTTATCTATTTTTATTTCAGGATTTCTGTACTACAGATTGTTCAATCCAGTCAATGTAAATTTGATAAATCCACAAATTGTTTGAAATAACAAAAATAATAAACCTGATTTATATGAAATAATGTTTCCTGTATGTATTGCTCTGTTTTACTGTTTAGCTCCACAGTCTCCAGTCCTGAGACTGGTAAATGGTGACACGCTGTGCTCTGGTAGAGTGGAGATCTTCCATAACAACCAGTGGGGAACAGTATGTGACGATGGCTGGGACATTAACGATGCCCAGGTGGTCTGCAGACAGCTGAACTGTGGCTCAGCGCAGTCTGCAACTGTTAGTGCCGACTTCGGACAGGGGACCGGACAGATCTGGATGGATGATGTTGCCTGTACAGGCAGTGAGTCTGTGTTATCACAGTGTCACCATCCAGGGTTTGGCACTCATAACTGCAACCATGCTGAAGATGCTGGTGTCATCTGCTCAGGTCAGTGACATGTCTTTAAAGTGTAGATGAACTTCAACCTTCTTTAACTTCCATATTACATTCGGAAGTTCATTAACTGTGACATGATCCAAACCTGCAAAGTTAATAAATCTTTAGTCAATGAATATATGAGTCACTTTAAAGGTTTACATGGACTGAAATCTGTCCAACCTGCTCTGTGCTGTCATCATAAAGACTCTAAATCCACAATGTTGTTGCTTCTGCTGTATTGTGACTTTTGTGTGTTATCTTGTGATCCAGGTCTGCTGGGTGGTTTTCCGGAGCCAGAGCTGGTTTGCGGACAGGACTACCTGCGTCTGATGGTCCAGAAGAGAGTTCTGCAGGAGCGAGGGCTGAATGCCTCCTCCGCTCATCTGATTGACCCACGCTGCCACCAGCAGGTTGACCAGCAGGAGATGATGTGGTACCTGGTGGAGCGAAGGAAGGGCATCTGTGGAAATGTGGTGAAGGTAAGTATGTCTGACCCAGTAGCAACAGGGATGTGATGGGCTCACTGTTAGAGAGGACTAGAACACTACCCTAGTGGTTTTCCATGTTGTAGTCAAGTCTTTTGGTCAATAGTCACTGCTACTCTCCCAACAGGAGCCTGTCTAAGCTCCCAGGGTCCCACACTATCCTTACCTAGGTAAGGAGGCATTAGGCTATGACCTTTAGTGATTCCATGACTAGGACCCTTAACTGTGCCCTGCATACACATACCTTTCAACACCATGGACACCAATAACGCAGCATTTTCATTGCCTTCATGAGGGAAGGAGTAAGCCTCCTGTAGGTCTTTAGGAAAGACAAGTAGCTGTGCATGACAGCTAACAGTTAGCAGCCCCTGAATTGAGACACAGTTATAGGCTAGCAACAGTCTATAACCATGACACAAATGTCTTTATGTTGGGTTTGGTAATAATAACTGGGATAGAACATAATAAGCGTCTATGTATACTCTAAAAACAAGTATAATAATATATTTATTATTTACAGTTTTACAGATATTTGTGGGGTCTTGGGAAACCCAGTCTGAAACAGGACAATCCTGGACAGGACATCTGGTGACTAAATCCATAACTCTAAACATTTGATAAGTTTCCTCAATTATAGACCTAATGTATTGAGAGCTGTACCGCAGTGCTGGGGGCCAGAAAACCCCTTTGACAAGTTCTCTCAACAGCTCATGTCATATAGTGAACACTGACCAGGGAACATCTTTTCAGGTTCCCATTATGTGCTACATAGAGCCAAGGAACATAATAATCACCTCCTATTAGCCTTTTAGCAGGACTAGTTTTTCTGGTGTTAGCCTACATTTTTTCCCCACCATGATTGGTTTAGATACTGTTTAATGTATGTGGGGTACCAAACTGAGTTACCCACATGTCCTGTCAACAAACAGATTTTTCAAACACCGGGAACAGTTTGGGAGAAGATGGTACATTAGTTAAAGCTAGCTGTGGCTATTTGACCTGCTATCTTTAACTTAACAAAGCTTTCTTGATTTAGCTCTCTGAACAGATCAGAGATCACCAAACAAGAGTGGAGCAACTGTGGTTTACATCCTGCTGTTTTGTGAAACTACACACACAGGGCTCAGTACCTTTTAGCCACGTTAGCTAAATGTTACGTCAGCATCATGGATTATTCAGTCAAGACTGAAATAATTCAACAACCATTGGGTTAGGGTTAGGGTAGTTCAGACAGTCAGAAGTCAATTTTGACCAAATACCAGTTTCTGTTTTGAGTATTTGTGGACCAGCTGGGTCTTTAAGGAGGGAGGAGCCCATCTGCTGGACTGATTGTTGATTGTTGTTTTCACTGAGTTCATCATCTGGTCTTCTGTCTTTATTCCAGACCAACGGTTCCCACATCACGTACTCCAACATGTTGTTTGTGTACCCATCTGCTCAGACCAACATCACTCTCTCCATCCCCATGAGCATCCCGTTCTCCTGTGTCTTCCCGCTGGATGACGTTACCAGCCTCAATGCTGCCATTCAATACCAGCCGCCGTGAGTTGTCATGGACAAGGATAGATTAAGGGATTTTTAACAAGTTTCCATGGGGATTAAAGGGTTTTTAGGGTAAAAACTCTATAAAATGTACAAACTAACAATAAAGGAGCCCCTTAATCTTCACCTCTATTTTTTTATTTAAGGTGCAAATTAGGTGCAAAAAGTTAATTATAGATTCATTAAAAGATTTCATTATTATCAAGTGTTTCAATTGATTATTTACATTTACTTTATGTTACTATACGTTTTTATATGAGGTTCAATTTCTTTTATAATACCAGATAAGAAGTATGGAAGCATAAAACAAGATTATTATATATAATATTTATTTATTATGAGATAATAGTCTCGTTAATTCAGAAAAACAAAGCAGATTTTCTTTTCTGAAGTGAAAATATTACACTTCTGTAAAGATGAACACTATCCTTCATGGTTAATATTAAAGGTTTTTTCGTTGTTTCAAAAAAAAAATTTTTTTTAAAGCCCTTAAGCAGTATAAATACTCAATTAAAAATACCATGTTATAGTACAGTTCATGAATCTGCCCTTAAAATCCCACTGAAAAAATCCATACATTTGTAGATAACAGATAAGGGCTAAATTAAAGGAGTTCTCACCAGGAACAAAAACATGCAAACACAATTCTCTTGTCCTCAGGGGGGGTAGAGTCGGCGTGGTGCGTTCAGGTGACCCCACCAGAGCGTCAATGACTCTGTACAGGAGGCCAGACTACAGCCAGCCGTTTCCCTCAGGCCCGGTCAGCCTGCCGCTCGGCTCTGCCCTGCACATTGGCGTCTCTGTGGAGAACTATGACAATAACCGCTTTGTCCTCGTTCTGGAGAACTGTTTCGTCACAAACTCACCCAGTGCTGACGATCCAGTCCAGTACTCCCTGATCCAGAACAGGTGAGGACTCAGTCCAGACCACGGCTTTATTCAGAGCAGTGTTCATTGTAAACTGTTCAACCATCATCACTGCAGCTGCAATGATTGGTCGATTAATCGATTAGCAGAAAAATAAAAAACAGACAATTTGATAATTGAATAATTGGCTCTAAGAAAGTGAGACTTTTTTTGTACTAACTAAACAATAAATGGATTGATTGAGATAAAAATCTTCTGATTAATCAATAATGAAAAAAGTTGTTGGATACAGCCCTAAAAGCTTCTTTTTCTGCACCACTTTAATGTAATTTGAAAAAAGAGGAAATTTCAGCCTCTTTTAAAAAAAATCTTTTTTTGGGCATTTTTGCCTTTATTTGATCAGACAGTAGATAGTGACAGAAAAGGGACGGGGGGAATGACACACAGGAAAGAGTCGGGCCGGGTGGGAGTCAAACCAAAGACCAGTCCAGTTCAGTTTTATTATAATTTAAAGAGAAACAGGCTGCAGCCTCCTCAGGTGAGTCCAACAGGTGCTGCTGTGATCATACTCATCTCTCAGCCAATCACTGAGCTTCCTTGTCCGTCAGTCTGACCTTTATGTGAAAACCTGTCCTCAGGTAGGCAGGTTTGTTGTACATATATTAACTCTGTTATAGCTGCTCTGTGATTGGCTCTCCCCTCCAGGTGTCCAGTCGACCGTCGTCATGTGACCGTGGTTGAAAACGGGCTCTCGCAGCGAGCTCGCTTCTCAGTGCTGCTCTTCCTGTTCCATGGGACCTACGATGACATTTACCTGCACTGCAGGATCCACCTGTGTGACCGGGACAGCGGCCCTTGCAGCTCTGTGAGTGCACTGCAGCTGCTTCTCAGTCACGGGTTGTTCCAGGTGTCTCAGGGAGAACCTAGGGCTGAGGTTCCCTCAGGTGTTTAAATAGGTTCACGACATCCTGAGGAGGGTTCCACAAGTCCTTTAAGAAGTTGTAGTGGATCTTGGTGTGGGCCCACAGGCTCTTAAAAAGGTTCCAAGGCTGTTTAAGGGGTTCTCAGAGGTCCTTAACAAGGCTTTACAGGATCCTTAAAGGAGGGCTAAACGTTCTTTAATGTTTTAGAGGTTCCCACTGGTTCTTAAGGAAGTTCTAGAGAGTCTAAAACAGGTACCACATGTTTTTAAAAAGGTTTAATAAACAGAATCATGCGAACCATGATATTCTGACCAGAGAATGTGTGTGAATGTTTCTGGTTTTGTGCGTTCATGTAGTTTTAGTCCAGAACCTACAGAGTTGATTAATCTGGATCCTGGTCTCTTTATTCTTATGTTGTGGATGTTGTTCTTTTGTCTTTTAATGTGAAACACCTGGTGATGTTCTGCTCCAGAAATGTTCTTTAATAAAAATGTTCTTTACTTATTTAATCTGTTTTTTTCTCCTTAGAACTGTTCCAGACGACAGGCTCGGTCTGCTGTAGCCTCATCCAATCAGCTTCCAGTCACTGTTGGACCAATCAACTGTGAGTATTTCCTTCCCTGTCATGACCTCACACTGACAATAAAAAATCAAACACACCCTCATCTCTAAGAAGTCCTCCATGTTGTAGTCCACAGATCCCGGTCAGGTTCTCAGGTCACCAGAATGTCTCTGTTCTTGTTTTCAGGGGTCTGAGGAGCAGACTGGGTTCAAACCTTCTCTTCATCTTCCTCATCCTCGTCTTGCTTCTGATGTCAGATTCTTTGCCACCAGTTCAGCATCATTGATTAAATACACAGAGCAGCCACTGGGGGGCTGCAGAGCTCCACACAGAGCCTGTCAGTACGGCCCCACGTCGGCCCCACGTCGGCCCTCAGCTGCACCTCTTAATTCTTCTATGTTCAATAAATCCTCTTCTCACCTGCCTCTGTGTGGAGTCTGTGTTCTCATGCTTTAGGGAGTCAGTGCAGGACGTGTCCCCCCCAACAACACACAGACCAACACAGGCTAGGTTCTGTTTGCTGTGTTAGCGTGTCCACATGTTCTGTCAGAAGGTGACTCACATCTGATCGATACAAACATTCAACTGTAAATGTGATGATTACAAACAACAGTTCATTCATGAATATTCAGACACACAAACTGTTGTGTTGTGTTGTTGTCTTGTTGTTGTGTTGTGTTGTTGTTGTGTTGTTGTGTTGTGCTGTTGTGTTGTTGTGTTGTTGTGTTGTTATGTTGTGTTATGTTGTGTTGTGTTGTGAACTCACTGTTCAGTCATTTCAACAGCTGCAGCGTCACTGATGAGACTCCACAGTGTGAACGACTCCTCTGTGTGCACAGCCTCACAACAACACACATTCACATCATCAAACCAACAACCACTGAGCTGCAACACAACATCAGCATCATCACACCTGATCCACAGGTACTCGCTCTTCACACCTGGTGTAGTTCAGTATGTGAAGAGGGAAGATGCTACAACACACAGGAACAGGCCAAGTCAGGTGACGTCGAGCTGTCAGGTGAGAGTTTTCCTCAGTTATCAAACCTGGTTGTACAACGTCTGTTGACTGTTCTAAGTTATTGGACATCTCTGAGCAGCCCCTCCCTACCCCTCTCTGACTCGCCAGGTTGTCATGGCAACCCCCCCTCACAAAGTGTCCATCAGAGCGTCTCGGTGAAACTTGAGCAGGCGTGGCGGTCTGTGGTCACCTGAGATGAACTGCTGCTGAATCTTTGATGGAGGCTGTCAGAGATCCTCTCTACCACAGGTTGACCACACACACCTGAGCAGGTAGACGCTTCATCAGGACGGGGGAGCACACACACCTGAGCAGGTAGACGGGCGCTCTGAGACTTCAACACACAGGTAACAGCTCTCTAAACTACTCTTTACCTTCCACTTTCTTTACAGGTGGACAAATGCTCCACCAACCTGTGTGACATCATCATATACAGTATATCCTGTGTCTCACCTGTGTCTGGTGAAAACCATGTATCTCCAGAGTGCTCAGACTGTGCTCTGGGACGTGGTCCAGAAATCCAGCAGACTCAGATCTCCTCAGTCTGAGACCTGGTCTAAGTTCAGACCGATTAAGAGGACCAGGTTCTCTGCATGATGAGGAGCGTTTGTTATTCATATGTTCTAAATAAAGTTAGTTTAAAAAAAGCTCATTGTAGATACAGCGCGGTGTCTTCTGCTAAGTCCTTATGACCTCTCCTTCACTTCTGTGCTTAGACGAGGAGACGAGGTTAGAGTTTGACCTCAGCCCTGATGTGTTTACATCCTCATGAGAGTTTAAATAAAGTTGTGTGTTTTGAATGACAGTGATCTGACAGTTCAGATCAGCTGTGGAGTCAGAACTTTGGTGAAGATCAACATCCTCTCTGATGATTGTTGGTGTGGCCAAGATCCAACCAGACAAAGCAGGGCTCTGACCCTCAGGGACCCCAGACCCTCAGGGGCCCTGACCTCCAGGTTTACTCCATATCATTACTGTTTACTTAATCAGATCCAGTGCAGTAAAACATCAGCTCTGTCAGGTCCTGCACCCTCCAGGGTCCTGGTCTTCAACAGGGACAGAATCTGATTTTGAGACCTGAACAGAGACTGTGAGGTTGAAACCAAACAACTAATCATCTCCTCACCTGCCGAGCTCACCTCACCTGACTCTGATCTGATCATCCAGCCAGGGGGAGGAATCTGACCTCCTGGTCAATCAATCAATAAACTTTCAAAGTAAAAGCCCTGATAAACAAAGTTCTGGATCCAGTGCATCCTGTAACAGGAGTCGTTACAACACCTGGAGCTGTCCAGTTGGTCTGAATGTATCTGTCCAGTTTGACCAGTGTGACCAGTCTGTTGCTGTGAAAATGTACAGGTGTTGTGTGGTTTCAATGAATGTTTGAGGCTGAGACCAGGTGAGTCCAGGTTCCTGTTTGACACGTGTTCACCTGTGACAGGTGATGGTGTCAGGATGTCTGACACGAGGCAGCGAACTTTGTCCACCTCTGGAGAGTCTCTGTACCAGATCCTGGGTCTGGAGAAAGGCTGCAGCCATGACGACATCAAGAAGTCCTACAGGTGAGACCATCACAGCCCCGCCCACTCACCTGCAGGTGAATCATCATATCTTTAGTGTAGACATGATTCTCACATTGTCTGAACCTCAGCTGATCTCCTGAGACGTCTCAGGTGATCCCACACAGGTGACTCAACAGCCACTCACTTAGGAGCTTGTTCCAGAGCTTTCAGCTGTCACCTGTGTCTGGTGTCAGGAAGCTGGCGTTGCGGTTCCATCCTGATAAGAACCCGGAGAACCCGGAGGCGGCAGAGAAGTTCAAGGAGCTGAACGGTGCCCACGCCGTCCTGTCCGACCTCACCAAGAGGAACATCTACGACTCGTACGGGTCTCTGGGACTCTACGTGGCCCAGCAGTTCGGAGAGGACAATGTCAACACGTACTTCATGCTGTCCACCTGGTGGGCCAAGGTGAGGGGGGCGGGGCTTACACTGTCCGTGAGACTGACCGTAAGAACAGAGCTGACAGCTGATTGTGTCTCAGGGTCTGTTTGTGGTGTGCGGCGTCCTGACCGGGTGTTACTGCTGCTGCTGTCTCTGCTGCTGCTGCAACTGCTGCTGTGGGAAACTCAAACCGATGCCCACCGGTGAGGGGGCGGAGCCAGACTACGCCTCCCCTGACGACCTGGAGGAAGATATGCGTAATGACCCTGACAATGGTGAGATCACAGGAAGTCCAGAGCTTTTATTCTTCTCATCAATTCCTTAACTTTTTACTTAAACTTATATTAATTTATCCTTTAATAAATATGTAGCTGAAGTACTTTAGCTTAAGGTATAATTAATTCTAACAGATGAAGTTTAGGGTTAGAGATGATCATTTTAAATGTGGAACATAACATGAAATTTTACATTAAAAGAGCCTCAATTCTCTCACTGAGGTGAAAATTCATGTTAAAGTTTAAACCAAGCAGTTAATCCAACTAAAACCTGAATATGTTAGAATCCATAAAACTAATCCTTTAATTATCCCCTGAATTTACACCTTGATTGAAAATTAAAGGTCCCTCTGAGGTTAAAACGTCCTTTTAAAATAAACATTCATATTTTAAACACTTTATGGTTAAAGGTCCCTTAAAGTTATAACCTGTGTCTGTTCCTCGTTAAAACAACCAGACCTGTGTTCTACATGTTGTTGAGTTGTGTTCTTCATCATCACTAATGTTTCCATCGGCTCTCAAACACAGAAATCTGTGACTTTAATCATGGTAACGTTTCATTGGTCGCCTGTCAGTGATGTCATATCCTGTCTGCTCAGGTGTCAGTATTGTGTTTGTCTGACAGAAGCTCAGTTTGAAGTCTCAGGTTTCAGATCCTCTTTCTCCTCCTTGGTGGTTTTCAGCTCTGTGTCTGAACCAGATGAAGGATTTTAGATCTGAAGTTATCAGAGAAACAAGTTGAGGAAATGTTAGACAGCTCAGCTCCAGCCAATCAGAGACGTCCTGTGTCACTGAAGAGTGTCGACCAATCACTGACTTTAACTGTGAAAGTGTTTGATTCAGTGTTTTTACTGGCTCTGATCAGCTGCTCTGTTTGTTGTGGAGAGGAGGAGACTCTGTGGAGAATTCAGCTCCAGGTCAAAACCTCCTGAACCTCTGACACTGAAGGATCCAGACCAGGAGGAGACTACAACTCCCATGATCCCACACTGCTTCATGATATCACTAAAGACAGAGGTTACAGACAGGTCCATGAACCTGGTGCAGCTGTTACATCAACACAAACACTGACCAACAGTGTTTTTACTGTGCAAACTGCTCACACACACTCCTACAGTGTGTGTGTCCTCTGGTTACAACCAGCAGGAAGTCCAGTCTCTCTCTAGTCCACCAGTCACAGACCTGATGAGTTCAATCAACTCACCTGGCTCCACTCTCCCACACACCTGTCTGTCCCTCCTGCACCTGCAGGCTGACCACACCCACCGCCACCATGTCAACAGCAAAATTAAAACCTCATTAATGAGCAGCTGTAACTATGTCAGAGTTAAACCAGATGTAAACCAGAACTCTGTCTCCTTAAAGGAGCTGTCTGTAGTTTCTGCTCTGCTACATAGCTAACGTTAGCATTAGCGGCTGTTCACTCACCAGTCCAGAGGAAACATTGAGTTCAGGATCAAACTTCATCCTTTACTCACCAACATCTGTCTCCAGAGGTGGAGACAAACACCAGTGTGAACAACGCTAACTGTTCTTGTACTGAAGTTAGCATGCTAACAGCTAGCCTCACTGCAGCCTCCAGTCGTCCTGAAGATGTAGCTGCTCAGAGGATGGGTTATGACCTGTTGCCTTGTAAACACAATGAGGCTGAAGCTCTTGGTGAGACTGGTAGGTAAACTGCTGCTAATGCTAGTGTTAGCTATGTAGCAATAGCAAAACTTACAGCTGCTTTAACAAGAGCTCACATTCATTGTGGATTTGTCCCATCAGACCTTGCTACTCTCAGATCAGACACATGTGCACAGGATCATGAGTTGAGTTGGTTATAAAGCTGTGGAGGGTCACAAACCAAAAGGTGCATTTGTTTTCTTGGATCTGCAGACGGTGAAACTCCGATCGTACACCAGCCGACAAACGCCAGTGAGAAAACTCAGCTGATCACCGACGGACACCGCAGATACGGGGACACCTACACATGAAGACAACACATCACTGCTTCCATCATCTGCCTGAAACAGCCCTTTAACTTAGAGACCTCATGGATCTGCTGGAGATTCAGGTCGACTCGTTCAACAGTGACAAACCAAATAATGTGTTTAAAATCAGCATCAGTTTAATGTCAAAGGAAAATTTTAGTCTATTTGATGTGTTGAAGGAACAGTCCGACATGTAGTGAAGATCAGTTTCATCTAAAATCAGTCAATAAAGACAACATGAGGATTTCTACAGAGACACCAAAGGCTCAGGTTTTAATTAGAATCCTGTGTATAAAAGATCAACAGTTTGTTCCAAGAACAAGATCCTTATTTAACACGTTGTGCTAACAAGACAGAGCCTGTTTCATACCTTCTGTCCAACGTGTTAACAACTGGTTTCATATCTGACACTGAAACCATCGTTATCTTGTTTCATGTCTTGTGTTAATATTGAAGTTACACCACTGAGAAGGCTCCTGGCAGTCACCCAGCAACTCATCAAGCGCCCCTTTAGTTCAGACTCAGAGACGCTGCCTGTCTGACCTGAGCTGAGTGACCTGATGACAGTTAACACACCACTCTACCTGAGCAGATGGAGCTGAGTCAGTTTCCTGGATCCAGATGTCTCTGCCTGGGGTCAGAGGTCAGGTCAGAGGTCAGGTCAGGTCGGTTCTGGCCTTATTTTCTCCACAAAGTCAACAGAGTTGCCCTCCTCAATGCCACAGGTTGTCTCTTCTTGACATCTAAGTCAAGACCAGTTTCTCCTCAGTTGCTGCAGCTGACCCATGATTCCACCACTGCTCTCTGGTTAACGTCCATCTGCTTCAGCAGCTGTTCGTGTGCCCTCTGAGCCACAGACGCCATCTTTGATGTCATCTTTTTTGCTGGTGTTCTCTGTTTTTTTTTGTTGCTGGTCTCTGAGACTCCTCTGGTTCGTCTGTCTCCAGGTAAAACAGCTAAATGACAGGAAGTGTCCTGTGACCTCCATCATTTGTCTGTATTTTAAATCTTGTGCACAGACGTTAAAAAAAAACACAAAACATGTTTTGGTACTTCAGGGACTCCGTAGACTGTTCCTTTCACACAGATGTAAACTAACCAGCCCAGGTCTAAATGGTTCCATGTGATTTAACTCTGGTTCTGATTGGTTGCAGTATCAGGCATCATCAACATTGATCTTAATGTTCAGTGAACTTTAACCTCAGTAATGTGATTATAAATCTGATTTGTTGACATGTGTGTTGATGTAAATAGTGTTTTGGTTTGAAGTTTAGTTTATTGTGGAGTCGAGTGTGAACTGAGACTGTTCATGTAGAAGCTGCTTTGTCAGACTCAGCTGACACCTGTAGTCATGTGATGAGGTGATGTCACTCTGTTGTCATGGTAATGTTAATAAATGATTGATGAAGAGATCCTGTGTCTGTCTGGCTGTCCTGTAGAGGGCGCCGCTCCTCTGAGTATCAGTCACATACTGGGGGGGTGGGGGGCAGCAGCCTCCTCATCTCCTCTAACACTATGCACTGTCCCTTTAATAAACTCTGTCCTGCTTACTCACCCCCCCATCCCCACTGCTCTGTCATGCCTCCTCTTGACCTTTGACATATAAGGACTTGTCGGCACGGCAACAGCTGACGTGTGTCTGTCTAAAAACAGAGTCAGAGTTCCTCACACAGACTCAGAGACCCCCAGCACCACAACACCACTACACCACTACACTCCTCTCTGCTGCTGCTTCACTTTCTTTATTTTATTGAACCTCTGGGACGTCTCCCCTCCTCCTTCTCCCCCGTCCTGCCCCCCCGCCTCCTGAGCGTCACTCAGCATCATGGAGAGTCTGGAGAAGCAGCTCGTCTGTCCCATCTGCCTGGAGATGTTCACCAAGCCGGTGGTCATCCTGCCCTGCCAACACAACCTCTGCCGCAAGTGTGCCAATGATGTCTTCCAGGTGAGGTGCACGCACAGGTGAGCACGCCTTAAAGAGACAGGCCACCTGGAAGCTGCTCGGTCCTTTAGACCTCAGCTGAGTCACTGCTGTGACCTGAGTTTGAGGGTAGTTGGTTTTTAGTGAAGTTTGTTGCTCAGAGTTGTGTTAATATCTAAACTCAAGCTGTCCCCTTGTTGGTGCGTTCAAGGACACTCTGACATCTGAACAAAGACCCACTTACTTATTTCTTCTGCAGGGACAGTGACATGAAGAAAGGTTCTCTTTAAACATCTGGACACAGGTCAGGTTAAAACAACAGGGTTTAGAGGAAACAGGTTCAGACTGATGACTGAAGCCTCTGTTAGATTTCTGTGGTTTCTAGAGAGCAGATACACATTTTTAGATTCAGTGTGACATCACTTCCTGAGGATATCATCCTCTCTGATGTCCCTCCAGAATAAAGCTCCAGAGAAACAGAGGCTGCAGAACTTCACTGAGAATCCTCCTTTTAAGTTTCCTTCAGTATCACAGTGAAACAGAGACGACATGAGACACTGCAGACAGGAGCTGATCACATGATCACAGCTGCTTTAATCATGTCAACAAATGTCCACAGACTCATTCTGATTATTTCAGAGCAGAGCTGATAAATAAATGAGACTTTTTAATCATGGAGGAGGTCTGTAATAATTACATGATAAGATAAGACCATGGCTTCATACATTTTAAACATCCATTGAGGACATGTGAATAAATAATTCAAGACAGTGAAAAACAGAAACTAAAATAAAGTAAAACTGGCGAAGCTTCAAGAGCTCCTTCAGTTTTTATCTGTTTATATTCTAATGAATGTGGAACATTAAAACCACTTTAATTTGAAAACCTCTTATCTTTCTGTTTATTAACAGAGAGTAGAAGCAGATTACATTTCTGTGTTTATCTGATATTTGTCACTTCCACAGTTACAGTCATTTAAATAAAGAGTTTACTTTACAACTGCTCTGTATGGATTTTAATAATAACAACATTTATAAAGTTTATTTATGTAACACTTCAAATACATGAACATATAAAACATGTTACAGAGTTCTCCATATAATGACTGAAGCACTGATAAATGTTAGATAATGACGAAAATATCATTAAAAATTAAGGAGGAAGAAGTTTCATTCTTAACTTTGTTTTCATATAATCAGAAAAAAAAACAGGCAGAGTTCAGTGAGTAATACACCTCTCCACCTGTGTGTGGCCCTGCCCCCCTGCAGGCGTCCAACCCCTACCTGTCGACGAGGAGCGGCTCCACAGTGACGTCTGGCGGTCGTTTCCGCTGCCCATCCTGTCGACATGAGGTGGTCCTGGACCGGCACGGGGTTTACGGACTGCAGAGGAACCTGCTGGTGGAGAACATCATCGACATGTACAAACAGGGGAGCACCAGGTAACACACACCTGTATACAGGTGTCTATCTATACACACACAAGTCTGTCTATAATCATGGGACCTGTAAAACCAAGTATGAACCTTGAAACAGTCTTTAGAAGGAGAGACAGGTGGTCCAAATGTCCCGACAGTACAGAAATGTCCTCACAGTGCAGGTAAGTTCTCACCATGACTGTTGGGTCCTTCCAAAAACAGCAGTACAATCCCACCTGTACCAACATAAAAACACACCTGTGCACATTCACACTGGGGTCAGAGGTCACTAGTCAGTGGACATTGAGTTAAGATTGTTTAGTCAAAGCTGAACCTGGTGACAATTATTAGTGTTTAGTATTGGCTGCTGTGTGCTGTCCTCTACCAGACAATACAACAACACAACAACAACAACAACACAACAACAGACAACACTAAAATAAAGAACAGGTGCTCATATTTATCAAATTTCAAAATAAAATAATAATTAAAAGGATCTTCTGTTGGACACTTGTTGACTCGTCCCCATCACTGTTTACTGACCTCCAGAGGGCGCTGTCAGACACACACAGGCCTTTTTAGACAGGAAGGGATGGATGTGATGTTTGTGTGTCTGCTTTTTGTCTCCTGTTGAGCTGTGAGTCTATTTCTGGATGTAGGTCAGTGAAACAGCAGCAGGACGAGCTGATGGAAACAAGCTGCTGAAACACTTCACGCGTCAGGATTTTGAAATGTTGACATAAAACTTTATCTATCCTTGGGCAGTTTACAGTGAAAGCCCAAAGTGTTCAATATTAAATATAATTGTATTAAAAAACACAAAACAACAATAAATTATCATTTGTATGTGTTCTTATTTTATATTAAACAGTTTTGTTGGATTTCATTGTGACATTTTTATTTAAAATTTTCCCCAACAATCAATCAGTTAACACCTGTAACTATAACATTTCATATAAAATGTCGTGTTTAAATCTATGATTTCATAGATTTAAACATGATTTCATAGATTTAAGTGTTCATATTGAACACTTTGAGCTTTCACAGCAGAATCAGAGGAATATAAAATCTATACAAATAAATCAAGGTTACAGAATGTAACGTCGTCTATTGTATTACAGGTTATCATTTTTATTTTATTTAAAAAACTAATTTCTTTATTTCATATTACGCATTTTGTCGTCCCAGTCTGAAACACAGCCACAGTTTGAATGGACAAGTGAGACCTTGACAGAGAGACAGACAGGTGGACACTATTACTGTATCACCTGTCTCACCTGTCTCACCTGTCTGTCTGTCCTCAGCAGTAAACCGTCTCCAGAGCCGAAGCTGGAGCAGCCGATGTGTGAGGAGCACGAAGACGAGAAGATCAACATCTACTGTGTGACCTGCAGCGTCCCCACCTGCTCTCTGTGTAAGGTGTTCGGAGCGCACAAAGACTGTGAGGTCGCCCCGCTCAGCAACGTGTTCACCAAACAGAAGGTCAACAACACAACTACAACAACAACAACAACAACAACATCATCACAACAACACGACACAACACAACACAACACAATGCAACACAACAACACAACAACAACAACACAACACAACTCAACAACACAATAACATCACAACAACAACAACAACAAAAATAACTAAAACACAACAACACAGTACAATGAATGGTTTCAGCCTGTTTTCTTTTGCTGATGATGAGAAATTTAATTTTTGTGGTGATTAAAGATTAAAGATAAAAACAACATTATTAAGTATTACAGTTTTTTACAACCGCTATGACCTTAAACACTTTTTCAAAACTGTTAATGCACATCACACCTGAAACACACAATTCCCCAAACAGTTAATTTCATGCTCAAAATCACACAGTGTAACTAAACACAGACACACACTTCCAAAATACAATACACTAACACAGTTCACCAAATCTATCAAAGCACTGACACACGTTGTCTTCCAACAGAAACATTTAGTCAGTCACAGCACAGTGTCATAAAAAACACTGACAACTGATGGAATAACACAAACTGAATCACTTTGCATGTGTCAAATCTACTTTTTTTCCTTTTTCTTTTACAATCAACAGATTATTGTATTGATCATACATGTAAATTAATGTTTGTGATTATGTTCTTCATTTTTCATTTGTTGGGCATGAATTTTGTTCCTTTTTTTTGTACAGCACTCAGTACAAAAAGTGAACGACCCATGTCAGAGCAGCTTTGCAGAATTTTTATGAAAGAAGAAGACAGTAAATGACAGGATTTGCAGTAAACACTTTACTGTATTGCAATTGAAAATGACTTGCAGTAGAGTAAAGAGGGAAAAAATCAGCATTTAGCTGTCATTCATTACTGTATTGTCAAATACACAAAAAGAAAAAGGAGCAGAAGAAATCACTGTAAAAGAGGAAGAAAAAAAAGCTAATCTGCTCGGTCGTTTGCACCAAGGGAGCAGCGCTCAAATTTCGTTGTACTATGTATAATAACAATAATGACAATAAAGGCGATTCTGATTCTGATTCTGATTCGTCAGCATTGGGCCACATATTTTCATCGACATCACACCTGATGTCTTCTCTGGCCAGGCATCTTGGGAAGTATCTTTTTGCATGCCTTATCCAGCCCTGGCAGTTGTCAGCTGTGATGTCCTGGCATGCAGCAGCCATTGCATCCAGGAGGGACATTTGGTCATGTGGATGGTGATCGAATACTTTCCACCTCCAGGCTGAAAAAAACTCCTCTATTGGGTTGAGGAAAGGGGAGTAAGGGGCAAGGAAAAGGGACATCATCCTGGGATGGGCATCAAACCAAGCTGTGACTGCATGTGCATGGTGGAATGCCACATTGTCCCAGGTGATCACATATGTTAGCAAGTTACCCCCCAACTCACCCTGTCCCCTCTCCCCCTCAGGTACCAGTCTATCATACAGCTCTTCTAAAAACTGGAGAAGGCGTTCGGTGTGGTAGGGGCCAATTTGACTTTTATGCAGGAGCACACCATTGTTAGATATTGCTGCACACATGGTGATGTTGGCTCCTCTCTGGCCTGGCACAGCAACCGTGGCTCTTTTACCAATGATGTTTCTGCCCCGCCTACGTTTTTTGGCCAAGTTGAAGCCAGCCTCATCAATGTATATTATGTTATGTGGGACTTGATTGGTCTCCAACTCCATGACTCTCTGTAAGCAATCAAACAAAATGTATGTAAATGATTTAGAGTACTTTACGTATATAGGGTCATAGTAGTTTACTGCAAAACACACAATTAGTACAGTGTATTTTGGATTTACAGTAATAACCTTACCTGGACATATTGGTGACGGAGTTCCTTGATGCGAACACTGTTCCTTTCAAAAGGGACTTTATAAAGTTGCTTCATCAGGACTCTGTGTTTAGCCAGAGTCCGAGAAATAGATGTAAGGCTGATTGCTCTGATGTTTTCAAAGACAAGGTTGTCTTGTAAAATATTGGCCCGAATTTCTTTCAGTTTTATTTCACTGTTAGCAATCACCATGTTGACAATGGCAAGCTCCTGTTCTTCATGTAGAAGCCTGCCCCTGCCCCCTGAAGGACGTAAACGTTGAACCCTTAGAGGGACAAGGTTATATATTACTGTAGGGGCCAGAAGAATACAGTTACTGTAATTCATGTTACACTGTTCAGTAGGAAAGGCCCTTATACAATACAGTGAATACTGTAATCTACCTGTTGGTTGCTCGAAAAATCTGGACAATGGATGCCACTGTGCTCCGGCTGAGATTTGGCTGCACACGTTCTCCAGCCTCTCTATGTGACAACCCATGGTTGATGACATGGTCGATGATGGTAGCTCGTATTTCATCCGTCACCCCATCTCTGGCCCTTCTTTGAGCCCCACCACACATTCTAACTCTCCCTCTACCTCTACCTCTAGGCATTTTTCTCACTTGTTTTTTGCAAGTCCTCCACCTTGTCCCTTGTCTTATCTATTGTTCTTTTCCCTCACAAGATCCGCCTATAAATATAGGTGATGTGATTGGTGATGTGATTGGAAAAAGCCCAGCACCTGAGCTGGGTGAGACGGGAATCAGCTGTGATCAATGTAATCTTCAATCCATTAGTTTTGAACATGAGGTTTTCTGTTTTGACAAACCGTGTGAAAGCAATTGAAAATTCACCAGTTAACATCTTCTGTTTTGGTCTTGATTGCGCTTGTGTGTAAAAGGAGTTAAAACTAATTTTAAATGTGTAAAATGTGTCTATTTTGTGTCAAAAGAAGAAGAATTGTGTTAATTGTATTGCCCACACAGGCTGATGTTGTGGTAACTGTGTGAAGAGTTTTGAAAAAGTGTTAAAAGTATAGAACAACGGGTCATAGCGGTTGTAAAAAACTGTAAGTTGTGTGTGTGTGTGTGTGTGTGTTTGTAGGCAGAGTTGACTGACTGTATCTCCATGCTTGTTGGGAACAATGAGAGGATTCAGGCGATCATCAGTCAGCTGGAGGAAACCTGCAGAGCTGTCAATGTGAGTTCATCCACATGCTGCACACCTGCTTTACCTGAGGTTTACCTTACATCTGCTGCACACCTGCTTTACCTGAGGTTTTTTGACCTTCTCTCAGGAGAACGGTAGCAGGCAGAAGTCGAAGGTGTGCGAGATGTTCGATCACCTGTTTGCGCTCCTGGAGGAGAAGAAAGGTGAGATGACCCTGAGGATCAGCTCTGAACAGGAAGAGAAGCTGGACTACATCCGCGGTCTCAGGAGAAAGTACAATGAGCACATGGAGAACACTGCCAAGCTCCTGGAGACCGCCATCCAGAGCATGGATGAGTCCGAGATGGCCGTGTTCCTGCAGGTGAGCCTGAAACCATAAGTGTAGACGTGGGGGAAGGGCAGGTATGAATGAGTCATCAGGAGCTGGTTGATGGAAAAACACAATCCAGATAAAGATCAGTTGTTGGAGTCACATCATTTTTGTTAATGATGTGAATGTTGTCATTGTCATCATTTTTTAATCATGTGTGCGTTACCTGTGGTGTGTTGTCTGTGAGGTTGAAACTGATCTGAGTTTTATGTATGTCCAACTGAAACAAGCTTTTAATACGTCTTAGCTTCCTGCTTTTTTCAGTTTTATTTTGAAGGGCATGATAAAAACTGTCCCTTTTTTAATTAAACATTTGAAATAATTTAAAGATGAGGGTGAAACACACACACAGAACTTAACAGGTTTAAAAATCCAGACATGTCAATCAGCTCAGATCATGTTTGTCATGTGATCAATAACTTAGATTTGTCTCCCACAGACGGCCAAACCTCTGCTACAGAAGTGAGTATTAAACAATGCAACAGAACTTTGTGTGTTATAACATCACTGCAGTGTTAACATGAAATTAATTAAAATCATTGATTATTTACTGTTTATTGATCAGAATTGTGGAGGGCACCAACACGTCTCACCTGGATAAACTCCAACACGGCTACGAGAACATGGAGCACTTCACAGCCAGCTTTGCTCATCAGAGGCGAGCGCTGAGCAACGTCGACTTCATCAGAGGTAACACACACAGGAAGTGTCTGTTTGACCAATCAAAGACAAGACACCTGCATCATAGGCCTACACAGAACCTTGCTACATGCTAACATGTTAGCATACAGGATGTTCAACTCAATCTTCAGTCAAGTGTAAACTAATGAAACTATTATTCATTATCATGTTTTTTGAATGTGTTAGCTGTAAGCTACTTTTACTGACCTCTGTTGTATGATAAACGATTAGCTCTAGACTGCAATCACAGAATGTGTTAGCGTGCTAATAACATGAAGCTACATTCAGCTACCATCAATCAGAACAGTGCATTCTAAACTACATAGTCGTTTCTATTGTTAGCATAACGCTAACGTATAAGTATGAAGCCGCTATTAGATAGCAAGATATATGCTAAAGTTGTTGATATGGAGCTACTGTACTGTATACTAATCTGTTAGCATGTAGCTAACCCTGTGTGTCCCCTCAGCTGATGAAGACGATGACGACGAAGATGAAGAAGAGGTGGAGGTCAGAGGGACGTCAGCAGAAAGTCGAGTTGAGTCGCAGCAGCAAGCTGCAGCTGCAGCCAATCAGCAGCCTCCTCTCTCACCTGTTCAGCCTGCAGGTGTTCAACTCACAACCCCGCCCCCTCAGAAACCCTCAGAGGCTCCGCCTACAATGGCCACACATACTAAAAGCCCCACCCCCTCATCACCCAGTCAGGCCCCGCCCCCTCTGCCTGTCCCTGCCGCCAATGCCACCCCCCAGGTATGATTGTCGATAATGAATAATCAATCAATCTGATTGAATAATATGTTGATTTATTGTGGGTGGGGTCTAAAGCTTCAGGGAAAGATGATAACATCATTGATTGTTCTTCTTCTTGCAGGTTCAGTCTGATCAGCAGAACGACTCGGACGACAAAGATGGACCCAAACACGTCTTCTCCTTCAGCTGGCTCAACCAGAAGTAAAACCAGAAGAACCGGCGACACCAGTCCAGGGCCTGGATCAGTCTGAGTCCAGTCTGCTTCTCTGCAGAACTTCAGTGTATTTTTACATGATTTTGCATTTTCCTGTTGAAAACCACAGAAACACACAGAGAGCTCTCACTGAAGCTGTGCTCACTGTTCGTGTTCAATAATGGAGAGAATTCGTTTCTTCTGCTGTGGCAGATTTTCCATCAACATTTTTTGAAGGTTAGAGTTTGTTGATGTTTAGCAGAAATTATAGAAAAAATATTTTGAATCTGACACATCTCTGCTGATAAATTTGTTCTGTTAAAGTGTCAAATAAATTATTGTTTTATTATGAACCTGATTTTCCTCCATCTTTTACTGAGTCTGGTTTAAAGAAAAGCTCCACACCTGTGCAGCATTAGGCAGAGCTGGACCAGTTACAGCGAAAAGCAGACATCAAGCTGAAGTGGAAGCGATATCTCTCCGTACATCTCACAACAGTGATCTGAAGTCAGCTTTTAATTATTACTGCTTTCGCAAATAAAACACATTTTGTTCAGTTCTTTTTGGATTCAACCTGAAAGTTAGAAACTCCACATTTGATGATCAGGTCTTATGAACAATCTCCTCTTCTTAAACTAAGATTCTCTAAAAACAACAAATACTCTAAAAATGACCAAAATGTAATGGACATTAAATAATATGTAGCTTCTACATGAATTGATTAATGAGACAAAACCAAAAAAACTGCAGGTAATTAATCAATTATTTTATTTGTTTCATAAATGTTACTTTACACATGAAACATTAGCACTTCAAACAGCTGATATCAGATGTTCTGGATTCCTCCACCGTCGCCTTGGTAACACGTCCATGAGTTTGGGGGTGGAGCTTCTAAAGGAGCACTGAGGGGAGGGGTGTATTTGGTTTCCTGTCGCCTCCTGCTCCTTTAATCATTGGCTTATCGTCATTTTCTGAATGTTTTTTTTTATGACCTTTTTTCTTTCATTAGATTTAAGTTTGTTTAACATCTTTGTTTTTGAAATATATTTAAATGAATAAGTTTCAGTTGTTTGTATTTTTACCTCCGTGAGCCTCTGCACATTGTACCTGTGTATTGTTCATTTACTGGTTGTTTTAAGTTTGTGTGAATAAAGTGAACAGTGTAAAATAAAAGGATCAAACGACAGGAAGTGTAAAGTTTGTGGATTTAATCATCTGGTTTCTTTATTTTCCGAAGGTGTCCATCATCCTGCGGTTGCTGTCGGCCTGCTGGGCGATCTGCTCGGCCCGGGCCATCTCCAGAACCTCCCTGAGCAGGTGGAAAGTCAGATCCAGAGAGATGGGAGGCTCCTCGGACCTCTTCCCTTTCTCCTCCACCACCTCCTGCTGCTGCTGCTCCACCTGGGCCTGCAGGAGGCGCTGTGTGAGCTGCAGCAGAGCCTGGTTCACTGCTGAGGAAGAAGAAGAAGAGGAGGAAGATGAGGATGAAGAGGAGAGGAGGTCTGACGCAGTAGCAGCAACAGAGGAGGAAAGTCCACCTCCACCCAGTCGAAGGGAGAATTCCTCCCCAAGGCGGAGGAGCAGCGGTCGGGGGAGGAGGTGGCGGCTGGCAGGAGCGATGGTGGGTCGACAGTCAGCAGACGGAGGGAGGGAGACACCGAGCAGAGCCACGAGCCACAACAACAAGTTCAGCTTCATCTCCACAAGCTGCTGCAGCCTGCAGGAAGAGCCAGGAGTTAATGATGCCTTCAAAGACCAGCTGAGGGTCAGAAAACCCATATGTCTGTAAAAATGAGGAGGTGATCACATGGTGTCAGCAGATTTTCATTGATGTCAGAATATGAACAGAAACTTCAGAAACAAAGAGATAAAGTGAGAGACGACACAAATGTGATATTTGTCTCCTTTCATGAACGTTTGGTTTGGGTCAGAATGAGAATGAAAACAGATGGTGACGTTATTTCCTGTCATCAGATGAGGTCAGCAGCACAGGTGATGAAAGGTCGATGGTTTTGATGCCACAGCTGTAAACGTGAAAACGACTAAACTGACTTTGTTCTTCTTCATGTGACAAATGTAATTTAGTTGGTAAAATCAGAGCCACAGTCACTTCCTGTCTGCTCCTCTTCCTCAGCCTCGTCACAGACAAACCTCACCTCAGTGTTGTCCTGACGTCTTCACACCAACGTACAGATACATACAGTACACACTGCCCCCCCCCCCCCAGTTAACCTCCTCCCGGCGATCAATAAATCAATACCTTCAGATAATCATCTTCACTAACTCACCTGATCGTCCTGATCTCTGCGGCTCCTCAGTCAAACACACACTCAGCTGGTTCCACTCTTTATATGTGACTGAGTCTCAGGGAGGGAGGGGCTCTGCACGCGCTCAGTGGGAAAAGGACCAATGACGATGATGATGAAGATGTGAGTCATAAATCATGCAGCTGTTTTTTTTTAAATAAATATCACCTTCATCCTCCTCTTCATCACTTTTATTTTGTTTAGAGAGTTACAGAAAAATTTTCATCATTGTCATCATCATCATCATCATCCTCCTCCTCAGCATCATCATCGTCTTCATCATTACCATCATCATCTTCATCATCATCATCCTCCTCCTCAGCATCATCATCGTCTTCATCATTACCATCATCATCATCTTCATCATCATCATCCTCTTCAACATCATCATCATCTTCAACATCATCCTCCTCAGCATCATCATCGTCTTCATCATTACCATCATCATCATCTTCATCATCATCATCCTCCTCCTCAGCATCATCATCGTCTTCATCATTACCATCATTATCATCATCCTCCTCCTCCTCCTCCTCCTCCTCAGCATCATCATCGTCTTCATCATTACCATCATCATCATCTTCATCATCATCATCATCTTCATCATCCTCCTCCTCAGCATCATCATCGTCTTCATCATTACCATCATCATCATCATCATCCTCCTCCTCCTCCTCAGCATCATCATCGTCTTCATCATTACCATCATCATCATCTTCATCATCATCATCATCATCTTCATCATCATCCTCCTCAGCATCATCATCGTCTTCATCACTACCATCATCATCATCATCCTCTTCAACATCATCATCATCTTCATCATCATCAGTGACACAGAAACTTTTCTTTGACCTTTGCTGTTATAAAACAAACATCAGATGACGTCGTGTTGTTTGAGGTGAGAGGACGACCTCAGTGATGAAGACGAAGATGAAGATGATGACGTGACCTTTCTCAGCTGTGACCTTCATCTCCTGCAGAGAAAGAAAACAGTGTGAGGCTCAGCAGGAGATTCTCAGGTCTGACCAAACACCTGGAAGGTGAGCGGAGGGAAACTGGACACACACCTGAAACGTTAACTTTAATGTCAGTGTCACCTCATCAGGGTGGAGGTCTCCGCCCACTGAGCCGGCTCCTGTCAACACCAGCTGATCCAGCTGAAGTCAGATCAGCCGTCACGGCGTCGGCGTGGACCTTTAAGTTCCCGTCAACCCTGACACTTCAGATGGCTCAGCAGGTGAGACTGTGACGGGCCGCCAGGTCAGGACGCTGTCTTCAACAGATCAGGCGGCTGTTGATGAGAGGTCCAGCGTCTCCCAGAGGATGCTGGGAGACGTGAGGACACCTCGCTGCTCCAGCTTTAATCAGACCAAACTCCAGGCGAGTCCTGGACGATGAGAGCTGGAGGGAAACGACGAGGAGGTTTAGAGTTTGATAAGGAGACGGTGGAGGAGGTTACATGCGGCTGGATGAGGACTGACCCAAGTGTTGGACTGCTCCCTTACAAACTGACTCTTCTGCATTTAGTCAAAATGAAGGTGTTTTAGAGGGATTTAAAGGGATAATTAATGGATTAATGAAGTGTAGCCTATGTTTGATACTTGGTGTTTGTGGTTTAAAGACTTCTCAGACCTGCAGGGACAAATGAAGTGAAATAAAATAAAAGCTGTGGAGCGTCTTGACAGTGTGGGGTTTGTTTAAAGGTCGATGTGTCCGGACACACACAGACGAGACACAAGGAGAACACAACTGTCAACAAACTAAACATTAACAGGAGTGTGTATATATCAGCTGTGACCTCTGACCTTTGAGTTTTTATTGGACCATGACAGGAAAACCTTTGAGACACAAACTGAATCTGAATCAGAGGTCCTTCATCTGTCCTTTACTTTGAAAATCTAAAGCCTTTAAAAAGCCCTTGATTTGAAATAAAGTAGGTTTTAAGGACCTCATGACTTTTCCCTTTAAACCCTTATCAGTTTAAGTCAAATATTAAAATCAATCAATGCGTCCATCGATCATCATCAGTAAGTTACTCAGGTAAAATATGAAAGGAGTTAGTCCACAGTGAGTGTGACCTTTACTTTGAAAGGAGCAGACGGAAGCGGTGTGTCGTGCCGGTGACTTGACACCTGTTGAGTTTGTTCTCGGTCGCAGTGAAGCTCGTTCAGTCCGCGGAGATGGCGGGAAGAGGCCGGGTGGTTCACCTGCTCAGGCAGCTGCAGGGCGCGGCGTAAGTGATTCCTGTCCATGAATATTAACGTGAATATTAACGTGAACATATTAAATGTTTAAAGCTGAAATGACCTCAGCGCGAAGGAAACACGCGTAAACAGCCCGCGGGGACGAGGTCACGCAGAACTCCGTTCAGAAATCCGACGGTTTTAAAGAGTTCGGGTCCAGAGTCAGCGCGTGGTCCGCGGGGAGCGCAGAGGGATCAGGTCCGGACCGGAAGACTGTCGGTGAAAATACGGCGCAGCTGTGACAGACTGGGAAACGTTTATTTCATCAGTTAAAGCATTTTCTTGACGGCACCTGTTGCAACATGTGACCTTGTGTCTCAGTCCAGTAACAGAAGTGAAGGTTCAGTATTTCTCAGCTGATTCTGCAGAAAGACCCGGGTCTAAACAGCAGCCTCTGCAGTGACAACTAATTATTAAAGTCTTTTACTGAAAGAATAGTGTCAGTCTCAAGCATTTGATCCTGATTCAGAGATATTCTGGAGTCTCTGTGCAAACTGTCCAATGTAACACACTTTTTTAAATATGTAGATTTTTGAATGGAGTTCTGCTGTGTGTAACATGAATGTTTTTGTTTGAACAGGTGCAGATGTCCTGCTCACTCCAACACCTTCCATCGAGGTATTCATATACACACTCACATACATGTGATGGCTCCATAGGTTTATCAATGTTTAACTTCTGCCCATCAATCAGTGCTGGTGATTTACTGACTGATAACCTCCAGTCAGCAACAACATGGAGGGAGTTTGGTCTCTTTGAACAAACTGAGGAAAAATTAAGAAATATTAATCACCACACCTGTAACTTAACCTGGATCAATATTATGTATCTGTTATTGCTTGATCAGTGATCCACACATCAGATATTTGTCAGGTTAACAGAGTTTTTCCTCCAGGTTCTGGATCTGCGACATGCACTGTCCGGAAAACAGACTATGCCTTCGAGGTAACTCACACCAAACTGTGTTTAAAAAAATGATCATTTTAGAAGCTTGTCAGTCACACAATCTGTATTTGTTCATGGCAGGAAAATCACAGCCATGTTTATTGAAACTTAAAATGTAAAACAATTAAAAGTATTTTCACTGTGATCTTTGGTCCACAGATCTTTTTTTCTCAACACTGTCAGATATTTCTAAAACAATCAGGGCACCACATGAGCAGCTACAGAAATTTCTCTTAATTAGACTTTTGACTTGTTGAGTCATAATCAGGACATTAAGAAAATGATTTTTATGTCGTATTTATGTTTTATTTTTTGTGTGGCTGTATTTATTTTCCTGTCAGGGAGGAGCTCCTGTACTTCAGGCAGATGCAGACTGTGATTTGTTGTTTGTGGTTTGTTCCTGTCAGATGGCGAGTTCCAACATCAGATATGGAGAAGGGGTCAGCAGAGAGATCGGCATGGTAACTAAAATCATCATCATCATCATCATCATCATCATCACACATTCATTCTAAAGGACTTATAAAAACATGAGACTTCCAGTGAAAACAAACAAAACAAAAAGTTTTCTGCTGCTCAACTGTAAAAACTGGACACTTGTGAGGTTTTCCCACCACAGGCTCCATCATCATCCTCACTGTGGTCTTCTTGTTCTCCGGTTCTCCTGCAGGACCTGCAGAACCTCGGAGCCCGGAACGTCTGTCTGATGACGGACAGGAACTTGTCCCGCCTCCCTCCGGTGACGGCCGTCCTGGAGTCTCTCACCAGGAATGGAGTCAAGTACAAAGTGTACGACAACGTCCGGGTGGAGCCCACCGACACCAGGTGAGATACAACGTACCCTCACAGGTACATTCACACCTGTTGTCCTCACAGGTACATTCACACCTGTGTATGTCTGTTTTTTGTAGTTTTAAAGAGGCCATCTCGTTTGCTAAAAACGACTCCTTTGACGTGTTCGTGGCGGTGGGCGGGGGCTCGGTGATTGACACCTGTAAAGCAGCCAACCTGTATGCTTGTCACCCTGATGCCGACTTCCTGGACTTTGTCAACGCTCCGATTGGTAAAGGGAAGCCGATCACTGGAGCTCTGAAGCCGCTCATCGCAGGTAACAGGAAGCAGTCTGATTACCATGTCAACCACAGGGCTGAGGTTAGGGGCGGGGTCAGGACACTTTTACAGTGATTGACAGCTGACAGTTTTATTTTAGGTAAGAAACTTAAATGTTATTGATAAACACATAGTGACCAGTTAATTATCATGAATCATTTATCAGGGTGCTGATCAATAACAGATCAGCACTGATAACAGTGGTTAATGATTAGGTCTGTGGGCTGTCACCTGCTCAGGTGTTTTTCTGACCTGAGCTCAGGTGCTCGACCCCTCAGACAGTAAAAGTCACCGGTGAGGAGTCAGTGGGCCACAGGTCGACACTCACCTGCTCAGGTGTTTTTCTGAACTTTATGGAACTTTGTGTTTTTCTGCCCAGTTCCCACGACTGCAGGCACGGGCAGCGAGACCACCGGAGTCGCCATCTTCGACTACGAGCCTCTGAAGGCCAAGACAGGTCAGTCCACCAGTGAAACTCTCACTTCCTGCAGATGTTTCACATTAAAAGCCTGGAGGTTTTAACCAGACCAGCTTTAAACTGGGACACGGTTCATTTCTTCAGATTAACAAAAGTGATGATGACATCACCGTGTCAGTGTGAGCTGTGATTGGCTGTCTGTGTTCAGGTATTGCCAGCAGAGCCATCAGACCCACGCTGGGCATCGTGGACCCGACGCACACACTGAGCATGCCCGAAAGAGTCGCCGCCAACAGCGGCTTCGACGTGCTCTGGTCTGTATGTCCAACATCTGTCTGTCCAACATCTGTCTGTCCAACATCTGTCTAACGTCTGTCTGTCCAACATCTGTCTGTCTAACATTTGTCTGTCTAAAATCTGTCTGTCCAACATCTGTCTGTCTAACATTTGTCTGTCTAAAATCTCTAACATGTCTGTCCAACATCTGTCTAAAATCTGTCTCTCTAAAATCTGTCTGTCCAACATCTGTCTGTCCAACATCTGTCTGTCTAAAATCTGTCTGTCTAAAATCTGTCTGTCCAACATCTGTCTGTCTAAAATCTGTCTGTCTAACATCTGTCTGTCCAACATCTGTCTGTCTAAAATCTGTCTGTCTAAAATCTGTCTGTCTAACATCTGTCTGTCTAACATCTGTCTGTCTAAAATCTGTCTGTCCAACATCTGTCTGTCTAAAATCTGTCTGTCTAACATCTGTCTGTCTAACATCTGTCTGTCTAAAATCTGTCTGTCTAACATCTGTCTGTCTAACATCTGTCTGTCTAAAATCTGTCTGTCCAACATCTGTCTGTCTAAAATCTGTCTGTCTAACATCTGTCTGTCTAACATCTGTCTGTCTAAAATCTGTCTGTCTAAAATCTGTCTGTCTAAAATCTGTCTAACATGTCTGTCCAACATCTGTCTGTCTAACATCTGTCTGTCCAACATCTGTCTGTCTAACATCTGTATGTCCAACATCTGTCTAACATCTGTCTGTGAGACACAATCAGACTGTTGACCGTCCTCGGTCTTCTCCTTCCTGTAGTCATGCTCTGGAGTCGTACACCGCTCTGCCCTACAACCAGAGGAGCCCCTGCCCCCCCAACCCCATCAACCGCCCCGCCTACCAGGGCAGCAACCCCATCAGTGACGTCTGGTCCCGCCACGCCCTCAACGTGGTCGCCAAGTACATGAAGCGGTAAATAAAGATAACCTGGGCTTCAGTCTGAAAAGATGAAGAGGAGAACCACAGAGAACCAGATCAGGTTCTCTGAGGAACCCACCGAGCATTAGAACCACACCCAGAGCTGCTGATGATCTGTGTTTTAGTCCTTTATTTAGATTTTTAACTTCATTTTTTTTTAAAGTTATTATTTTTTGGGCTTTTATGCCTTTATTATAGTTCAGTGGAGACTGACAGGAAAGGGGGTAGAGAGGGGAATGACATGCAGGAAAGAGTCGGACCGATCGGGAGTCGAACCGGTGCCCGCCTGCTAAGAGCGTCTTTGCGCCCTAACCACTTGACTACCGGGCCGCCCCTGATTTTTAACTTCATTAAGTTTTTGCAGGTAATCTGTTTAAAGTTCTGCCCAGATGGATCCTGATCTGGATCCTGAGAATGTTTCAGAGACAAACACAAGACTGGAAAATTAAAAAGCTGCTCACTGTTGATCCCTGGTTCTCTGGTCTGAATGTCATAGAAGAAACAAAAAAAAGATCCAGACAGAACCAAATCTAATCAAATTAAACCAATTAGAATAATGAACGACTACATTTTAAAAATTTAATAAAAAAATTAATAAGTATCTGATTGATTGATTAATTGATTGTGTACAGAGCTGTGCGGGACCCCGAGGACCTGGAGGCCCGGTCCAGCATGCACCTGGCCAGCGTGTTTGCCGGGATCGGCTTCGGAAACGCTGGAGTTCATCTGTGGTGAGGAAAAAGATTCACTGTCCCCAACCTGATAATCCACCTGAGTGACATCATCATCTCAACAGAAACACCTGAATGACATCACTATTAATTATTAAATTGATATAATTTCAAGGTTAAAAATGAAGTGATTTCATGGTTATGTCTAAAGAAAACTGTTGTGTTGCAGTCATGGGATGTCGTATCCAATCGCTGGAAACGTGAAGACTCACTCAGCGAAGGGTTACAGTGTGGAGCACCCCCTGGTGGTGAGAGAGGGCACAACAGTATAACAACCTGCTAACACAACCTGAATCAGTACAGCAGCCTCTGTGTGTGTGTGTGTGTGTGTGTGTGTGTGTGTGTGTGTGTGTGTGTGTGTGTCCTCAGCCTCACGGTCTCTCAGTTGTCCTCACATCTCCAGCTGTCTTCAACTTCACCGCCCCGATGTGTCCAGAGCGCCACCTGGACGCTGCAGAGATCCTCGGTACCTGTTCACCTGGCGTCACTGACACTGTAGACAGCACTGTAATACAACACTGGTACACACACCACAATATAACAGTCAGTGGCATACAACAGAGAAATATAACAACACATGATAAAACTGAACAACAGCAAAATAATAAAATGTAACACGACTCACAACAACCACAGACAAATGAAATCCTGCACACGGATCAACTGCAGCAGGACTGGACCAGTCCACACAGAGACTGTGCTGCGTTCAGGTGCAGTAACAGACTCTGTGCTGCGTTCAGGTGCAGATATACGGCAGGTGAAGCGGGAGGATGCAGGTGCTGTTCTGGCCGACACTCTGCGTCAGTTCCTGTTTGACCTGCAGGTGGAGGACGGACTTGGAGCTGTGGGATACAGCAAGGACGACATCCCAGCACTGGTGAAAGGAACCATCCCTCAGGTCTGTCAGAACACACCTGAGGAGTCTGAGTCCCATCTTTAATTAACCAGTAACAATAATGTGTAAAATAAAACAGTTGAGTAGTAAAGTGAAAAAACATCTTAAAACAGAGAAACACTGAATAATAAAAGAGAAATTATAGGTTCACTGTGGATTTTTTTCAAATGACCATTGTGATTTAAGGACTTTACAAAGGGTAAAAGAAAACCCTTAAAAATGACTAAAGACATAAAAGCCACCTCTTAATTTAGATCATTAAAACTTTAATATTGAGTCCATTAATTCATCCAGTGTTTGGGGTGAACTTCTGAATTTACACCGAAAAGTAAAAAAAAAACCTTAAAAACCCCTTAAATATATGAAAACCATCTGTATTAAACCAAACCATCTCTTACACTGAAAACAAAGGGTCTGAATTAAAAATCCCTTAATCTGTCCTAGTCTATGAATGTTTCCATTAATTTGTCCAAACCTGAAGCTGTTAAATATCTGAAGTCAATTAAAAGCTCATTAATTAAACCAGAATCTCTTCACCTTAATAACACTGCAGTCATCAGTCACATATTTTACATTCAACTGTAAACTAAGGGGAACTCAGAAACCCCTTAACAATTATGGCATTCAAATTAAGGCCTTCCAGATAAAGGGGTTTTCAAGGGCTTTAGATTTTCAAAGTAAAAGACAAGTGAAGATCTCTGGCTGATGTTTGTGTTTTCAGGGGAGGTTAAGGGTTAGCTCAGGAGATATTAAGGGATTGTTGTGTCAGTGTTTATTGTGTGTGAGAGTTATTGGTTGTGTTAATGTTTGTTGTGTGTATCTTCAGGAGCGAGTGACTAAGCTGTCTCCCAGAGAGCACAGTGAGGAGGATCTGTCTGAGCTGTTCGAAGCCTCCATGAAGCTCTACTGAGCCTGAACGCATCACTGCCAGGCTGGTCTCAGGTCAGCTCTGAGCTGAGCTGCACCTCCTCTAACAGCCACTAGATGCTGCTGGGACTCACCTGTGTCTCACCTGTATTTACATGTGAAGACAGTTTTTAACTAAACAAGAAAGAACAAGAAGTTCATTCAACAACATGAATTAAATTCATTAATGGACACATTAATTAATTCTGTATAGTTTAAGTTGTTTTTAATGGATCAACAAAAAACATTAAAACAGGTTGAGTAACATGAACGTTGTCTCTGAATTTGTTCTTTTCAGTTAATTAAAGATAATTAAATTTAATGATAAAATGTTAATGAGACTTAAAACAAGAAAACCTGGAGAAAAATGAAGGCCTAGTTAAGGTGTGTGTGTGTGTGTGTGTGTGTGTGTGTGTGTGTTTCTGAGAACAGCCGCTCTCTCTTGTGTTAATCCACTTTAAGCTCATCCAGGAACAGTTGTTATATAAACCTCATCTGACTGAGTTTAACTGGTTTAACCCCAGGAACAGAAAACAAGCTAAAGACAGAGTGACCCCGAACGCACCACAGAGCTCACCTGTTCACCTGTTGGACACATGACTCATCAGACTGACTGCAGCTGCACATCAAATCATGTGTAATAACAGTCGTCTCAATATTTATTTATCTGTTTACAAACACTCAGAGACAACGTCTGTATTTGGTGCAACACACAATCACACAACTGTAAACACACTGTTAACAATAACAATCATCACAAGCAGTACATTTCCTGGTCAGGTGAGATTTTCTACTTCAGTGAAATAGTCGTCGTCATCATTGTTGTCGTTTGTGTGCTCTACATGTCACTGAGTGTGTCAGTGGTTGGTGTTTGATTGAAGCTGGTTTCACTCTGACTCAGTGACATCATCAGTTAGGAACTAGTTCACTGATGTTCAAGCAGTGAACGCATGTCTCAAGGTCTCAGGTACAGGTCTCAGGGTCTCAGGTACAGGTCTCAGGTACAGGTCTCAGGGTCTCAGGTACAGGTCTCAGGTACAGGTCTCAAGGTCTCAGGTACAGGTCTCAGGTACAGGTCTCAGGTACAGGTCTCAAGGTCTCAGGGTCTCAGGGTCTCAGGTACAGGTCTCAGGGTCTCAGGTACAGGTCTCAGAGTCTCAGGTACAGGTCTCATGTACAGGTCTAAGGGTCTCAGGTACAGGTCTCAGGGTCTCAGGTACAGGTCTCAGGTACAGGTCTCAAGGTCTCAGGTACAGGTCTCAGGGTCTCAGGTACAGGTCTCAGGTACAGGTCTCAGGGTCTCAGGTACAGGTCTCAGGTACAGGTCTCAGGGTCTCAGGTACAGGTCTCAGGTACAGGTCTCAGGGTCTCAGGTACAGGTCTCAGAGTCTCAGGTACAGGTCTCATGTACAGGTCTAAGGGTCTCAGGTACAGGTCTCAGGGTCTCAGGTACAGGTCTCAGGTACAGGTCTCAAGGTCTCAAGGTCTCAGGGTCTCAGGTACGGGTCTCAGGGTCTCAGGTACAGGTCTCAGGTACAGGTCTCAGGGTCTCAGGTACAGGTCTCAGGTACAGGTCTCAAGGTCTCAGGGTCTCAGGGTCTCAGGTACAGGTCTCAGGGTCTCAGGTACAGGTCTCAGAGTCTCAGGTACAGGTCTCATGTACAGGTCTAAGGGTCTCAGGTACAGGTCTAAGGGTCTCAGGTACAGGTCTCAGGGTCTCAGGTACAGGTCTCAGGTACAGGTCTCAAGGTCTCAGGTACAGGTCTCAGGGTCTCAGGTACAGGTCTCAGGTACAGGTCTCAGGGTCTCAGGTACAGGTCTCAGGTACAGGTCTCAAGGTCTCAGGGTCTCAGGGTCTCAGGTACAGGTCTCAGGGTCTCAGGTACAGGTCTCAGAGTCTCAGGTACAGGTCTCATGTACAGGTCTAAGGGTCTCAGGTACAGGTCTCAGGGTCTCAGGTACAGGTCTCAGGTACAGGTCTCAAGGTCTCAAGGTCTCAGGGTCTCAGGTACGGGTCTCAGGGTCTCAGGTACAGGTCTCAGGGTCTCAGGCACAGGTCTCAGGGTCTCAGGTACAGGTCTCAGGGTCTCAGGTACAGGTCTCAGAGTCTCAGGTACAGGTCTCAGAGTCTCAGGTACAGGTCTCAGGGTCTCAGGTACAGGTCTCAGGTACAGGTCTCAGGGTCTCAGGTACAGGTCTCAGGGTCTCAGGTACAGGTCTCAGGTACAGGTCTCAGGGTCTCAGGTACAGGTCTCAGAGTCTCAGGTACAGGTCTCAGGTACAGGTCTCAAGGTCTCAGGTACAGGTCTCAGGGTCTCAGGTACAGGTCTCAGGGTGTCAGGTACAGGTCTCAGGTACAGGTCTCAGGGTCTCAGGTGCAGGTCTCAGGTACAGGTCTCAGGGTCTCAGGGTCTCAGGTACAGGTCTCAGGTACAGGTCTCAGGGTCTCAGGTACAGGTCTCAGGTACAGGTCTCAGGGTCTCAGGGTCTCAGGTACAGGTCTCAGGTACAGGTCTCAGGTACAGGTCTCAGGGTCTCAGGTACAGGTCTCAGGGTCTCAGGTACAGGTCTCAGGTACAGGTCTCACGTACAGGTCTCAGGGTCTCAGGTACAGGTCTCAGGTACAGGTCTCAGGGTCTCAGGTACAGGTCTCATGTACAGGTCTCAGGGTCTCAGGTACAGGTCTCAAGGTCTCAAGGTCTCAGGGTCTCAGGGTCTCAGGGTCTCAGGTACAGGTCTCAGGGTCTCAGGTACAGGTCTCAGGTACAGGTCTCAGGGTCTCAGGTACAGGTCTCAGGTACAGGTCTCAAGGTCTCAGGGTCTCAGGGTCTCAGGTACAGGTCTCAGGGTCTCAGGTACAGGTCTCAGAGTCTCAGGTACAGGTCTCAGGGTCTCAGGCACAGGTCTCAGGGTCTCAGGTACAGGTCTCAGGGTCTCAGGTACAGGTCTCAGGTACAGGTCTCAAGGTCTCAGGGTCTCAGGGTCTCAGGTACAGGTCTCAGAGTCTCAGGTACAGGTCTCAGGGTCTCAGGTACAGGTCTCATGTACAGGTCTCAGGGTCTCAGGTACAGGTCTCAGGGTCTCAGGTACAGGTCTCAGGTACAGGTCTCAAGGTCTCAGGGTCTCAGGGTCTCAGGTACAGGTCTCAGGGTCTCAGGTACAGGTCTCAGAGTCTCAGGTACAGGTCTCAGGGTCTCAGGCACAGGTCTCAGGGTCTCAGGGTCTCAGGTACAGGTCTCAGGGTCTCAGGTACAGGTCTCAGAGTCTCAGGTACAGGTCTCAGGGTCTCAGGTACAGGTCTCAAGGTCTCAGGGTCTCAGGGTCTCAGGTACAGGTCTCAGGGTCTCAGGTACAGGTCTCAGGCACAGGTCTCAGGGTCTCAGGTACAGGTCTCAGGTACAGGTCTCAGGGTCTCAGGTACAGGTCTCAGAGTCTCAGGTACAGGTCTCAGGTACAGGTCTCAGGGTCTCAGGTACAGGTCTCAGGGTCTCAGGTACAGGTCTCAGGGTGTCAGGTACAGGTCTCAGGTACAGGTCTCAGGGTCTCAGGGTCTCAGGTACAGGTCTCAGGTACAGGTCTCAGGGTCTCAGGTACAGGTCTCAGGTACAGGTCTCAGGTACAGGTCTCAGGGTCTCAGGTACAGGTCTCAGGGTCTCAGGTACAGGTCTCAAGGTCTCAGGGTCTCAGGGTCTCAGGGTCTCAGGTACAGGTCTCAGGGTCTCAGGTACAGGTCTCAGAGTCTCAGGTACAGGTCTCAGGGTCTCAGGTACAGGTCTCATGTACAGGTCTCAGGGTCTCAGGTACAGGTCTCAGGTACAGGTCTCAAGGTCTCAGGGTCTCAGGGTCTCAGGTACAGGTCTCAGGGTCTCAGGTACAGGTCTCAGAGTCTCAGGTACAGGTCTCAGGGTCTCAGGCACAGGTCTCAGGGTCTCAGGTACAGGTCTCAGGGTCTCAGGTACAGGTCTCAGGTACAGGTCTCAAGGTCTCAGGGTCTCAGGGTCTCAGGTACAGGTCTCAGGGTCTCAGGTACAGGTCTCAGAGTCTCAGGTACAGGTCTCAGGGTCTCAGGTACAGGTCTCATGTACAGGTCTCAGGGTCTCAGGTACAGGCCTCAGGGTCTCAGGTACAGGTCTCAGGTACAGGTCTCAGGGTCTCAGGGTCTCAGGGTCTCAGGTACAGGTCTCAGGGTCTCAGGTACAGGTCTCAGAGTCTCAGGTACAGGTCTCAGGGTCTCAGGTACAGGTCTCATGTACAGGTCTCAGGGTCTCAGGTACAGGTCTCAGGGTCTCAGGTACAGGTCTCAGGTACAGTTCTCAAGGTCTCAGGGTCTCAGGGTCTCAGGTACAGGTCTCAGGTACAGGTCTCAGGTACAGGTCTCAGGGTCTCAGGTACAGGTCTCAGGGTCTCAGGTACAGGTCTCAAGGTCTCAGGGTCTCAGGGTCTCAGGGTCTCAGGTACAGGTCTCAGGATCTCAGGTACAGGTCTCAGAGTCTCAGGTACAGGTCTCAGGGTCTCAGGTACAGGTCTCATGTACAGGTCTCAGGGTCTCAGGTACAGGTCTCAGGTACAGGTCTCACGGTCTCAGGGTCTCAGGGTCTCAGGTACAGGTCTCAGGGTCTCAGGTACAGGTCTCAGAGTCTCAGGTACAGGTCTCAGGGTCTCAGGCACAGGTCTCAGGGTCTCAGGTACAGGTCTCAGGGTCTCAGGTACAGGTCTCAGGTACAGGTCTCAAGGTCTCAGGGTCTCAGGGTCTCAGGTACAGGTCTCAGGCACAGGTCTCAGGGTCTCAGGTACAGGTCTCAGGTACAGGTCTCAGGGTCTCAGGTACAGGTCTCAGAGTCTCAGGTACAGGTCTCAGGTACAGGTCTCAGGGTCTCAGGTACAGGTCTCAGGGTGTCAGGTACAGGTCTCAGGTACAGGTCTCAGGGTCTCAGGTACAGGTCTCAGGGTCTCAGGTACAGGTCTCAGGTACAGGTCTCAAGGTCTCAGGGTCTCAGGGTCTCAGGGTCTCAGGTACAGGTCTCAGAGTCTCAGGTACAGGTCTCAGAGTCTCAGGTACAGGTCTCAGGGTCTCAGGTACAGGTCTCAGGTACAGTTCTCAAGGTCTCAGGGTCTCAGGGTCTCAGGTACAGGTCTCAGGGTCTCAGGTACAGGTCTCAGGGTCTCAGGTACAGGTCTCAGGGTCTCAGGGTCTCAGGTACAGGTCTCAGGGTCTCAGGTACAGGTCTCAGGTACAGGTCTCAGGTACAGGTCTCAAGGTCTCAGGGTCTCAGGGTCTCAGGGTCTCAGGTACAGGTCTCAGGGTCTCAGGTACAGGTCTCAGAGTCTCAGGTACAGGTCTCAGGGTCTCAGGTACAGGTCTCATGTACAGGTCTCAGGGTCTCAGGTACAGGTCTCAGGGTCTCAGGTACAGGTCTCAGGTACATGTCTCAAGGTCTCAGGGTCTCAGGGTCTCAGGTCCAGGTCTCAGAGTCTCAGGTACAGGTCTCAGGGTCTCAGGCACAGGTCTCAGGGTCTCAGGTACAGGTCTCAGGGTCTCAGGTACAGGTCTCAGGGTCTCAGGTACAGGTCTCAGGTACAGGTCTCAGGGTCTCAGGTACAGGTCTCAGGGTCTCAGGTACAGGTCTCAAGGTCTCAGGGTCTCAGGGTCTCAGGGTCTCAGGTACAGGTCTCAGGGTCTCAGGTACAGGTCTCAGGTACAGGTCTCAGGGTCTCAGGTACAGGTCTCAGAGTCTCAGGTACAGGTCTCAAGGTCTCAGGTACAGGTCTCAGGGTCTCAGGTACAGGTCTCAGGGTGTCAGGTACAGGTCTCAGGTACAGGTCTCAGGGTCTCAGGGTCTCAGGTACAGGTCTCAGGTACAGGTCTCAGGGTCTCAGGTACAGGTCTCAGGTACAGGTCTCAGGGTCTCAGGTACAGGTCTCAGGTACAGGTCTCAGGGTCTCAGGTACAGGTCTCAGGTACAGGTCTCAGGGTCTCAGGTACAGGTCTCAGGGTCTCAGGTAAAGGTCTCAGGTACAGGTCTCAAGGTCTCAGGGTCTCAGGTACAGGTCTCAGGGTCTCAGGTACAGGTCTCAGGGTCTCAGGCACAGGTCTCAGGGTCTCAGGGTCTCAGGTACAGGTCTCAGGGTCTCAGGTACAGGTCTCAGGTACAGGTCTCAGGTACAGGTCTCAAGGTCTCAGGGTCTCAGGGTCTCAGGTACAGGTCTCAGGGTCTCAGGTACAGGTCTCAGAGTCTCAGGTACAGGTCTCAGGGTCTCAGGCACAGGTCTCAGGGTCTCAGGGTCTCAGGTACAGGTCTCAGGGTCTCAGGTACAGGTCTCAGGTACAGGTCTCAGGGTCTCAGGTACAGGTCTCAGGGTCTCAGGTACAGGTCTCAGGTACAGGTCTCAAGGTCTCAGGGTCTCAGGGTCTCAGGGTCTCAGGTACAGGTCTCAGGGTCTCAGGTACAGGTCTCAGGTACAGGTCTCAGGGTCTCAGGTACAGGTCTCAGAGTCTCAGGTACAGGTCTCAGGTACAGGTCTCAAGGTCTCAGGTACAGGTCTCAGGGTCTCAGGTACAGGTCTCAGGGTGTCAGGTACAGGTCTCAGGTACAGGTCTCAGGGTCTCAGGGTCTCAGGTACAGGTCTCAGGTACAGGTCTCAGGGTCTCAGGTACAGGTCTCAGGTACAGGTCTCAGGTACAGGTCTCAGGGTCTCAGGTACAGGTCTCAGGTACAGGTCTCAGGTACAGGTCTCAGGGTCTCAGGTACAGGTCTCAGGTACAGGTCTCAGGGTCTCAGGTACAGGTCTCAGGTACAGGTCTCAGGGTCTCAGGTACAGGTCTCAGGGTCTCAGGTACAGGTCTCAAGGTCTCAGGGTCTCAGGGTCTCAGGTACAGGTCTCAGAGTCTCAGGTACAGGTCTCAGGGTCTCAGGTACAGGTCTCATGTACAGGTCTCAGGGTCTCAGGTACAGGTCTCAGGGTCTCAGGTACAGGTCTCAGGTACAGGTCTCAAGGTCTCAGGGTCTCAGGGTCTCAGGTACAGGTCTCAGGGTCTCAGGTACAGGTCTCAAGGTCTCAGGGTCTCAGGGTCTCAGGTACAGGTCTCAGGGTCTCAGGCACAGGTCTCAGGGTCTCAGGTACAGGTCTCAGGGTCTCAGGTACAGGTCTCAGGTACAGGTCTCAAGGTCTCAGGGTCTCAGGGTCTCAGGTACAGGTCTCAGAGTCTCAGGTGCAGGTCTCAGGGTCTCAGGCACAGGTCTCAGGGTCTCAGGGTCTCAGGTACAGGTCTCAGGGTCTCAGGTACAGGTCTCAGGGTCTCAGGGTCTCAGGTACAGGTCTCAGGGTCTCAGGTACAGGTCTCAGGCACAGGTCTCAGGGTCTCAGGTACAGGTCTCAGGTACAGGTCTCAAGGTCTCAGGTACAGGTCTCAGGGTCTCAGGTACAGGTCTCAGGTACAGGTCTCAGGGTCTCAGGGTCTCAGGTACAGGTCTCAGGTACAGGTCTCAGGGTCTCAGGGTCTCAGGTACAGGTCTCAGGGTCTCAGGTACAGGTCTCAGGTACAGGTCTCAGAGTCTCAGGTACAGGTCTCAGGTACAGGTCTCAAGGTCTCAGGTACAGGTCTCAGGTACAGGTCTCAGGGTCTCAGGTACAGGTCTCAGGGTCTCAGGTACAGGTCTCAGGTACAGGTCTCAAGGTCTCAGGTACAGGTCTCAGGGTCTCAGGTACAGGTCTCAGGGTCTCAGGTACAGGTCTCAGATACAGGTCTCAGGGTCTCAGGTACAGGTCTCAGAGTCTCAGGTACAGGTCTCAGATACAGGTCTCAGGGTCTCAGGTACAGGTCTCAAGGTCTCAGGGTCTCAGGTACAGGTCTCAGGTACAGGTCTCAGGGTCTCAGGTACAGGTCTCAGGGTCTCAGGGTCTCAGGTACAGGTCTCAGGTACAGGTCTCAGAGTCTCATCAGGGACTGGATAAAACCAAGTCTGGATTCTCTCAAGTGTGAACTGTCCTGAATGGCTGCTCACACACACACACCTGATGTCATCAGTGTGTGTGTGTGTGTGTGTTACAGAGACACACACACTCAGCAGGATTAGCGACCGCAGGTATTTAAGCTCAGAGTGTGTGTGAGTGTGTGGAGCAGAATGCAGCAGATCTACAGACACTCTGATGAACAGTTTGAGATTTATACCACCGTCTTCTCCCCACAAGGTGAGTCCACACACACTCCCACACACACACACACACGTGCGCGCGCATGCGCACACACACACACACACACACACACACACACACACACACACACAGCTGTGTCTGCAGCTGCCAGTCAGTCAGATTCACTGGACGTTGTCAGATTCAGGATCTTCTCTGTTTTCACACATTTAACTGAAGCAATTATGAAAACTGTTACAGTCCCTTCGTCCTCTTCCCTTAAACCTGATTAAAAGACCTTAATGTCGTCATAGTTACTGAGGAGACTTTAAGGTAAAAACAGAGGTAAAAACTGTCTCCTGTTCTCATCGTCAGCTCAGCTCGTGAATAGAACTCAGACTGAGAGTCAGTGTCATAACCAGGTGAATTCATGCAGCCTCAGGTGTGTTCGATGCTGCAGGTGTAAAACACATCAGCCCTTTCTCCACAGAGCCAGAACTGGACCGCTGACAGAGCCTCCAGGAGACCAGGTGATCTCACCTGAGAGTCTCACTCTGTGGTAATGAGGCACAGTCAGGTGTGTGGACCACCTGAGCACAGGTGCAGCGATGACCAGAGTCCAGCTCAGATAAAACATGTTTAATAAAAAGCCAGTTTTATCCTGAGGTTTTCTCTGGGTCCAGGTTCTGGTCCTGTCAGACCTTTTGAACTTCATGTTTTTAATGCCCCCCCCCCCGTGTTTGTGTCAGTCTGCAGGTCAAGGACGAGGACAAGACGTGTGGACGCTGAGCAGGTAAAGTCAGATCTGAATGTCCTCAGCAGGTGGGGGGGGGGCAGGGAGCTATGTGTCTCTGTGGTCAGGTGTGTAGTCCAGGTGTCCCCTGAACCCTCGGGCCCCTCAGGCCCCTGGCCCTGTAGACCTGCTCAGTAACCCCGCTATCACAGCGTCTGTGACAACTGAACATCGTTAACATGACGACAACACAACGACAACGATTGGTTAGAGCCCCCCCCCCCCCCCAGCAGGAAACAGCAGGTCAGACTTAGTGAATGGAAGGACATTAAATGTGAGAATGATTTCTCCTTTAACTCTGGTTCATCCTGTGTGTGTGTGTTAATCTGTGTTACATCAGTGTGACCTCTGACCTCTGTATTTACAGCCTGTTGAGCTGAGCCACAGCTATTTAAAGCTGATTAAAGGAGACACACTGATGAATGGTTCTCTCTCTCTCACACACACACAGACACACACACAGACACACACACAGACACACACACACACACAGCTCTAATAGATCAGTTAGCAGCAGCTTCCTGTGACGGATCATTTAAACATGTTTTATAGCAGAAAAGAAAAAGCAGTGAAACAGGAAGTCTCTGTTTCCTGTTGGAGGTGATTGATTGATCAGTGATTGATTTGATTAAGTTCTTCTTCATTTTTATTAGCACGCTAACTTCATCCATCCAACTCTCGGGTTAATTCACTAAGACATATGAAGGGTTTTGAATCTGCACAAAACGAGGAGGTTTAAAGATTTAAAGCTCATCAATCCCTGAATTTACACTTAAAATCACTTAAAAGGCTTTAATGTTTGTGGTCACTTAAGGGAATTTTAACCCCTAAAACTCCCTTAAACTGCTTAGATAACAATTAAAAAAGCCTTAGTATACCGTATTCAGTTATTGTATTTATTAATGATTGGGTTAAACACCTGAAATTGGATATTAATTGAAAATTTAAGGTCCTATTCAAGGGTAAATTAATTGATTTTACTTGTTTAAATCCCCTTAGTCCCCACAGAAAACCCATTAAACCCACGGACTGCAGGGTTAGACACTAACCCTAACCCTAACCCTTTCACATTCATCTGGAAATTAAGGGGAAACTCATGAAGCCCTTAACATCTATTTCAATTGTTCATTAAGGCCTTTTCATATTAAGGGATTTTTAGGGGCTTTATATTTTCAAAGTAAAAGACAAATTAAGGATCAGATTATGGGAAATTAAGGGGACAGTTAAGGGTTAAGCAAGTGTTAATTATGGGTTTATTAGTGTCTAATAAAAGGTGAGTTAAGTGCTAGCTGAATGACCTCAGTGTCTTCAGTGCTGATCCTCTGGGAGGCGTGGTTATGTGCAGTTCTGAACTGTGATTGGCAGGTTGTGGTGGCAGCGGCCCAGTACCGATCCCGCCTGGCAAAGGAGCTAGACCTGAACCAGGGGGACCTGATCCAGGTTCTGTTTAAGGAGGATGAAGCCTGGTGGTTCGGGCGGCTGTCAAACGGAGATGAAGGTTACTTCCCTGTAGCCTTTGTGGAGCCGCTGCAGGTAACAACACTCACCTGGTCTGAAGGGTTTACTGGCTGTAAACCAGGACCACCACTGAAACCAGATCTTTCCTTTGTCCTTTACTTTGAAAAAATACCCCTTAAAAAGCCCTTAAATTAATAACGCTCTGCTGTTAAGGGCTTCTTGGGCTTCCCTTAATTTCTAGGTGGATGTGACTGAAGATTGATCTTTAAAGATTTAAAGTTAAAGATCAAATCCAGGGTTATTTGGTGATTGCTCCTCAGAGCTCTTCATCATCATCATCATCATCATCAATGTTTTACCCTCAGTGAGAACATGATGCAGCCAGATGACCTTAAATCACTGTCTCGCTCCTCTCAGCCACAGTCATGTGATGGTTCTTTGTGTTGCAGGGCAGGGATCCGTCCCGAGCCACGCCCCTGCTGGTCAGGAGGGGGTCGGTGCCAGCTGTTGTGACACCCACAGGTGCCCCCTGTGGCTGCACCAGGTAACTGCAGCAACACCTGAGAGCCACCTGGAGCCTTTCAAATTTACAGCGACATAACTTTATTTAAACACCATGTAGAGACAGACTGACTGTTAATTATAAATATTTCCAGTGTTAACATTTGACTGACTTAAAATGTAAAATAAATAAACAGTGCTGCATCTAACAGTCTTCTGATTGGCTCACAGCCTCTCTTCTGATTGGCTGACTGACCTGTTGTGAGTAGAGCTCCAGAGAGAAGCCTGAGAGACAGGTTGTAAAACTACAGATGGTTTTTGGTTCTTAAAACCACAAATATATCTTCTGATGATATCAAGACTTCAGATAAACCACAGAAGAAGAGTAAAATACAGAGCTTTAAAGTTAAATTATGTTGAAATATCCCTCTGCCTCTAAAACAGTTTACACTTATTCTGCTGTTGCTGTTGCTCTGTGATGTTGTTCGTTTAATTTTTATATTTGTTATTATTGTTATAAGGTTGTTTCTTTGTACCTGAGTGTGATGATAAAGTTGAACTGAGTATCTGTGCATCATGAGGTCAGAGGTCAAAACAGAACCACGTATTCATTCATGCTCTCGCTCTGCAGCGGTCGCAGTACTCCCAAGCTGCTGAGGAAAAACAGCATCCGGCGGCCGCTGGGACTCGATGGGCCTTCAGCGGTGGCGGGGGGCTCAGGGGGGTCAGCAGCTCCTCCTCACAGCTCCCCCAGCCTCCTCCACCGAGTCCTGGCTAAATCCAGGAGGAAGAGCTGCCCCCACCTTCCCCACCCTCCTCTGGACACCGGCTCTATCAACACTGCCTTCCAGCCGGACTAGACTGGAACCTGTGGATCTACGAGCCCCCCCTCTCAGAAAAAGTTTAGTTTCACATTGATTTCCATGTGTTTTTGATTCTGCACCTGACGTCAAACATGAAACAAGTCACACAGAAGAACCTTCCTGTGGGGGGGGGGGGGGGTCAAATCTCAGGTTAGACCCACAGGTCACCAGGGCCAGGTCCACGTCTCTAAGGTGAAATCCTTCAACATTTCTGAGTCCCTGAGATCAGATCAGTCTCAGTACGTGAGTCAAAGTCATGTCCAAGGTTCTGAGGTCAAGTGTGAGTCTCCAGGTCTTGTTGAAGTCTCTGAGACAATGTCCACGATGCTGAGGGGGAGTCTGAGTGGAGTCTCAGTCTGACTCGGTTCAGTCACATCCAGGTCTCTGATCTGAGGATTTTAAAATGGGAGGAAATGTCTTCAGATCAGCTTCAGGAGCTGAGTCTGAGTCAGTCTGACGATAACGAACATGAAGCAGCTCCAGAGATCTGAGCCTCACTCTGCTGTTCACTGATCAGACGACACACACACATGCAGTCAGTGACATTTACTGAAATCAAAATCAACATGTTCCATCAGTTCTCCTCAGACATTAATAAAGTGCTACAATCAGTCTTCACCTGTTGTTTTGTGCTGAACTGAAATAAAAGAATGAATCAATTTATTCCAAACGATCAATAATATGACAGTTAAAACACTGATCACACATTCAGACTGTTCCAGAATCATAAGTGACTTTACTCTGATCCAAAGTGCAAACAAAGTGTCTGATGTAAAATCTGCAGCCACGTCAATAAACAGGTAAAACCTGAGACACGTTCACGTTGGATCACACAATTTAAAAACATCACAACAGTCCACAAAAAATCACACAATTTAAAAACATCACAACAGTCCACAAAAAAATCACACAATTTAAAAACATCACAACAGTCCACAAAAAAATCACACAAATATTTTCCTGTTTCAATAAAAATCATTAAAATATCAAGATGTTTGTGGTTAACTGTTCAATAAATCAATCAATAAAACATCAGCTGATCCTCTGAGGAGAGAACAGCTGAGAGACTCTGATCCACAGACTCACAACTAACGCACACTCACACAGGTCGACTGATGATGATGATGGAGGCAGGTGTCTCTGCTAAATAAATAAATGGAATAAAAACTCAGATGATGATGATGAAGATCAGGGCTCCACGTAGAGTCGGGCCTGTTCTGTCAGAGTCACCTGATCATCTGTTTTCCCAAACATCACCACCTGTAACTCACCACTCAGCTGACCACAAACACACACACACACACACATTAACCCCTGATCCCCTGATATCAGACCCTCTAGGTTCCGGTCTCAGACTCTGGTTTTTACCTCAAAGGGGGTCAGTCTGTAGGCGGGACATTCTGGAGAATGCAGGTAACCAATTGGCTGCTGACACCACCACACCTCCACCTGTCCCTCCAACGGAAAACAACCAAACTCCTCACAGCCGGGGACGGAGCTGGACTCCTCCTGAACCCGCTGCTGGACTGAGCTGGACTGTCCCTGGACCTGTGAGACTGAGTTGGACTCTGCCTGGACCTGCAGGATGGAGGTCAGCAGACTCTCCCCCTGGACCTGGATGACAGAGGTCAACAGGTGACACATGACCATGAGTTGCAGGTCTTTCTGGACCTGAGACCACCTCGTCCTCATTCGGTTTTTGGTTCTGTGTTAGATTCTCCTGTGACTCTGACTGAGGAAAACATCACTAAAGGTTTTTCTCTGATTTGTGAAACGGTGCTTTTGTTTTCTACAGAGACCACATGAGACCAGGTCTGGGTCTCAAACTAGTGATGAGGACCCCTGAAGAACCACAAATGATTGTTTGACCTCTTTGGACAAATAAAATAAAGGTTTCAGATTAGAATCTGTCTTTAGTGTCTCCACATTAATCTGGACCAGGTGTGACATTTACCTAAAACTATTTTATACCTAGACCTGGTCTTAGGTGGTCTCTGTGCTCCCCCATCAGATACTTTTTAACCCAGCTTTTGAGAGTGACTAATCTTTATCTGTTCATGCTGAACACAGACTGGGTCCTTTGTCCTGATTCACAGGACTGTCTGTGACGCTGCTTAATGATCCCGATGTCCTGGACCTGGACCTGGACCTCTGTGTTGTGTGTTGTGTGTGTGTCAGACCTCAGAGCTGCTGCCGGACAGTTGGCTGTCAGGGTCGACACTCCTCTCCTCCCACGTCACATTCATCATCCTGCTCTGACAGACTGAGACCTGGACCAGAAACACACACTGGGCTGTGGTCTCAGAGAGTACGTCAGGTCTACAGTTAACCCTCTGGAGCCTGAAAACACTGAGCACGTTTACAGTAACACAACTTTACAGATGTGGAACTGTCACAGTCTCATCAACATCTGGAGAAAACAAACATGAATCAACCTGAACTCTGGAGGGTGAACCTGTTTAATCAGCTGGTTATCAGCTGATAATCAGCTAGTGATCAGCTGGTCATCAGCAGTGCCTCCTCACCTCGTCCTGGCTACTCATATTGATCTTCAGTGGTGTTGGTGTTTGAGGAGCCGACGCCCACAGCACCCTGAGCCTCTCTCTGATCTCCTTGGGTGTCCTGAACACAACAGATCACTTGAGTTCAAACATTAATTAATTAATCAGCTGATTATGTATTCAGTGTATTGATGAATGCCCCCCCCCCCCCCCCCCCCACGCACTGGGTGCTGAAGCTGCTGCAGTGCAGACAGGGCTCGTCCTGGTTGGTGTTGGAGTGTTTGAGAGAGCAGACGGGGGTGGACGTGAGAGCTGGGCGCTGCAGCTTCAGGTCCTCACACAGACTGAGGAGCTGTACACAGGCAGCAGACGTCAGACAGAGCAGCTTCAGATCAGGACAACATCAAAGCAGCAGAGTTATTACCTCGGAGGGAGAGAAGCTCAGAGCCCCTACCAGGCTGGTCCTGCTCCAGGAGGAGGAGGGGTCCCCACTGCTCAGCAGCTGCTCCTTCATACCTGCAACCTGGACACAGATCACTCAGGTTCAGGTCCCAGGACCAGACTGACATTTAGAACCTGGTCTAGTCTCCGGTGAGAATGATGAGTACTCAGACTGAGTCTGCAGGTTTCTGCAGGACCGACTCACTCAGTCCTCTGACTGTGACTGACTGAGCTGAAACAAATCACTGATCATTCATCCGCAGCTGATGATGACTGATTATCATTATGACTGATCATCACTGATCACCACTGATCGTCACTGATTACTACTGATTATCACTGATTATCACTGATCACCACTGATCGTCACTGATCACTTCATGTTAGAGAAGAAACCAGCGACTGGTCTCAGCTGTGTGACAGGCCAGTTTTTCATGGTCACCCTCTGATGTCAGCTGATGTGTGTGTGAATGATTGACATGTCTGTTGTCTTACGTAGCTCCTGCTCAGATCAATGACTGACAGGTCAGCGTCCTCTCTGCACAGGCAGGTGGGCAGTGAGGTCACTTCCCGTGGGCTGCGGCTCCAGGTCTCTGTGGTCTGTGATGAAGTCAGGTTCCTTTAGTTTCTTAACTTACCAAGAAAAGAGGCACTAAAGACACTGGTCATCATCGTCTTCATCATCAACAATCATCCATCAAATAAAAACAGTCCACACAGAATATTTGGTGTCAACAACTGCACACGCACAGTGATCTAAGGTGAGCTGTGACAGGTAAATCAGATCAGACCGAGATAAGGGATAAAAAATCTCCCCTCCAAAATAAAAGCCTGGTAAGTCCAAACAAATAAACTGCTGTTTTACCACCTCTATCAGCTCCGTGGCCGCTGTCAGCTCGCACATGGTCAGAGAGGAGTCGTAACCTGAGGAGGAGACGGGGACACAGCTGGAGCACAGGTGGGTGTGGCCACGAAGGTGTTGGCACGTGCTGAGGTCACTGGAGGTGCAGCTGGACTCGTCCTTCACAGTGGACAGACTGTCTGCCTGCAGGGGGCAGAGCAACGTCATCATCATCATCCATGTGTTCTGTCAACATGGGTGGATGATGATGATGGTGGGTGGATGGTGACCTTGGTGCGGATGTTGGCCGTGCTGGGGGGTCCACTGGTCCTGGACGCAGGTCTGGAGAAGGAGGAGGAGCTGGAGGAGTTGGAGGACGAGTTGAAAGTGGAGGAGGTGATGGAGGAGTTATGGAGGACCTGCAGATACCCCTCCTTCTCCACCTTCCTCTTTAGGGTGGAGTTCCAGTGGTTTTTGATAGAGTTGTCTGTCCTGAGAACACAGCATAACAACACCAGAGTCTACGTACCTGCAGACCCCTGCTGACCCCTACAGATGGTCCACGTACCTGCAGACCCCTGCTGACCCCTACAGATGGTCCACGTACCTGCAGACCCCTGCTGACCCCTACAGATGGTCTACGTACTTGACGGCCCCTGCTGACCCCTACAGATGGTCCACGTACCTGCAGACCCCTGCTGACCCCTACAGATGGTCTACGTACTTGACGGCCCCTGCAGACCCCTACAGATGGTCCACGTACCTGCAGACCCCTGCTGACCCTACAGATGGTCTACGTACTTGACGGCCCCTGCTGACCCCTACAGATGGTCCACGTACCTGCAGACCCCTGCTGACCCCTACAGATGGTCTACATACTTGACGGCCCCTGCTGACCCCTACAGATGGTCCACGTACCTGCAGACCCCTGCTGACCCCTACAGATGGTCTACGTACTTGACGGCCCCTGCAGATGGTCTACATACTTGCCAACCCCCGCAGACGGTCTACATACCTGCCAGGCAGCAGTTTGGAGATGTCAGCCCAGCGATTTCCCAGCAGCCTGTGGGCCTGACAGATGATGCGGTCCTCCTCCAGCGTCCAGCCGCTCTTCTTCACTGTCGGGTTCAGGTGGTTGTGCCAGCGCTCGCGACACTGCTTCCCATTACGACTGTGCAGGTGTTTGGCGATGAGCGACCAGCGTTTCATGCCATACCTATGGACCAGCTCGATCACCTGCACAGGAGGTGACATAACAACATGTTCTGCTCATTTATGGAGGTGTTTGGTAAACAGCTGCACACAGCTCTCCACTTGATAGGTCAGAGTGTGGTGGTCTCAGCTGACCATTTCAGGTGATTTTCTTGTCACATGACTGTGAGTCTTTACCCTTGCATCCTCCTCCTGGGTCCAGGGACCTTTAACCAGCTCTGGATTCTTTATCTGCTGCCACCTCCGCTGACAGTCCACATCTGACCTCTGACCCTGAGACAGAGACAGACAGTGTGTTTGTGTGGATTCAGCTGTTGTGCTGCGTTCAGGTGACATCAGATTTGACAGTAAATATGAGTTAAACACAGCAGTGTCTCCTCACTGTGACGTTTCCCTCTCATCTTCTTCTCTGGGGGTGAGTCCATCAGCTGTCAGTGTTTGACTTGGTGTTACTGTTTAACTGTTTAGGATGAATTGTGACCATTTATCCATTATTTGCATTTATTAAATATTTGAATCTATTGTGTTTTCTACTACTTGCAATCTACTGTAACTGCTTTTATTGTATCAGTCTTACTTTAATGTGATAATTTATTAACAGTCTGTTTTTATGTTGCTGCCCTCTGTTGACAGGAAACACTCACCTGTGACCTGTAACACCTCAACAACATTGAGATGAAGCTACTCACCCTGAAATGAAGAGAAACTGAAGACCAGCTGTTTGACCCAAACTCCTTCACCAGTCTTTGCAGCTTCTCATCCTGTGGAGGAAGATCATTTTCTATGAGTGGGTCCAGTCAACAGTCTCACACTGGTCCACTGATCTACAGGTGGAGGCAACACACCAAGATACCACCTAACGCACCACCACAGGCAGTGGAGGAGAGGTCTGTCAGAGAGTAACGTGGAAGTCAACAACTATGAATCAATTTGCAAATGTTTTTTGAGGGAAGTTATGAAGGAAATACATTCAACACATTTGTTAGACACACAATAGATACACAATGAGATCTGTTGTCACTGACTGAGAAAAATAAACAAACATAGATCAACTTTTAGATGTTGCTTCAACATAAAAGACCTGCTGCTGCTACTGCACACACAGGACTTTTACTGTGAAGGATGAGGACAGTTTCTGAGTTAGCCCTGGATGCTAACATGATGACCGTTACCTCGCCTTTTGTCCATCCAGGCCTCTGTAGACTCACTCTGGAGAATTTTCCCTCCAGTTCTTTACGACCCAAACAGGAGCGACTCCTGGTACTGAGACAGAAACAGAACTGAGACCAGCTTCACTGATGTGATCACACAGGACAGTATGACAGGTGAGTGACAGGTGTGTGACAGGAGAGTGACAAGTGTGTGACAGGTGAGTGACAGGTGTGTGACAGGAGAGTGACAAGTGTGTGACAGGTGAGTGACAGGTGAGTGACAAGTGTGTGACAGGTGTATGACAGGAGAGTGACAGGTGTGTGACAGGACAGTATGACAGGTGTGTGACAGGTGTGTGACATGTGAGTGACAGGTGAGTGACAGGTGTGTGACAGGTGTGTGACAGGTGTGTGACATGTGTATGACAGGAGAGTTACAGGTGTGTGACAGGTGTGTGACATGTGAGTGACAGGTGAGTGACAGGTGTGTGACAGGTGTGTGACAGGTGTGTGACATGTGTATGACAGGAGAGTTACAGGTGTGTGACAGGTGTGGGACAGGTGTGTGACAGGTGAGTGACAAGTGTGTGACAGGTGTATGACAGGAGAGTGACAGGTGTGTGACAGGACAGTATGACAGGTGTGTGACAGGTGTGTGACATGTGAGTGACAGGTGAGTGACAGGTGTGTGACAGGTGTGTGACAGGTGTGTGACATGTGTATGACAGGAGAGTTACAGGTGTGGGACAGGTGTGTGACAGGTGAGTGACAAGTGTGTGACAGGTGTATGACAGGAGAGTGACAGGTGTGTGACATGTGAGTGACAGATGAGTGATAGGTGTGTGAGATGTGAGTGAAAGGTGTGTGACAGGTGTGTGACATGTTTATGACAGGTGAGTGACAGGTGTGTGACAGGTGTGTGACAGGTGTGTGGCAGCTGCTCTCACCAGGACCTGCGGCTTCTGCTGCTCATCACTGCTGCTCATAGGAACCCTGACACACTGACACAACACACACACACAGGTTCAGGTTTCCTGTTCAACCTGTTCAACTAGATAATCCTCAGCCAAGTATTTCTATGATTCTACTGTAAGAAGTGAAACCGGATTCACAGCTCAGGGTGAATACAGCTCACAAAGACTCATGGGAGCCACAGTACCTAAGTCTGGAGAGGAAAACCATGGTGAGGCAGCTCCCTGAGTCTCAGACCACAAAATCTGTCTATAGCGTCAACAGTCTTCTACATATAATCAATTCTACAGCAGGGTCTCTGCAGACTCTCCAAGTTGAACTTCATACTGTCCACACCACATAGAGGGGGGTTCCCTCCATTCAACTGTTACAGAATTTATTGGCATTTATCACATTTTTCTCACTCCATCCCAGCTGTATATAACTACCCATTACCCCAAACCATTAACTAATCATCAATAATCAAAGAACTGTTTTAATAATGTTTAACCAAAAATGTATATGTTGTTTCCAGCTTCTCAGCTTGATGCTTGTCTTGGTCATAGACAACAGTAAACAGAATATCTGAAGATGTCACCTGTGGGAAATTATAACGAGCTTATTTCTGTCATTTTATACACAAAATGATTAATGGAAAAATAACCTGCAGATTAACCAGTAATGAAAATACTGTTTCTTTGTAGCTCTATAACTTTCTGTTTTTTTTCTGGTTTCCTACCTTGTTTAAAAAATCAGACCCCTAGATTGAATTCATGGCCCTTTGTAGGGGTCTGGACCACAAGTTGGGAACCACTGCTTTAAACCCTGATGATAACAGTGACAGGAGGTAATGTATTCATACTTTTTACTTAAGTGAAAGTAAAAATTCCACAGTTTCTTAAGACTTTGTCAAAAGTAAAAGTCCAAACCTTCCGTCAGTATAAGTGTGTTTCTGACGCGCTCATCTACTGTGCGACTGCATTGAATCTGTCAGACCTGTAGTACAGGTGTAAATCTGTCAGACCTGTAGTACAGGTGTAGTCTATGAAGTAGCATCACATGGAAGTACTGCAGTAAATGTACTGACCGCAGTCTAACCTGCCCCCACCTTTATAAACCACAGTGCTCCTGAAGACACGTCCCGAAGTGACGCCGTTTGCAGTGACCGTTAAGCTAGCTGTTAGCACAGGCTAGCCGCGGACCGCCGGCCTCACACAGACATTAAAGCGGATTAAAGTGCGACAAACACCGATCGAACCAGGACTTTAGTCCGGTAAACAGCCGTACTCTGTGTCCCGGTACTTTACCGACTGAATAGCCCGTGGTGTCGTCTTGAGGGCGGGTGTCGGTGAACTTACCGGCGGCGGTTGGAGGAGAAACAGCTCGAGACGCGCCAGTTAGGAGCGAACACAGACTCTCCTCTGATTGGACGGTCTCCGGTGACGTCACTCACCGTGTGTCTTACCGGTGGTATTCATTGTTCAGACCAAAGACCGTAAATAAAGATTCACACAGGAAGCTTCAGACAAACGGTTTTTCAGCTGTTTGAAAATCTAGTTTATAGATATTATAGTTTAATCTGTGTCCACTCTGCTGCCCGCGCTCCTCAGGTTTCAACCCGCGGACTCATGACGTCAACATGACGTCAACATGACGTCAGGCACACATGAATCCAGATATTAAAACCGGACTGAAAGAGCGAGTGATGTTTTACCTTGAATCAGCTGAATCAGCTGAATCAGCTGAATCAGCTCTTGCTGACTGTATTCAACTTTACATTACTTGGTTTTGGTGTAAGTGGAACCTGGAATTTAAATGATAAAAATTTGACCCTTTTTCTGTATCAGACATGCTAATGGATAACATTAGCCTAATGCTAATGAAAGCAAAGCAAATACAACCACAATGATTCATTAGCTAACCATTTACAACATCAGGTGAAGTGTACAGACAGCAAGATAATGGCTCTGATTCATCTGAGAAATTACTGGTAACATCGCTGAGATAACATGACCTACCAACCAGTCTATTTCTAAAGAACCCTGCATTTCTACTGTCTACTGTCCCCACTCCTCAGTATAACCTGTGTCCAGACACAAACCCTCAGGTCCAACACATTAACACTGTCATCACATCACTTCAGTGTGGACATCAGTCAGAGGCTTGTGCATGTCATTAACTGATGATGCCTTTGTAGTTTGAAGCACCAGACTAGTTAACCTGCGGCAGCAGACTAGTTAACCACTCTGTATCATGCCTCAGTGTGTGAGCTGTGTGAAAAGCTCCACAGCTGATGCTGCAGTGCAGGGTTAATAACACACGTCAGCCCGTCCTGTTTGACAGTGTCAGTCCTGACACCACCACCACCAGATGGTGCTAAAGAGACACACTGACTTCACTGTGGCTGTGGTTGAACCATCAGAAAGGTGGGAGGCTGAGTTTGTTACAGGTGCAGATCATGCAGCATCTTTTCTCTGGAGACATTCAATGATGAATACAAAAGCTACAAACTCAACTCAACTACCACTCCTCAGTTCAGCAGAAACAACCAAGAGCAGCACACAGTCCAACAGGCAGGGGAAGGTCCAGGTCCAGGTCTGGTTTACAGGGTCAGAGACAGAGACATAAAACTGATCACATCAGACATCAGAGGCACAGAAGTTACATCAAATATTATTGTTATTATTACTATTATTGTTGATATTAATAGTATTACTGTTATAAATTCCATTGCAACCCCCACGACCACCCCCCAGAGGGGGTTGTGTGTTGAGTTGGCAGATGGAAGAACATCATCAGTGTGGTTAGAGTGTGAAAGACAGACTGTGGATGTGTGAACTGTCGGAGGCGTCACTGGTTTGATACCTTCACTTTTGCAGCTGCTTGATTTTGAACATTTGCTCATTTCAGGTTCAGCAAACACATCTGAGGCATCAGAGATGCTGTGCAGTGTCACAAAGACGCAACCTCACAGTTCCAGGTTCAGTCCGGAGTCTGGACTCAGTCTGATCAGAGACTCTGAGGACCTGAGGTCAGAGCCCAGTGAAGGAGCAGGAGCCTCCTTTGTCTGCTCTGACCTCTGACCTTTATTTTTTCATCACGACTCAACTGACTGTTTCTATTGTCCTGCTGAAACATGGTGATTGATTGAATGATTGACTGATTGATTGGTGTCTGGTCTAATGCTGACAGAATCAGGTTAACTCTGACTTGGGCAAACACACACTGATACACACCCTCTTTCACACCATTTTTTTAATCTTCACACATTCACCCACAAACCTTGGCTGTGCAAGTTGTGCATGTTGTGAACACTTGTGTGACTGCAGGGGGACGGTGCAATCAGAGGTTTGGAGCTGAGGGTCTGAAGCCTTCTCATTCTGAGGAGCGGTGAGTAGCCCTGCATCGTCGGTGTGCAGCTGTGGACTTGTGTGTGTGTGTTCTAACAGCATGATGAACAGGAACATGCTGCTCTTTGCTCTGCTGTGTTTGCTCCTGGACTGGGTCCTGCCTGTGGACTCCATGAAGGTGAGTGGAGCTGTTGCTGTCATCACTGTGGACTTGAATCAGATGAAGAACAGAGCTTGGTTGAGACTGGAGGACAGGAGGGCGCCTCAGGAGAGACCAGTTATTATGGACTGCTGCATTTAAAGACCTCAGTTTGTCTGTTACCATTATTATTAGTTCACATGTGATGTAGAAGTCTGCGTCTCACTCAGGAAACCAAGCCTCTGATACGACCCACAGTATCTCCTGAAAAAGTGGCCCTAAGGCGGCAGGTGTACTGGACCCTTGTTGTCATGGTTACAATAATAAACACGCGGACTGTACCGAGAGCTGTGTACCTACTTTCTTCACCATGGTAACTATAGTAACAGTCATGGCTTGGTTCGGTAAAAAAGATCCTCTACACAGAAGATAAAGCATTACAGGGAGTGGCAATAGTATGACATGTTGTACACTTCCTGTCTGCTAAGTGGGCGTGGTCATGATGTCACAGCACTAGTATTTGGTGCCTGATTTTGCCGCTAGTTTTTATCCGCTAGCTTAATGTGATCAACTCAGTACAAGATCACTTCAGTTTAATAACACTCTCTGTTTTCCCTCCAAAAACAGTCAAATGATAGTAACAGTCATAGTATTATAAAGCAAAAAATACAAGTTGTATTGAAGTTTTAACTTTTAATTCAGAGAAACCCATGTGACACAGTTACAGGGAATAATTGAAAATGAATTGTCTCCCCTCTGCACTGTCTCTGGTTAGGTTTGGGAAAAGATGGTGATTTGGGTTTAGATAAGTACTAGATGATCTGTGTTGTCATGGTAACAATAACAACAATGAACGGTCATGGATAATAGAAACAACATAAACTGCTCCTGTCACATGGGAATCGAACACCGCTCTCCTGGGTCATATTCATCCATCCACCCCAACCTCCTCCTGACCTGGACTTTGTCGCCTAGCAACAAAACCTGACTATGGGTCATAACAACCTGCTGACAGACGACCTGTGGGCTTTGTTTCAGGAGTGTCCAGGTTTACACTCTCACTGTTGTAAAGTGCAATTTTACCAGTGTCTGTTCAATGACCTGTCTCTGTCTCTGTCTTAGATCCGTCTCAGCTTGAAGTCACCACGGGTCAACCAGGCCATCCCCATGAGCATGGTGAAAGATGCTGTTGATGACATGTACTTTGGCTGCAACATGACAATGACAAAACAGGTGACAGACAAGTACTTTGTTGAAGAGAACACTGGAACGTTTGCTCGTGTCTGGAAAAAAGCTGAATCTTGTGCAAAGAAAAAACTAAACCAGAAGAATGATGGGGACGAGGCTCTGACCAAAGACCACCTGAGAGCAATCTGTGCCTACACCTCTAATTATAAAGAGTTCTATAAGACATTCAATCATCATGTCAGGAGCGACATGAGCAAATACACCACCTCCTTCCCTTTCCACTCCTTCCACTTCTGGCTGACGTCCGCAGTGCAGATTCTCAGTAATAATACAAAGTGTAACACCACGTACCGCAGAACCAACCTCATGTTTACTGCCAAGGTCGGCCACACTGTTCGGTTCGGTCTCTTTGCCTCCAGCTCCTACAAAACAACCCTGACCCGCTTTGGTCATAAGACCTGCTTTGAAATTAAAACCTGTGCAGGTGCTTTCCTGAAGCATTATTCAGCTGTTGGAACTGAAGAACAAGAGGTGCTCATCCCACCCTACGAGATGTTCAGGATTACGATGGGCCCTGCAGTGAAAGGTCTGGATGACTGTGATGTCGTCCACATTCTGCAGAGCGTAGGGGTTCACAGTAATGTGAACTGCAAAGCTGCATACGTATCAAAGACCAGTGGTTTTTCTGTTGGAGCAAAGTGAGAACATTTCCTCTCATTGTACTTCAAACTCTGTGCCTTTTGAACCTTTTTTTGTTGGTGGTTTTTGGCTTTGTTTGACACAGGAAACATGGGTCAGAGAGAAGTGGCATGATGTTCCCCATCTGGAACCATAATGAGAACACTGTGGTTATGTGACGTGCTGTAACATTCAGCGACCAGACCGGCTAAAACCCAAGCTCATTACAATATATCTAAGCATTCTGGTAAACCCTTTGTTTGCTGTTTATACATTTATACATATGGATCCATTTGTGGGGATGGATTTAAAATCATCTGCATTTCTATGTGTAACACATATTTTTGTGTGGGCATTTTATGTGTAAAATCAATAAATTTGTCACACAGTGAAAATGTGGATTAGCTTTTGTTTTGCTGTCTTAGTTGAGTTGCTGTTTCATCGCCCACCTGCATATTTTCTCTCAGTCCAGACTGAGACAGCTGTGAGTCCTATTTAACACACTACAGTAGAGTTTAAACCACAGCGACCTCTCCTGGAAGTAAAAAGAAGACACTGTTACAGACTGTGCAAAGTTTGCACATACACACTGGAGCCACACTGACAATATCTGGGCTCTTCTGCCAGGCCAACACACTGTATCCCCAACATTATCCACTGGACTAAAGTTCACCCTGTTTAGCTGTGTAGGTATTTTAAGCCATGCATGCTGTAGTCTGCAAAACTGCAAAACTGTACTCAAATTGTTTGTGTATAAAAATGTACTTACATGAAAGTAAAGAGTGATTAAATGCACTCTGAGCAAACGTTACTGCTTTACATTTTTCGAAGAGGCAGAGAGTGGTACACAGAGAAATTAATTAATTAATTACTATTACATTTAAGAAAAGGTGCAGCGACAGATTCAGTCCAACATTTCACATAACTTAAAGAACTAAACATAAAAATAGGATAAACAAGTCCAATAATTAATGTAACACAAACAAGACGTTACGCATGAACTTAAAATGATTTAAGGTAAAACTCAGTTTCCCAGAACTCTCTGCGTGATGACGCCACGAACTCCCGCCCGTTGTGAAAACCTCCCGGCATGCTTTTCTGCAGGGCCGAGAAGAAGAAGCGTCATGATGGAGTCCGCAGGCGGCTGAAGGGACAAACCCGCCTCATGTTCCGCAGAATTCAGTCAGAGAGCTCCATGTTTCTTCAGAGAAAAACGTTACGGACCGAGGAACCTCGCCCCTTAATGACAGCCAGATAGCTAACTCTGCTGCGGAGACTGTTGGTGAGTTTTGTAGCTGCAGCGCGTCGTTATTGTAACGACCGGGCCGCCATTTAACTCGGGCCAACGAACATAACAACACCGTGAGCAGCCGCAGATATCCACACGGTCCGGCGGTTCGTTTCGTTTAAAACCCCACATTAAAGCGCCTTTCAGCGGCCAGAGCGTCGACCAGGACCCGCAGAGTGTTTACAAGCTGCTGATGGTTAGCCTGCTAGCACAGTTAGCTACTCAAGCTAAACGCGTTGGAGACGTTAATGTTTTAAAAGAAAACACTGCTCCGAAAGAGAGAACCGCTCCCGCGTAGTCCCGGTCCCACACCGGGACTTGAACCTGAAGGGAACTTCCAGCCGGACAGTCTGGGCTCACCGGGGGCGGAGGGCTCCGTGGCAGCTGCTGTCGAGGCGGCGAAACCTCGTGTTACAGACCGGCCGCTTACCGCTCTCCCGGTTCCCCGCTGAACCACCAGTAACTCCGGTGCCGAGTTTCCGAGGATTACCGAGACAGACTGAGGGTTACATGTCACCTCAGGTTTAGGTCCATGGTTCCTGGATCCAGGAGGACGGGTTCAGTCGTTATTTTCCAGTTAACTCCAGTTACGAGTTGTTTTAAGTTCAGTCACACATTTAACGGTATAACAAATACCCCGGTGTTATACTATTACGGTCTAATTTGTGGTAAAATACAGAAAACGTAAATAATGTTGGTTAGTGGTTAGTCTCCTTATAACGACCTCACTGGTCTGAGGACTGTCACTGAGGATTTAAGGTCTGGTGTGTAACATACTGCAGGTTTATCCTCTGGGTTATTTTCCGTTTAACTTTGGTTAAACCTTGTGTGAAGTTCAGTCACACATCTTTGCATAATGTAACGTACAGAACCGAAGAGTCTGAGGTCTCATTGAGAGTTACAGCAGGTTCAGATCTGTGGTGTTTTATTTTGGTGGTGGGAACATCACATTTGGATGGTGGGTGGGCCTGCAAAGGGCCAGGAGTGGTTTTTGGCAGGGGATAAACAGTTTGGTTATTGTTTTGTTTCTTCACAATGACCTCAGTGATTTCAGGACGTGTTATTGTTGTTTTCCATATGTTTGGTACAAAGTGTCTGCCAACATGATAGGAATGATTCCTACAGAGACAGACCTGTTTGTTACAGGGTAAGATTATTTTGTTAAACTCCAGACAGTCATTTTACCTCACAGAGCAAGGGAGGTGCTGGAACACTCCTGCCTCGATTGGTTAGTCTGTTTGTGTTATTGTGTGGCACTTTGACTGAAGTAAAGGGTCTGAACCTTCTTCCACTACTGAGCACCACACAATAACACAAACTAACCTGTTGTTACATTGCAGTAGGTGTTTCCTTGTTGACAGTTCAATGTTCTTGCTCATTATTGGACTGATTCCGAAGATGTTTGTCCCTATTAATTATTTACACCAAGAAACATGGAAAAATAAGGCCCAGGTTCACAAATCTTGAAGTTATCCTTTGACGGTCTCATATTTTAACATGTACAGTTATATCTGTACTGTTTGTGTGTTCGTTAAACACTTCTGTAATGGTGGAACTTGTGTGCTCAACCAGCGACACTTAAGTTACATGGTGCTTGTTGTTTTTAAGTGGGTTTGTGTTTGCAGTTAAACAATGTTGTATTGGACATTTTTACACATGGTGTCTAGGTGAAAACCTGAGTTTGATCTTCCAGACCAGGTCCAGGTCTGCCTCAGAAGTGACAGTTACTTTAACAGGTGGTCTGCAGGTCTGATGATGTCACAAGCAGGTCAGGTTAATTGATTGATTTGAGGCTTCTGGTGTCGCTCTGTAGTTTTCTGGTTGTTGTCTTGTGTGAGTTTCTGATGACATCTGTCTGGGTTTGATGAGTCCTATGGAAGTGTTCAGAAGTGGTTTATATTTCCACTGACTGCAGCAGAGATCAGGGTTTACTCCACGTCTGTGGTCTGCTACTGAGGTGTTCAACAGACAGACTGAGACCAAAAGGTGCCTCAACATCTGTTCAGCGTCATTTCTCCTGATACTCGGTGAGAGGCTGTCACAGTAACCACAAAAAAAGAAATATCATGCTATTGACAAGTCAACCTGAGTGATGGCTGCAACCTCCACAACCGCGCCATGTTCACGTTTCTCCGACTGTTAAACTATGGCCCCGAAAATGCTAAGAGATCTACTCTGTGATACTCGCATGTGAAAGTCTCATTTCGTTTTCAGCATTCACCAATCAGAGCACAGTACATATGTAGGAAACAGGTGACATACTGTCACTGCAGGACAAAGGTCATCACCGCGACAGCCCTAACTCTGTAGCGCCGTCTAGTGACCACCAGTTCACTTTGAACTTTTTATTATGGAGTCTGGTGATGATCACTGTGGGATGATACGTGTGTGTAGTGGGGAAATATTTTTCCTCAGGCTTCAGTGTTTCTGCTTTTACTGGAATTATATGATTTTGGTCAATACTTAAATCAACAGATTTGTTTTTGCATAAATTGTATTAAATATTTTTAAATATCCGTCAGATATTAAATTTACTGGATTAAGCAACACTAACTTCCCCAGTAGATTTTCCAGATAATTTGCTGTATCACAATATGACATAACATATATACAAACATATTAAATACAAATATTTTATCCATATTTGCCACTTCTGTTTTATTTGTTCCACTCAAATCTTTTTTCTTAATAGAACAATAATAACAATTATTAATAAAAGCTGTTTGTGACAGTCACAGTCTGTCAAGTTTCAGTTCTGTAACCTTCAGTGATTCTTGTTCATTATAAGAGACATCCACAAGCTGTTTACAACTTTGATAAAAGAGAGAGAGTCAAAATGTTTAAAAATATTCAAACATTTCTGACATGAATGGGCGTGGCCTTTATCAATCGCCTCAGCATCTGAATCCATTAAGATATGAGCCAAAACATGTCGCCCATCTCTCATCACACCACGCTGTCTCTACCATGTTCTAGGGCTGCAAAGATTTGTTGACGTTGTCGACAAAAATCGATAATAGAAATAGTCGACAATGAATTCCATTGTCGACTATTGTCGCCAGATGTGTTTTTCCAACAGAGTGAGGCATCGCACTTAATTACAATCTCTGCCGAGAGTCGCGGTAACATACACAGAAATGGCACCGTCCAACACATCAGCTACGCTACCAAAACTTCTAAAGTTTGGGAGCATTCTAGCCTGGATACGGCGAATAAAAAGATTACTTGCAAGGTTTGCAAAGCAGAGCTTGCGTATCACGGCAGCACCTCGGTGATGTCTGACTCGCCTCGGTAATAATTAATTAATTTAATTTATTAATTGATTTATTTAATAATTTATTTATTAATTAGTAAGTTAGATAGGACATTTTAATTTACTTTTTGTATGAATCAGCAGCAAAGTTGAATAAAAGATTTTTCATTGAAGTACCTATCTTTCTTGTGTTTATTATCATTTGCCACATAATTAAAGCAACTTCATGCTAAATTTAAGAAAAAATGTATAATTATCCGATTAGTCGACTAATTGTTTTAATAGTCGGTGACTAGTCGACTATTAAAATAGTCGTTAGTTGCAGCCCTACCATGTTCATGTAGGTGGAGCACTGAAGGCCGAGGACGCTCACTTTCAGTGTCCAAGCTCTTAGTTTTTGAGCTATTCATGATGTTTTGCTGATTCCCCAGAGGAAACCATTCAGTTCCTACACAATCAAGTGTTAGATACCTGCAGCAGAGGTCATAGCACACGTCAGCTCTGGAGCCATGTTTCGAACTGCACATGTGGGACAATGGAAAAATAAAGACTTGGATAGATATACACAACTAACCACTGGTCCTGTGTGACTGTTATTTTTTTGCGTTTAACCATCATAAACTCTTGATCAGATGTTTCAGATGGAGATCAGGTTCACCTCTGTGGTTCCAATACAGAGTTAAGTCCACGGTGTGTTTAGCCAAGCTCAGCACAAAGACTAGAAGTGGGGAAAGCGTTAGCCTAGCTCCAGCACAAGAGAAACAGCTCACACCTGCTCGTGTGGATGGATTCACTCTGAAATCAGAGCGTTTCTCTTCATGTGATTTACTGTAGGTTTGTTCTGATGGTTGATGATCAGCAGAGTGATTGTCGATAGTTCAAGCTCTGTTAAATTGTCTATAGCTCTGTGAAGGCTCCTGATGTGTTACAGACTGATGAGTGGAAGCTGTTTATACATGATACAGATTTATTCTGATTATGCTACTGAAACTTCTTCCTCTCTCTTCTTCTCCAATGTTGAAATTCTTCTTGTCTTTCTTCTCCTCATGTCCTCAGTTCCTCTGTTTTATGTCTTCTGTTCTTTCACTCATCTCAAATCATTTGCCTCGTTCACTCAGAGCTGCAATTAACTAGTTTTTTAGTTGTTGATCAATCTGATTGTTTTGTGTATGAAATGTTAAAAACACTCAGCACCAGGAGATGTGTTAACGTTTGTCCAGTCAACAGCCCTTCACCACATTCAGTTCATTTGATATATGACTGACGCAGGTTGTCTGATTGATTGACAAAGGGTTCAGAAAAATGTCTTTTTCTGTTTACCCTTGGATGTTGTTTCTTGGTTTTTGTTGTTGGGACGATCTTGACATAATTAAAAAAACTAACCACCAGAGTTTGTTCAGACTGTCATCAGATAAATATCCAGATTCCTTCAACCTCAACTCTAACAGATCTCTGAATCGTTCTCTCTCCTGGTGGTTCTTCGTGTAGGAAACCACAGGTGACGTCACCTGTGGTGATGTCACCTGTGGTTTCCTCCGGGTGACAAGACATCGTCAGTAGATTATATCAGCTGTAGATAATTAATGTTAATTAGTGTAAAACTTGAATCTGTTGGTTAATGAGCTCTCTCCAAACTGCTGACAGGACTCTGCCAAAGATTGTCTGTGAGTGACGATCACTCTATCACTCTATAACGATCACTCTATAACTTCTCTACAAACACCAGTGAACTGTTTCTGTAGTTCAACAGAGTGAAATGATCAGCTGATCGCAGCTCGTTAAACACGGCAGAGTCATCAGATCAATATCTGGAGCTCGTTAAGATCAGAGTTCTGGATCAGGAGCTCCAGGATCTGGATCAAGTTTGTGAAGTATCAAGTGTAAAAGTCAGTTTGTTCCAGCTGTTGTTTCACTGTCACAACGATCAATATCAATCAATAATCATTTCAGCTCGTGTTGACGTTGGAGCAACAGGTTGTCACATTAATGAGCTTCATTAATGTTGATTCATTTAGCAGCTGCCTCTGAAAACTGCAGGATCTCAGCTGACCCCAGATCTGACCTGAATCTTTATTTATAACTTTGCTCAGTGACAAAGTTGAAAGTTAAACTCACTGAGAGAAGAAGGTTCAAGAGGATTCAGATCTGATGCTGAATTAGGACTCAATGAATGCCAGCCCGACTAACCACCTGGTCTCCCCACCTGCAGGTTTAGCCGTCACCATGGCGACAGACATTGGCTCACCGCAGCGCTTCTTCCACATGCCGCGTTTCCAGCATCAGGCACCGCGGCAGGTGTTCTACAAGAGACCTGACTTTGCGCAGCAGCAGGCCATGCAGCAGCTCACCTTCGACGGGAAACGCATGAGGAAGGCTGTGAACCGCAAAACCATCGACTACAACCCCTCTGTCATCAGATACCTGGAGGTGACCACACCTGTCAAAATCTATTCATTGTTTTTTAAAGTTTGTCTTGCATTGTTGATAATTATTCAGTCTCAAGTGTTTTTGTCAGACATAGTAAAAACAAGAAGTTTATTTTTTAACCCTTGTGTGTCCTTACAGACTTTTCTTTTTTTCATTTTTGATTTATTTTTTAAAAATCATTTTGGCTCTGTCGATGCAAAAGGCATTTTTTCCCAGGGTGTGTATTTTTTTTTTTTTTTCACCCTCATCCCCTGAGATGTGTCTTTAATACACAGTGTGAACAAAATAGTTTCACTCGGGACCTACGGACAGAATTGTCCCCATTAAAACAGCTATTTCTTATCTCTCTGACATTACAATGTAAAAATCACACACTCTATTTTATTAGGCTTTCATTCTAAAGTCCCGGCTCCCACATGTAAGCTTGTACTATTTTCCAGTAGATGAAGTCATTTGGCCTCTGGAGCAAACAGATGTTTTCCTGGTGTCCAGTAGAGGCACTGAAGTGTGTGTGTGTGTGTGTGTGTGTGTGTGTGTGTGTGTGTGTGTGTGTGTGTGTGTGTGTGTGTGTGTGTGTGTGTGTGTGTGTGTGTGTGTGTGTGTGTGTGTGTGTGTGTGTGTGTGTGTGTGTGTGAGATATATCACATGTCTATATGAGCTGAGAGTAACATCCAAACTAAAAATCTCTAGTTAGCACTTAGTATATTGAAAATGATAAATTGGCATTTAAAGGGTTAAAATCCTGAAGTTGATTGAATATTTGGTTGTCATGATCAGGACTGATGTTAAATTAAAAGAAATTCAGCCAAAGTGGGAAATAATATTTTTATTGCAGTATTTTGAAGGGTTAAAGATGTGAAACAAAGATGAGTGAAATAATCTGGGGGGGGGTCTCATGCAGTAATGACTCCCGTCCACCGGGCACTGTAATAAAATCTGACCACATCAGACGTTCAGAGGTTTATGTCCACGCGTTTGTTACAGCTGCCACATGTAGACATGGAAAGTGGGCGGGTTAAGGTGTCAGACAGGTGTGTCCTCAGGTGTAAGGACACTGGTCTTCTCACTGAGACCAGAGCAGCTTCACTCAGTTTCTGTTTTCTGTGCAGAACCGTTTGTGGCAGCGAGACCACCGTGACTTCAGAGCCATCCAGCCCGACGCAGGATGTTACAACGATGTGAGTACAGACGACGGCGAGGTTGTTTCAGTCCTGAGTTAATGCAACCACAAGGTCAACATGTTGTGAAGCTGCAGAAAGGAAAGAGCTCAGTTTTTATTTTCCTGTCCTCAGCTGAACCGTAAATCACCAATATGACTGATCAGTCATCAGATCAGAGAGAGAGAGAGAGACGTATGAATCACAGGCAGCTAACAAACAAAGATTGATTTTGTATAAAATGATATGAACGAGACAAACATGTTAAAGAGATAAAGACTGAGGAGCCAGACCTGCAGTCAACAGAAGAATTATTGGCTGCCACTCTGCAAGATGACAAACGTTCCCTCAATGATCACATGAAAATAAACAATTATTTTGAAATCTTCTGCTTTTCTGACACTTTATAGAAAATATTTGACAGGTCCAGGTCCAGTCTGACTGTAGAAACCATCACACTAAATAACAGCCATGTGTTTTGTTTCTGCTGCAGCTGGTTCCTCCTGTCGGCATGTTGAACAACCCCATGAACGCCGTCACCACCAAGTTTGTCCGAACCTCCACCAACAAAGTCAAGTGTCCTGTGTTTGTGATCAGAGTAAGCTGCTGCACCACTTCCTGTCCTCACTGATCCTCAGTCTGATGACGGAGACACCAGATCCTGGTGTTTCTGTCTCGCACTCACTTTCTATTCCGAAGAGCTTGGTTCCTGTTGTTCAATCAGTGTAAATCAGTTTGTTGGTGATGTTGATGTAAAATCCAGACGTACACTCTGAAGACTGGTTCTGAGAGAAACTGGTTCTGTTTGTGTCTCCAGTGGACCCCTGAGGGCCGTCGTCTGGTCACTGGAGCCTCCAGTGGAGAGTTCACTCTGTGGAATGGACTCACCTTCAACTTTGAGACCATTTTACAGGTAAACAATCATCCATCATTTCTAGAGCTGTTCATCCATCAGGTGTTGTCACCTGCTCCACACTAACAGGTGTTAGGTTTAAAAAGTGGCGTTCACATCACAGACAGTGTGTTCGTGTTCATTCATACGCAGCAGGGCGTTCAGGTGACTCAGACCCTTATTACTGACGTCTGATTAAAGAGCAGCAGGTTGTCTCCACTCAGCTCCTGTACCCTGACTTCCTGTCTGAATGACGTGCTTGTGTGGCATAGATGTCACATGACATGAGGTCACCCGGTCCCCCTCTCTTTGATAAGACCCTGCTCAGTGTCTGGTTCTGTCACAGATCCACATTTTAACTAACAAATCAAACCCTTCTTGTCACAAATGTTTTGACGCCTGTCCTCTGGTCCCCCCCCCCCCCGCAGGCCCACGACAGTCCGGTCCGAGCCATGACCTGGTCTCATAATGACATGTGGATGTTGACGGCGGACCACGGTGGCTACGTGAAGTACTGGCAGTCCAACATGAACAACGTCAAGATGTTCCAGGCTCACAAGGAGGCCATTAGAGAAGCCAGGTTTATACCCAATCTAACATTTTCTGTAGTTAACCTGAGTCTCTGCTGCTTACTGTCAGCGCTGCAGTACCACACTGCAGCCACAGGGGGGCGTGGCCTCACCTCTCGCCACATGTTGTTGTTGTGGTTGATTAATGACAGATGTAAGTGTGTGCTGTTGCAACACTGCCGTGATCTGTTGTTGATATTCTACCTGATGTGGCTGATGAGCTGTTTATCTGTGTGTACACAAACGGTTGATTGTGTTGAATAAAGTCATCAATCATTTACTTTTAACTGGTTAAACTGGTTTGGGTAGGCCCAGTGGTGTGGGTGGAGCGAAGGGTGGTGGCAACAACAAACCAATAAAGGCCCAGGCTTTGACTTTGACCAATAAAGTTTTAGCAGGGATCAATAAAGTGAATAAAGAGAAGTTCCTGCACACAGTCACACTGCTGGTCTCAACATCACCCAACAGGCACCTGTAGACGTTTAAATAAAGGTTTGAATTCCACATTAGGGACAACACAGTTTAAACACCACGGCCCGGAAGTAAACGTCCCATCTTCATTTTCCTGTTAATGTTAAAGTGGGACTCACAGGAGACTGATGTAAAAAAACGAAGTCCTGAATTCAGTCCAAAACACTGGAGCCTACATTTCCCATAATGCAACAACGGTATAGTGTCTTTGATTAGAGCCACATTTTCAAAGTCCACACCTACAGTTTGTCATAGACATCACTGTGACATCATCAGGTTATAGATGACATCACACTTGAGACTGGTTAGTTCAACAGGACCAGTACACTGACCTTTATCTGTGGAAGAGACACCTGTACAGTGTGATGTCATCCAGTACCACACACCTGACTCCCTGTATTGTCCTGCATCATATTCAAAGGTCCTATTATTTTGTCCATGTCTTAATGACTCAGTCTGTCAGGAGATGATGTAGAAGTCTGACGTTCACAGCACTTTTGTCTTTCAGAAACCTTTATCTTCATGTTGCTGCTAAAAAAAAGAACAAAAAAAAACAACACAAAACTACACTACCCACAAGCCTTAGTGCTCTGTCCTTCAGGCTCTGTTTGCCTGGTGGTGCTGTTCTGCCCAGGACACCTGTAACCTCAGTGAGACCGTTCACCTGTTTTCAGCAGCAGGCGCAGCGAGGGGTCAGAGGATAGTGACAGTTTTATGGAAGCCCACAGCGGCCAAATCGGATACGCCACATGATGTTTACACAGTTGTAATGTTTAATATTCACTGTGCACAGAAATCATTTCAACTTAGTTATTGGCACCAATGGGCTTCTGTAAATAACCAGCTGTTACATCTTTTCTGTTTTCTCCACAGTGTTTTCACTGGAAGCAGGGGAAACTGTTAGCTTAGCGCAAACACAGGAAGGGGAGTGAAACTGTTAGCTTAACCCAAACACAGGAAGCAAAGGAAACTGTTAGCCTAGCTTAGCACAAACACAGGAAGCAAGAGGAAAGTGTTAGTCTAGCTTAGCACAAACACAGGAAGGGGAGTGAAACTGTTAGCTTAACCCAAACACAGGAAGCAAAGGAAAGTGTTAGCCTAGCTTAGCACAAACACAGGAAGCAAGAGGAAAGTGTTAGTCTAGCTTAGCACAAACACAGGAAGCAAAGAGAAAGTGTTAGCCTAGCTTAGCACAAACACAGGAAGCAAAGGGAAAGTGTTAGCCTAGCTTAGCACAAACACAGGAAGCAAGAGGAAAGTGTTAGCCTAGCTTAGCACAAACACAGGAAGCAAGAGGAAAGTGTTAGCCTAGCTTAGCACAAACAGGAAGCATGGGGAAAGTGTTAGCCTAGCTTAGCACAAACAGGAAGCAAGGGGAAAGTGTTAGCCTAGCTTAGCACAAACACAGGAAGCAAGGGGAAAGTGTTAGCCTAGCTTAGCACAAACACAGGAGGCAAGGGGAAAGTGTTAGCCTAGCTTAGCACAAACACAGGAAGCAAGAGGAAAGTGTTAGCCTAGCTTAGCACAAACACAGGAAGCAAGAGGAAAGTGTTAGCCTAGCTTAGCACAAACAGGAAGCAAGGGGAAAGTGTTAGCCTAGCTTAGCACAAACACAGGAAGCAAGGGGAAAGTGTTAGCCTAGCTTAGCACAAACACAGGAGGCAAGGGGAAGGTGTTAGCCTAGCTTAGCACAAACACAGGAAGCAAGGGGAAAGTGTAATCTCAGGAGTGGTATCACTTCAGTATCTTTTATGTGTTAGAAAGTCAAAGAAGATTCTTGGTTCACTGAGTCTTCTGTTTATTTTGGTTTGTCCCAGTGTGAACAGTAAATCCAGCATTAGAGACGATTTTGAAAGTCACAGCAGCTCTTTAATGTTTCAGGACTGAAAACCCTTTCTGCTCTTTAGTATTATCATTGATCAGTTTTTTATGGATTGAATTGTTGACTCTTTAAAATATCCGTAAAAAACTGAATGTTTCGTTCAAAAACAGAAAACCTGACTCACTCAGAGGATGGAGGGACGTTTTGATTATTTCATTGATTAATTATCAAATATGTTAATTAATTTTCTGTCAGTTGTTTCAGCCGTAGATGGTACCACCCCAAAGAGAACCTCAGAACCCCAACCTGCTGCTGATTGACGTGTGTGTGTGTGTGTGTGTGTGTGTGTGTGTTCATTCACCTCCTTGGTTCTGAGTCATAAAACCAGGATTATCTGCACAATTGTTTTGATTCTAAGTCACAGCATCTTGTTTCTAACGGGCGTCACAAAAATCTGAAGAGTGATTAATTATCACGTATTCAGTCAGTTAATTAGTTAATGAATCAGTTGTTACTGCAGCTCCCTGTAATGATCACATTTTAAATGCTGGTAGGGTTAGGGTTACAGTTTATTGTATTTACCAGGTAACTTACCCTGCACAGCTGACAGGAAGTGTTGCCACAGAAACGGTCCACCCTCCCGACCTGTTCAGAGCTCATGATGAGAGCAGTCCCATGTTCTTCTCCCAAAACTCCTGGAAAACCTGGAACTGTTTTTATTCCTTTTCCTGAGACTTTAAATGCAGACGTTGGTTGGAGAAGACACAGTGCAGGCTTCAGTTCATTGATAAGGGCCGTGACCACAGATGATTAATTATGGATTATTTTCACAGGTCATTTATTTAGTGGAGACATGTCTGTCCCAGTGTCTCACTCTTAATTAGTCCAAACTCACAGGTGCTCAGCTGATTAACCTTCAGTGAGTATTTGTTCCTCTGAGTGCCCCTGAACGCCTCGTGGTTCAGTCACTGCATCTGACAGCAGCAGCTTCAGACCAGTCTGTGTGGTTGTGTTGTGTTTTTGTCGTCTGTGCTCTGATGTCCTGTGACTTTTACTCTGAAAGCCCAGAGCTGGTTTAAACAGATCTTCAGGTTTCACTTGAGTTCATCAGGCTCAGATTGTTTAGTGAACTAATGAGAGAGTGGAACCACAGAGCAGAGACAGGATGGACCCTGATGGACTACAGGGTGTCTCCAGCTGTGATGGACTGGACTGAACTAGCTCAGCTTTCAGTTGTTGGGTGGAGGATGTTGTGTGTCTGTTTCAGACCACAACTAAACATCTGAAGACTCATCAGGAGCTCACTGACCATCAGATGAAAACCACCTTTCTCCAGTCTTGTTGTTTTAAGGGTCACAGGCTCATGTAGGATCTGAGGACCAGGGTCTTAAACCCTCCTCAGACTCTGGTGGATTCTCTCTCACATTTGTTCAGTCTCATTTAGATTAAAATCTTTTTCATGAAGGACCCAAGAACAAGAGACAATCATAAAGACGCAAACAACAACACAACTGCACAAGAAGCGAGGAAACACATAATTAAAGTCATAAATTACATCAGATCATAAAACTTTAAAATCTCCAGGGGAAATGTAGGTCTCGGGTCTCAGGACTCGCCAGCCTGGGTGTGGACCTGATGTTGAAGGAGACGAGGTCTGGTGAAGCTTCACCCGTCGAGCTTTGTACATGAATAACATGAGACGCAGACGAGCTGAGGCTACATTTAAACCAGTGTTGTTAGAAACAGGTCAAAACTGGTCCCATCGGGCTCATTGAACCTCAGAACAGATTTATTTATTTTCAGCTATGTCCTGACTAAATTCGAACCATTGTCTCCGTTCATGGTTTCAAGGTTTTCCTGTATTTTCAGCCATATCCCATGGTCTTCATCAGAAAACAAAAACACACTTTGACAGTTTTAGACTTTTTATTCTGAACTTTTCTACAGCCTCTTGTTTCAGACACAACTGAACAGGTGTTTGACCTGAGAAACGATCATGAAGAAAACATCATGTTCATGTTTCACAAAGTAAAACAAAGTCGTTAACTCAGCATCCAGAGGTTGAAGTGTTCAGGTCCTTTAGTTCAAACCACACTGGAGACAGTTTAAGGTCCTGTATTCAAAGTTTCAAAGTAAAAGTGATGAAAGAAGATGAAAGTCAAAGTCGTCGTGTTGAAGATCGGCTTTCAGTTTGATTATTTAGTGATTGGATCATTGTTGTGTCAGTGTGAGTTAATTGTAACTGCTTCATGTACTTTGACTAGTTTAATCTACAACAAACACATTTATCATAAGTTTTATCAGGTAACAGGTAAATCTGTTGTGTAATGAGTAACTTTAATATGGCTGCAACTGATTATTTTCATTATCAGTCAGTGAATTATTTTAATTTGGTTTATAAAATGTCAGAACAGAATCAGAATCTGGTTGAAATTAGACTGACGTCTTTGGCCCAACAGTCTGCTGTTGATTAATGTTGTTGAGTGACTGATGGTTGCAGCTTCAAAGATAAATGAGTTCAGTCAACGTTTCCGTCTGAGACGTAGGGAGGAAGTGACAGGTTAGTCCCATCCTGTTCAGACAGGACCGCCTCACTGTGGTCCAGCACTGGTGTTGATGATCAGGCCTGACTCCCAGTCCGGTTCCAGTTCATCTCAGAAGTGTCAGGACCAGTCAGCTCCTCAGCAGACTGGGAAACCTGTTGTTATTGGAGCTGCTGTGTTAAAACAGGAAACACACAAACTGCTGACACAACAGTCGTTTAAAATACCACTGAGTGATTTCACTACAGCAGAGCAAATAAGTCACATTGTCTATATGGTGTGTGTCTGCTGCCCTCAGGGACGTTAAAGCTCCAGATTTGATCTCCTCCAGTGGTTTATCTGAAGTGTTGATCTCCATCAGAAGATATATCTGTGGTTTAAGAACCAAAAACCATCTCAGTGTAGTTTTACATCTCCTCTCTCAGGCTTCTCTCTGGAGCTCTAGTAACAACAGGTCAGTCAGCCAATCAGAGGAGAGGATCTTAAGGCTCAGTTTCTGAATACAGGCTGTGTGCATTTCTCTGGGGACTGAGGCTTTGATACTTTCACAGTATTAATATAGAACCTAGACCTGCTTTATAATCACAAACACATGGACATCTACCTTTAGACTGGGTGGAGCTTTAACAACCTTTAGACTGGGTGGAGCTGTAATGTGACGTTTACCTGCAGAGCCTCATGTGACAGCGTTGAGTCAACAGCTCTGACCTTCCTCCATTCTCCTGGTTCAGTTTGTCATCCTCTCATACACAAAACGTTTCTCAGAGACGAAGCTGAGTCTCAGCTGACTGTCGCCTGTTGTTGTCTGTTGACTGATGTTGAAACGTCTCACTTTTTTTAAAGTTGTTTACATTTCTCTTCAGTTTGTTAAAATATTTATTTTTTTCTATGAAGGAATAAATGAAGTGAAGTTGTTGGTGCTGATAGTGAAGGTTTCACTGTGTGTGTGTGTGTGTTTCAGTGAAGGTCCAGCAGGTGGAGTCGTTGAAACAGTCAGTGTGAGGTTGTTGATCCAGGCTGATCTGAAGCTTTGGTTTGAACAGATGTTGGTTTTCACAGCAGCACCACAACAAACTCCACACACTGAAGGTTCAACAGTCAAATTTAAGTCGTCATTAAATCTGTACCAGTCAGTGGAGGAGAAACTGGCCAACACACTGAGGTCAGAACCTGTGGATGGTGTAGATCAGTGATGTCACAGGTTCACAATAAAACCTACAGGACAATAAAAGACATTAACACACCTGCAGTGCAGTGGTTAAATCAGAATTCACATTTTATCTGATTGATTTTCTGTGTCAGAGTTAAAATAATGAGTTTATTGACAGATCACTAATTAGAAACTGTTCAGATGATCCACTGCTGCTCTGACATGACTGAACACCACCCTAACTCACCTGTAGCTCCACACCCACCTGTGTTCATCACTGGTGACGGTTCACAGATGAAACGTGTTTGTGTGTTGATCAGTATTCAGTAAGCCTTGAGCTGTGAGTGTGGACACTCTCTTCATCTTGGTGACTCAGCTGCCACCGTCACAGTGTCGTCAGAGAGCGTGTGCAGGATGTCTGAGTGTGTTCTGGTCTGTGATTGGTCCAGAGTCCAGGCAGACGGCTCCCTGCTGACTCTCTTCTTGTCGTCTCCAGTTTCTCTCCCACAGATAATAAATTTGCCACCTGTTCAGATGACGGCACGGTCCGGATCTGGGACTTCCTGCGCTGCCACGAGGAGAGGATCCTCCGAGGTACAGAACCCCTGATTCTCATCAGGACTGGACGGGTTCACAGTGAAACATATAAAAGTAGTTTTTCTTTAGACCAGATGGTCTGAACTGTTGACCTTCAGTTCATCATTAGACAGTAACAAAGTGATTCAACTACCTGTGTGTGTGTGTGCAGGTCACGGTGCTGATGTGAAGTGTGTGGACTGGCATCCCACCAAGGGTCTGGTGGTCTCTGGAAGTAAAGACAGTCAACAGCCAATCAAGTTCTGGGACCCAAAGACCGGACAGAGTCTGGCTACACTGTGAGTCCACTCTGCTGCTTTCATGTCTGAGAAAGAAACAGCAGCTGAGGGTTTTCTGTCAGGACTGGATCCAGAATCATTGTGTACTCTGAACCCACAGGTGACGTCGTCCAGGTGATCTGGTCCAGTTGGACTGTTCACATGATGAATGTGACCTTTAACCTCAGCTGCTGATTCTCTATAAATCCAGTTTATTCAAACACTGACAGTTCAGATCAGCTGTTGGATCAGCTGTGGTTTCAGGTGGATGCTGTCCTCTCTCTGTCTCTCTTTAGCCACGCCCATAAGAACACGGTGATGGAGGTGAAGTGGAACCTGAATGGTAATTGGCTCTTGACGGCGTCACGTGACCACCTGTGTAAACTGTTTGACATCAGAAACCTGAAGGAGGAGCTGCAGGTGTTCAGGGGACACAAGAAGGAGGCTACAGGTGAGTCTGAGCAGAGAAACTCACCTGTAATTATTAACTTAAAGCCCTGGAAAACCAAATAGATCAAAACTTCATGGATCAGTTTTGTAAAAAGTGTGAAGATGAGCAGAAAGTTTTTGAAACTGCTGAGTGAACAGTTGGAGAGAAAATCTCCTCTGTCATCACCTGTGATCACCTTTTGTCATCATCATGTACAGTGTCTAATATACTGTGTTTCAGTCCAATCTGAAATGTAGATCTGCTCACCCTGGTTTACCTGCTGTCAGCTGAGCTGAGGTGTGTGTGTGTGTGTGTGTGTGTGTGTGTGTGTGTGTGTGTGTGTGTGTGTGTGTGTGTGTGTGTGTGTGTGTGTGAGAGAGAGAGACCTGCACAGTGTGAACCTGGGGTTGACTCATTGTGACTGTGTGTCCACAGCTGTGGCCTGGCATCCCGTCCATGAAGGCCTGTTTGCCAGCGGAGGTTCTGATGGTTCCCTGCTCTTCTGGCACACTGGGTAATAATAACACACCTGTAGAGATGGAGCTGAGCCGTCGCTGTAGTAACAGGAGTGGGGTTACAGAGTAATGAAGTCCAGTCTCTGTAGGACTGTGGCTGCCTCCCTGTGAATGTGGACTGTACTGGTTTGTTACTGGATTAACTGACTGGATGTTTGTGTCAGGGTGGAGAAGGAGGTTGGAGGGATGGAGATGGCTCATGAGGGGATGATTTGGAGTCTGGCCTGGCACCCGCTGGGTCACATCCTCTGTTCCGGCTCCAACGACCACACCAGGTACGAGCGCAGCATTGGGCAGGAAACGTCCTGGAGGCGGGACCTGCTGCGTCTCCTTCACCTTCTCTGTTTTTATCTGCAGTAAATTCTGGACGAGGAACCGACCAGGTGATAAGATGAGAGACCGCTACAACCTGAACCTGCTGCCGGGGATGTCGGAGGACGGCGTGGAGTACGGTGAGCCGCAGAGGACACACAACAAAACACAGATGTTTGTGACTTCACTTCTTCACAGCTGATCGTTGTGTTTGTGTTGCAGACGATTTGGAGCCGAACAGTGTGGCCTCCATCCCCGGCATGGGGATCCCCGAGCAGCTGAAGGCCGCCATGGAGCAGGAGCAGAGCAGTAAGTCTCATCCTGGAAAGTCCTGGAACATCCTGGGACTCAGACAGGGACAGTTTCCAGGTTTCCAGACTCAGAGTAAAACAACAGGAACAAACAGAGAGAAAGAAAAATATTTTTCTGACAGAAGCAGTGAACTCTTAGTCCTGGAAAATTCTTGTAAATCCTGGAAAGGAGATTCAGACTTCTTCTATAGTCAGTTTTTACCCACTTTATATTTTTAGATAAAGAACTGCAGATTTTTGTTTGTATGTGTGTGGTTGTCAGTTATTTGAACTTTTAATGACAGATGAGCAGTGGAGGGAAATGTTCTGTTGTCTCTTGTATTATATTTGATATTATCTGCAGATCCTTAGATTGAATGTTAAAATAACTACAGTTAAAAAAATCTCAGGCTTTCAGAAAAAAGGACATAACAATGACATTAATATTTTGACTTGACTTTTTACATGAGTATTAAAATACAAGTTTAATATTTATTCTCCAAATCTCCAGATTTTACACATTTGACCTGATGTCGTTACAGTTTATTTCTGCTCAAATAAAATTTGATAAAAGTGTCTGACAGTGATCAATATCAGGCTCCATACCCTTTACATAAGTCAACTAGTATAATGTAACAGGAACACACTCACAGCTTTGGACTGGAAGCTGAATTTCCTCATGTTTTAGGTCTTTAAAGATCTCACAGAGTGTCAGGAGTAACTCAGGTGGAACTGCTGTCTCCAGGTAAAGAGGCAGCTCCTGAGGTGGAGATGTCTATCCCCGGTCTGGACTGGGGCATGGACGAGGTCATGGGTAAAGATGCCAAGAAGGTCCCTCAGAAGAAAGTACCATACGCCAAGCCAATTCCAGCGCAGTTCCAACAGGTAAGTACCTGCAGCAGAGCACCTGATCAACACCTGGACACACTTATCAAAGCATGAAATCTGTTTTTGTCCCTGCACGTCGAACAAGAACCTCCTCAGGCTGTGATAATGTTTTTGTGACTCCTTCGCCTCTGCAGGCCTGGGCTGAAAATAAAGTACCCATGATGCCGCCCTCTGGAGACCTGTCCAAAGACCGGAAGGTGGAGCAGAAAGTGGAGGTGAAGAAGAAAACTCAGGCGGAGATTGAGCAGGAGATGGCAGCTCTGCAGTACACCAACCCCATGCTGCTGGAGGTGAGAGGCTCCTCTGACGGCTGCAGGTTTTCATCAGCTCAGTCAGCAGCCTCTGTAGGAACCACAGTCTCAGTAGAGTCTCAGTCTCAGTAGAGTCTCAGTCTGGTCTCAGTACAGTCACAGTAGAGTCTCAGTCGAGTCTCAGTAGAGTCTCAGTCTCAGTAGAGTCTCAGTCTGGTCTCAGTACAGTCACAGTAGAGTCTCAGTCGAGTCTCAGTAGAGTCTCAGTCTCAGTAGAGTCTCAGTCTGGTCTCAGTACAGTCACAGTAGAGTCTCAGTCACAGTGGAGTCTCAGTCACAGTGGAGTCTCGGTCTCAGTAGAGTCTCAGTCAAGTCTCAGCGGAGTTGAGTCTCAGTAGAGTCTCAGTTGAGTCTCGTTCTCAGTCGAGTCTCAGTAGAACACAAATCCTCGTCTCATTGAACTCTGCTTTGTGGTCTCCTGCAGCAAATGAAGATGGACCGGATGAACCAGATGGGCACAGATGGGAACATGGGGCCCCCACAGGGTCAGGGCCCTATGCCCCCCTTCCCTGGCCCTGGAGGTCCCGCAGGTCCTGGGGGCCCTATGCCTCCTGGCCAGCAGGGCTTTCCAAACATGCCTCCTCAGCAGATGCCCAGCAACATGCAGCCCCCTTTCATGCCCCCTGGACAGATGGGGCCACCTTCAGGACCTCAGCCTCACCAGGGGCCCCCTCAGGGCATGATGGGACCACCAGACATGCAAGGACCCCAAGGTATGCAGAGACATCCCGGCCCTCCCAGGAACATGGGCCCCCAAGGACCTCATGGTATGGGCCCCGGACCCAGAGGGATGCAGGGGCCCCCTGGTGGGATGATGGGCCCTCCTCCTCGAGGAATGGGTCCAAGGGATCCTCAGGGGCCTCCACCTCAGGGGGGCATGATGCCACCTCAAGGGAACATGATGGGCCCCCAGGGTCCTTTGCAGGGTGGGATGATGGGGCCCCCACCCAGGACACACAGCAGCATGCCAAACAACTATGGGATGGGCAACATGCAGGGGCCCCCGGGAGGGATGCATGGACCTCCAGGAAATATGCAGGGGCCCCCAGGTAACATGCAGGGACCACATGGAAACATGCAGGGGCCCCCAGGTAACATGCAAGGACCACATGGAAACATGCAGGGCCCCCCAGGAAACATGCAAGGACCCCATGGTAACATGCAGGGCCCCCCATATATGCAGCACCAGGTGAGTTCCTGTGATTCAGGACTCTATTCTATGTCTGACTGGTCTAGGATCAGGTTTTAAAGGTGCTGTTTGATGCTGAGTACTGATGTGGTCTTTACAGGGTCAGAACTCGGGGCCTATGATGCATGGGATGGGGCCGCAGGGGCCCAACAGCAAAGGTAAGAGCAGGTCGAATGGTTTCACTGAGAAGAGCAGAGGTTCAGATACGTCTCAGTTCTGACTCTGCTGGTTCTCGTCCTGTGGTGGACCTCAGGGGTCCACTTCAGGTCCTGTTGTGTTTGCCCCGTATGTGCTTAATCCCTCCTCTGCCTCGTGGTCATCATGTGACCAAATGAGCCGTACGGAGCTCATAGAGGGACAAAAACATCTGAGCCACATCAGCGACGTCTGTAGACCTGAACCCACAGATCATCCCACCAGGAGGTGGACTCATGTTCCCTCTGGTCTCTGCTGAGCACCAGAGACTTGGGGCCCTTTAGGGGCCCCATAGGGCCCCTTTTTGCTATCAATGCATTGTTTAGCGTCGTAGTCTAGGAAATGTAGACGTGTGTTGGTCTTTGTTAACGTGAACTAATGTGTTTAATGAGGGGGTCTCCAGGTTTAGGTCTCTTCTCATATCTGGGTTTCATGACAGTTACAAAATACTGAGGTTTGAGCCTCAGTCCTGGTTCTCATTGTCTCTACTGACTCCTCTCGTCAAAGGTGACCCTCGGGGGCCACCGCCCAACCACCATATGGGCCCTCCTGACAGGCAGGGTCCTGGAGGACCAGACCAGGGCTCGGGGCCTTACTGGGGGGACAACCAGCAGGGTCGAAGAGGACCGCAAGACTTTGATGGAGGCCAGGACTTTCACGGCAGAGAGGATGGCTGGAGACCAGGACCCGGACCAGGGTACCAGGGAGGTGGAGGAGTAGGCCACAGGGGGGGCGGACACCGAGGAGGAGGGAATGGAGGGAACTGGGGCCCTGACGAGAGGTTCAGTGGAGGAGAGTTCAGAGGACGGAGAGACGACAGGTCAGACAGTTTTCACTCTGACATCGAAAGACTCTGAGGTCTGAGCAGATCTGAACTGGACTCTGTGTTTCAGGTTCAGAGGAGGAGGCCCCGGGCGGCCCGGAGGCCGTGGGTACCCTGAGGAGTACAGTGGCCAGGAGGAGGGCTTCGACGGCCCGGAGGAGATGGGCCGAGGCTGGGACAACGGAGGCAGAGGGAGGCCACCTCGAGGAGGAGGTCCTCCCAGAGGAGGAGGTGAGGAGCGGTCATGTCTTTACCTCTGCTTTGTCAGTCAGTGGTCCACACTGGTCCTTACTGGTCCACAGTGGTCCTTACTGGTCCCACCAGCCCTGTCACCTTCTCTGCTGTCTCACACTCGTCTCTCTTTGTGAATTAACTGAAACTAAATCTGATGGTTTCTCCTAAAATAAAAAGAATTTCAGATCAGGCTCTTTTTATCTTTCAAATGTCAGTGGATTAATTTCTCCTCAGACTCTTATTGTGGAGGTTCTCTCCTCATCTTCCTGTCTGTAGGTCACGACGGCTATCGAGACGGTCAGCAGATGCATGATGGGTCGTCTCCGGCTGGTCGCGAGCGCTCGTCCTCCCTGCAGGGGATGGACATGGCGTCTCTGCCCCCCCGGAAGCGTCCTTGGCAGGACGGACCAGGAACCGGAGACCCCCGGGAGCGGGAGTCCCCCGGAGCTGACGGAGGTAAAAACTAAAGTTACTGATGATGTGTGTGATGTTGCTTGAAATAAAGAATATGTTGAATATTCATGTTGTTATTGTGATGCTGTGGTTTTTAGGGATTAAAACTCCATAAAACCTGAACGCACCTTCACAGCTCCGCTCTCTCGTCCCTGCAGGTCGCCCCCCCCAGAGAGAGGACGGGGGTTACGGTCCTTCTGTTCGAGGTGGACGAGGCGGCTGGGGTCCTGGAGGAGGACCTGGGTCAGGACTGGGCCCCAGGAGAGGAGGACCAGCCCCCAGAGGAGCACCGAGGGGGGGCGGGCGGGGCCGGTAGTCCTGAAGAAGAAAACTCCTGTGAACCTCCTCTCCTCTGGGTGTCTCCCTGTTGGCCCCCCCACAGACCTGAGACCAAGTCCAGATCCTGAAAACCAGATCCCGATGAACCCTCAGACAGACTTTTGGTCATGTGACACATTGAGCTC
>NW_027273863.1:27627500-27727500 GCF_046630095.1 Trachinotus anak | reverse complement strand
TGAGCCCGGACCCCAACAAAACCACGACCGGATCTGAAGGATTTAAAATCATCAACGCTTCTTTACTGACCTCTGCTGGTTTTACTCACCTGGCTGCAGTCATGCACAGGTGTACTCAAAACCTTCTGACATCACTGGTGGGCATGGCCAGAGCCGCAGGTGTGAGAGGACAGCAGAACATTGAGGTCAGGTTCAGCTGTGTTGACCTCTGACCCTGACTAACAACCAACCCCCTGAGCAGAGCTGCTGAACTCAGAGCCCAGGACAGACACAGGGACCACCTGGTCTCTGTTTGGGACAGTGAGGCGTCTCCTGAACACACTGTGACCTCTGATGACCTTTGACAAGTCACCACGGTAACAAGAGGACCAGTTCACACCTGACTTTAACACATGTCTTTAGTGACCACAGGTGACCCGATCACCTGGGGCACATGAACAGGACCTGAGAGGTGTCACCTGTCCTCCCCCGCCCACTGCTGGGCCGTGATGGTGCTGCAGGTGACAAATAATTGTTAAGCAGCAGAGTTTTGGTTAAAAGAAGTGATTATATTAAAAGTAAAATCATAATAATGTTTTTATTCAAAACTAAATGATCTTTAAAAATATTAAAAATGTTGAAAAACACTGATAGTTTTTCCTCATATTAACTGTGTGTGAACTGTAATGTTGTCACTGCACCACATCGTTGACCTGTTCACTGACTCAGTCGATCATGGGACAAACCGGAGATCCTCAGGTGACCCGTGTCCCATCGTCTTGTTCAAATTAAAGTGCTCTGTGGCATCAAACCTTCGCTGAGTGAGAACGCCTGTTCATCATCTGTTTATTTCAAACTGTAAAGATCAACGTGTTCACAGCGTCACAGAGTTTTACTGTTTCACTGCTCAGATAATCAGTCGCTCCTGGTTTATTTCCTCGTTCCACGTCAAAGTAACTTTCTTCTTTCTGTTCGTGCTGTAATTCACAGACTTTATATTAGTTCATTGATTTACAGTTTTAACTTTCAGTTTCATTTAAAATCACTTTCATTCAGATTTAGTCTGGTCTGGTCTGTCTCTGGTCTGTCTCTGGACTGGACTGTCTCTGGTCTGGTCTGTCTCTGGTCTGGACTGTCTCTGGTCTGTCTCTGGTCTGGTCTGTCTCTGGTCTGGTCTGTCTCTGGACTGGACTGTCTCTGGTCTGGTCTGTCTCTGGTCTGGTCTGTCTCTGGTCTGTCTCTGGTCTGGTCTGTCTCTGGTCTGGTCTGTCTCTGGACTGGACTGTCTCTGGTCTGGTCTGTCTCTGGTCTGGTCTGTCTCTGGTCTGTCTCTGGTCTGGACTGTCTCTGGTCTGGTCTGTCTCTGGTCTGGTCTGTCTCTGGTCTGTCTCTGGTCTGGTCTGTCTCTGGACTGGACTGTCTCTGGTCTGGTCTGTCTCTGGTCTGGACTGTCTCTGGTCTGGACTGTCTCTGGTCTGTCTCTGGTCTGGTCTGTCTCTGGTCTGTCTCTGGACTGGACTGTCTCTGGTCTGGACTGTCTCTGGTCTGGTCTGTCTCTGGACTGGACTGTCTCTGGACTGTCTCTGGTCTGGTCTGTCTCTGGTCTGGACTGTCTCTGGTCTGGTCTGTCTCTGGTCTGTCTCTGGTCTGGTCTGTCTCTGGTCTGGACTGTCTCTGGTCTGGTCTGTCTCTGGTCTGTCTCTGGACTGGACTGTCTCTGGTCTGGTCTGTCTCTGGTCTGTCTCTGGACTGGACTGTCTCTGGACTGGACTGTCTCTGGACTGGACTGTCTCTGGTCTGGTCTGTCTCTGGTCTGGACTGTCTCTGGTCTGGTCTGTCTCTGGTCTGTCTCTGGTCTGGTCTGTCTCTGGTCTGGTCTGGTCTGTCTCTGGACTGGACTGTCTCTGGTCTGGTCTGTCTCTGGTCTGTCTCTGGACTGGACTGTCTCTGGTCTGGTCTGTCTCTGGTCTGTCTCTGGTCTGGACTGTCTCTGGTCTGGACTGTCTCTGGTCTGGTCTGTCTCTGGTCTGTCTCTGGACTGGACTGTCTCTGGTCTGGTCTGTCTCTGGTCTGTCTCTGGACTGGACTGTCTCTGGTCTGGTCTGTCTCTGGTCTGGACTGTCTCTGGTCTGGTCTGTCTCTGGTCTGTCTCTGGTCTGGTCTGTCTCTGGTCTGGTCTGGTCTGTCTCTGGACTGGTCTGTCTCTGGTCTGTCTCTGGTCTGGACTGTCTCTGGTCTGGACTGTCTCTGGTCCGGACTGTCTCTGGTCTGGTCTGTCTCTGGTCTGGACTGTCTCTGGTCCGGTCTGTCTCTGGTCTGGTCTGTCTCTGGTCTGTCTCTGGTCCGGTCTGTCTCTGGTCTGGTCTGTCTCTGGTCTGGTCTGTCTCTGGTCTGGTCTGGTCTGTCTCTGGACTGGTCTGTCTCTGGTCTGTCTCTGGTCTGGACTGTCTCTGGTCCGGTCTGTCTCTGGTCTGGACTGTCTCTGGTCCGGTCTGTCTCTGGTCTGGTCTGTCTCTGGTCTGGACGTCCCAGCTGTGAGTCCCTGAGTCAAAACCCTCAGAGCCCAGGACACAGCGGTCTTTGAACCTCTCTGGATTGTCAGGAAGCAGCTGTTTCTGTCCTGGTCTCACACTGGTCAGGTCTTCAGACAGGATGAGTCCTGGACCAGCAGTGTTTGGGTCCAGAACCACAGGACTGTAGGAGACCGTGTCCTTCATCTTGCTCCAGATGTTGAAGGTCAGGTTGCCCAGGTGTTTGGCCTCTATCAGAGCTCCTGAGCCCAGCGGGGGATCATCCAGCAGGGGGCGCTGCTGGACTTCAGCTCGTCCTCTGTGTCTCTGACCTTAACGTGGTCTTCTGTCTGATCCAACTCCTCTTTAACATGTTCAGAACCGACACGCTGGTGCTGATGGTCCAGAGTGCAGCCTGCAGAGCTCCTCTGAAGGACTCAGGTTCTGTAACACCAGGTCAGGAGGAGCAATTTCCCATGAAGATCTCCTCCTACAAACCGGACACTGTGTTGGTTTGTGTCCCGTGTCGTCCTCAGAGGACCAACCACTGAAGTCAGTTTGTGTTACTGTCGCACCAACAACTCACAACAGAACATTGATCAGAGACGTAGAACAGGGAACTCTTTGTGAACTGGAGCTAAACATCTTCACAGTGAGGAGAGTTAATGTGTCAGTTATACTACAGTTTAGTACACACACACACACACACACACACACACACACACACACATATGTTCATTTAAGGCTCAGACATTTGAAACAAATCATAATTACTTTCAAATCTTTACACATTTGTTTGTATATGATGTTTATTTGAGGTCAACTGAACATTTATTCTCTATTTTCTTCTTTAAGCTTGAATTTCACTGTTGAATTCCCTTAAACTGGACCTGAACGGCGCTTTTATTTTGAAAACCCATACAGGAAGTCACCTTCTTTATCCCGGGTAACGACGTCGGTGCTGCTCGGAGCGGCTCGGAGCGGCTCGGAGCGGCTCGGCTCTATTCGGTTTGTTTTCATCCCGCCCCTCCACCGTACGCAACGGAGCCACATGAAAACCGGATCCCGCGGCGTCCGGGTGCTTCGGTGTCGGACAAGACTGGACGGAGAGGACCGGGACCAGAGCGGACCGGGACCAGAGCGGACCGGGACCAGAGCGGACCGGGACCAGAGAGGACCGGGACCAGAGAGGACCGGGACCAGAACGGACCGGGACCAGAGCGGACCGCGGTGTCGAGCTGTGTCGGAGCTGAAAGGCTCCGGACAGACACCGAGGGGCTGGTTGCAGTGGAGCCGCTTTGTGGTGGACCTCTGGCGGCTGCAGCTCCACCTGCGTCCCGCTGAGCGGGGGAGGGCTGAGAGACATGTATCAGGTCCAGGTGAGCTTCACCTTTGTTTCCTGTTTCACCTGTCAGGTCTGTTTTAGTGTCCCGGGTAGAAAAGACAGATTCACACAGTCATTAAGGCGGGAACAGTTTTACTTAATTAACTGATTGATATTTGTCAAACGTGACTAATCACTGATCAACAGGAAATATCAATAATCTAAAATGATTATTGATTCACCTGTTTTTACCTGAACCTCTGATCATCTTTAATTTTTCCCTCTAAAAATATTGATCCTTTTCATGTGGCTCTTTCTGTGTTTCAACACATGCAGTGATTATTTTAATCAGCGTTCATTGATTGATCAGTAGAGTCTGTGTTTAATATGGAAACACTGAGTCCGTTCAGTGGCTAATGAGTCATAATGAGTCATCAATATACTTATTGATTAAGCTTCTGTCAGTGGACTCATGCCTGCGGTGACTTCCTGTTGTGTTATGAATGAGTGATGATGGTTGTGAGTGTGCGGCAACTCGTGACCTTCATCATCATCATCATCATCATCATCAGTCTCCCGGCTCTCATCTTCGCTCTGTGATCAGCCCCAGTCACTCTGGTAACCACGGTGTCTCCGCTGCAGAGACTGATCCAGGAGAAGGATCATTTTAACTTGTCTGATTTTTAATTAGATGATTGATTGATTGATTGATTGATTTGAAATCAGAGTGTAAGGAGCTCCACTCAGCTGGACACAGGTCGAGGTCTGGACCCCAGTGTTGCTCTGTGTGTGACTTCTTACATCAGTCATTGATTCATTGATTCATCCATTGGACAGAAATGTGATCAACAGTTCTGACAATCGATCAATAGTTGAAGTCACTTTTCAGGGAAGTCGGGGATTTCAGTGTCTGTGTGAGTGAACTCAGATCTGAAGACGTCAGATGAAAACATGAAGTGATGAATGATTGATTAATAGATTCTGTTTATGGCCCATATTTCAAATCTACTGGATTCTGTCTTTAACAGAAATATCATCTCACACACACACGCACGCACACGCACGCACGCGCACACACACGCACGCGCACACGCACGCACACACGCACACACACACGCACGCGCACACGCACGCACACACGCACACACACGCACACACACTCACACACGCACACGCACACGCACACACACACACACACACACACACACACACACACACACACACAGGAGGCAGCAGCCTGAAATCCTTCAAAGATCAGACCTGGACCTGGAGTCTGTTGATAGGAACCAAAGCTCGGTTGGGACCAGGTGAACAGCTGCGTGAACAGGTGCAGATGCAGATAAAACCAGGAAGTCGTGTGTGGACTGAGAACAAAGGGCGGCAGTCAGGTCTGTTGTTTAGTCCTGATCCTGGTCTGTCTGAGGCACCAACAGAGCTCCTGCCGACCTGGACCTGAGGACTCGGTGTCAGAGTCCTGATAAACCTGATCACCTGTCTCAGGTGGGTCAGGATCACTGCTTCAGTGTGAAATTTATCTCAGCTTTGATTTTCATCATCACGTCCCCGGTGTGTTCACTGACCCTCTGTCAGAGTTTGGTCATTTTAAACCTGGTGTAACGTCTCAGGATCCCGTTCAGAGGACTCAGGTCTGAAGACGTCTGTCTTTCTGTAATAATCACATCATGAACTGAGTAATGACGTCGGCAGAACATCACATGACCGTGAGCACCAATCACAGGAAGGAGCTGTTTACAACACCTGTATCTACAACATCTGCAAAACTGATCTGAATGACAGGTTTAAAATTCATCATTTCAAAAATTATTGACCAGAAATTCTCACTTCATGAGAACCAGTACCAGAATCACAACCAGGACCAGGATCAGAACCAGAACCAGAACCAGAGTGTTTAGTTCAGTGTTCCTGGGAAAGTGGAGCGTTGGGTGTAAAGATGGCCGACAGTGATGTTGTGATCCACAGACTTTGATCTGCTGCGACAAAGTGCAGATAAAACACAGCAAACACACTTTGATGTGGTGATGATGATGATGCTCCTCTTCATCCTGCACCTCTCACACTCATTTATTCTTGTTTCTGTTTTCATTTGTTTTCATCATCAGGACGTGTAGAAGAGAGGCAATGAAAGAGTGATTGAGCATGTGTTCACAGATTCACACATTCACATGTGGACGTCTACAAAACCTTCATCCACTCATTGTGTCTCTGTGGCCAGGAGACTCCTGTGATCCGCCTCACAGACGTGGTCTGGATCCAGGTGCTCCCAGTTGTGAATGTTGTGTTCCACTGACTGAGTAAAGCTGCTTCTGTAGGAACGGGCTCCCCGGGGCCTCACACGGCAGGGGCCACGACTTGTCGTCTGAAACACCACCTCATGACAGCGTGTACGTGTTCTTCCAAATTCAAAAAGTGAAAGTTTCCTCGACTCGTTTCCACTGAGCTCGAAGCAGCTTCATGGAAACGCAGCCAGTGACACAGGCCTTAAATCACATCTTTTTATCATGGAGTCTGGTCTGATCTCACCTCCCTGACTCCCCTCAGCTCCTGGCTGATCCATAACTGCAGGTCAGACAGAAGTTTTCTCTTCTGGTCAACGATTAGTCTGCAGATTGATCCGGACCTGTTCTGATAATCGATCAATCAAATCCCCCAAACCCTCAGACCACACCAGGTCTGGATGCTGCAATCAGACCTTCAGAGCTCTCCTCCTCCTCCCCCTCCTCCCCCTCGCAGCCTCCTCTCCTCAGACTGAAGTGTCTCCAGACGTCATGTGTCCCCACAGCGTGTCACTTCCTCTCATTAAACACTGTCAAACAGAACACCCCCCCCACCACCACCACAACTCAGTGGAGGAGGTTTAACATTTTGGGAGGGTTTCTAATGAGGGTGGAGCCCGGGGGGGGGGGTCTGACCTGGGTGACAGTATGAGTGTGAAGGGATCAAACGGCTTCAGAGCCCACAGAGAGCAGCTTCCTGCGGCTCTAATTACCGACTGACGAGCTGCTGACGAGGTCGTAACGAGGCTCAGGTTCCACTTCCTCTCCTGATCCTCTGCTCTGATTCATGTTCTGTGTTTTCATAAAAACTGGTCTGAAGCTCATCTACTCTGACTTCCTGACTGAGACACCTGGACCAGGCCTTGGCCCCGCCCACCGTGTCCAGGTGAAAGAGCAGAGAGGATGAAGATGTTAGAGGAGGAAACATCAGAGACTCAGCCTCATGTTGGAGCCTCAGTCAGACCCAGACTCAGATGAGGAGTCTGTTGAGACCAGAATCAGAGACTAGCAGACGGATCAGAACCGTTAGCATAGTTAGCATCTTTATTTGTTTATGTTGTTTGTTAGCTTGTAACTGGCAGTGGCTGACACAGTGTTAGTGGTTGGTTTCAGGTGTATTTAGCCAGGGGTCAGGGGGAGTTAGTGGAGGTCCAGACCAGATGAGCTGCTGCATCTGGACCATCTGTGAGGGTTTCACAGAGGTGAGAGAGATCCAGGACCTGGACCAGGATCTGTTGGAGGACTGAGTCAGGTCAGACCTGGGTTTACTGATGTTGTTTAGGGCATGATCAGAGGAGGAGAGCTGGTCATCAACATGACACCAGGTTTCTCCTGACCTGAGACCTGAAGAGAAGATATTGATATGATGATGATGATGATGAAGAGACTGGTTGATCAGGATGACACAAGAACAACAACAAACAGACCAGTGAACAAGACACAAGATCAAAATGTAAAATGTGCAGAAGAAAAAAATGATTCATGAACTAAAAGAAACCAAGACATTTAATGAACGATAGAAAATAAAATAAATGAATAATTAACCTCTGACCTCTCGTCAGTTCAGGTTCTGGTCTGAGACTGGACCCAGAGCTCAGGACGGACCGGGCTCAGGTACCACAGCTGGTCTTGAGTTCTATCAGACCTGGACCTCAGCAGGTCAGTGGTGTATCACAGCTGAACTCAGGTCCAGTCCAGTTCAGAGCTCAGTCAGACACAGATGACCTTTGACCTCTGACCATCTGATCTGTGTGAACACAGCAGAGCTGCCGGCAGATGTTATCAGCCTCCAGATGTTGTGATGCAGTTGTGTTGTGACCTGCTGTCAGGTGGTCCAGGTGTTTGACTGCACCTGGAGACACTGGTGGGTTTGAAAAGTTTAGTTTGATGTGATGGAGAGTGATCAGCTGTTTGACGAAGACCAGATGTGCTGCCGTTCTTTGGACTAGCAGAGGGTCTGCTGTGATACCAGAGGGGGGGTCACAGGAGTCAGAGCCAGCAGGTACACAGTGAGGGCCGACAGCACACACACCTGCAGCGGAGTCACATCCTTCTGGAGCAGCACCTTCACCTCAGTGGGACAGGAAGCTGCCAGCCACTGTGTGAGCTCTTGAACGCCTCCTGAACCTGAAGGCTGGGAACAGTTTGAACGTCGTGGTGAGGCGTCCAGGTGAGAGCAGCGCTGACCTGTAGTGACCTCTGACAGCTGAAGCCTCTGTTCATACAGATGATGTCTGATGATGTCACAGCTTTCCCCCAGTCTCTGTTTGGTTCTGGTTGTGTTCCTGACACTTGTGAAGTGACACGGACTGACAGCTCATGCCCTGATTGGACAGTTTTGGTGATGTCATCCTGCATGTCAGTCTGCACTTCACTGAACCTGATGCGTTCACTGACCTTTGGTGTCACAACGAGCTCAGAGAAACAGCTGATCATCAGACTGGACCTGCTGCAGCGTCATGGCGCCGCTCACCTTCATCCTGATGGAGTCATCGTCGCCATTGTGGTCAAAGAAAATCAAATCGACAAGGTGAAGAAATTCTTCTATTCCCTCCTGCTAGCAGCGGCCGATGACATCACGATCACATGGTCCGGCCCCAACTTCCTGACATGCTCAGTGGAGCAGCCATGACAAAACCCAAATCCATCACCTGCTCCTAACCCTGGACTCTGGGGGAGAACAGCGAGGGAGGAATTCAGCCCTCACCTCCAGAGTCTCTCCAGCTTGGAAACTCTTCCAGGTTCTGGATGAGCCGGATAAACCTTCCTCTCCAGTTCACCAGGAGTCTGGTCCCTGTCCATCACCTGCCCCTCCAGCTGAGGTTCCATCTCATCACCGCCACCGGCCACCTGCCGAGCGCTCATCAGCTCCCCCGCCTCCATCAGCAGGCGCCCACTCCTCCATGTCAGGAGCCTCGGGACTCATCCTCACTGAGTTCAACATCCCAACACATCGGTGTCTTCACTCTCACAGTCCTGATGATTTTCATCTGCAGCTTCACATTTAAACCTCACTCAGGTGATATTTCATGACTTGTGATGAAGATCTGAGCCTGAGAAAAATAAACATCAACGGAGTCTGATTCATTCCATTAAAGTTTATTTACAGAGTTTTACAGTTTTTAATCAGCAAAAACGTCAAACTGATCAAAATCATCAAACACACACACACACACACACACACACACACACACACGCAGCCTCCTGTGGGACTCTCTGTGGTTTTCAGTCCATTAGGCCAAGAAATGTGCAGTTGCTGTTCGGCCATGTTGCAGCAGGTTTCTCCGTCACAAGGTCGCTGCTGCTCATGTTTTCATAAATCCACTGAAATGACTTCATGCAGCCGTCTGCGCTTCATGTGTTCACCTCAGCAGTTTGTCTTTGTCAGAACGAGGCTAAAGACAAGTCAGGGAGAAATCATCAGAGTCATCAGTGAGTATTTTACCAACCTGGATCCAGACGGAACCAGAACCGGGTCTGAACCACATGATCACACTGTGATTATTTGATTGTGTCAAATGAAAATGTGATTTTCTCTGAAGTGACCTCACATCTGCTTGTGACACATTTGACCTTAATCCAAAAATTCAGCTGCTGTGATGTGAGCACTGCTCTTGGCCATATTCTATATGAGATTTCAATGACAATTTAATTAATTGCCCCCCCCCCCTTGAAACAGCCTGTATTCTGGTGTGTTTCAGAGGCAGTGTGTCCTCTGCAGGCTCCTGTAGTCGTCCTGTACTGTAGTTACAGTGTGGGTGACTGAAGCCACAGGGGGAAACTCTCATACAAGATTAATTAGCAGTGGAGCTGCTGGATGAGTGGAGGATATAAATATCTCAACTCTCCGGGGTCAAATATTCCCCGTCACACAGCTGAGCTGCTGCTGCCCTTGGCACAGTTTCACCACCACACCTTCATTCGTTCACTCATTACACCTGCATCATCAGCTCATCTGCAGTTCAATCTCACCCTCGAGGTGAGTCCTTTAATATTTAATATCTGCAGGAAATGAGTCTGATCCCAATATTTGCACAGCAGCAGCAGATTTGAAATGTTGATTAATTGTGAACCTGACACAAACTAATGAGGTGTCCCGGCTCAAAACTACACTGTGAGGGAGCTAGTGTTAGCAGTAGAAGTGTTAGCAGTAGCAGTAGCAGCAGAAGTGTTAGCAGCAGCAGTGTTAGCAGTAGAAGTGTTAGCAGTAGCAGTAGCAGCAGAAGTGTTAGCAGTAGCAGTGTTAGCAGTAGCAGCAGCAGTGTTAGCAGCAGCTGTGTTAGCAGTAGCAGTGTTAGCAGTAGCAGCAGCAGTGTTAGCAGTAGAAGTGTTAGCAGTAGCAGCAGTAGCAGCAGCAGCAGTGTTGGCAGTAGCAGTGTTAGCAGTAGTAGCAACAGCAGCAGTGTTAGCAGCAGCAGTGTTAGCAGTAGCAGTAGCAGTGTTAGCAGCAGCAGTGTTAGCAGTAGCAGTAGCAGTGTTAGCAGCAGCTGTGTTAGCAGTAGCAGTGTTAGCAGTAGCAGCAGCTGTGTTAGCAGTAGAAGTGTTAGCAGTAGCAGCAGTAGCAGCAGCAGCAGTGTTGGCAGTAGCAGTGTTAGCAGTAGTAGCAACAGCAGCAGTGTTAGCAGCAGCAGTGTTAGCAGTAGCAGTAGCAGTGTTAGCAGTAGCAGTGTTAGCTGTAGCAGTGTTAGCAGCAGCAGTGTTAGCAGTAGCAGCAGCAGTGTTAGCTGTAGCAGTGTTAGCAGCAGCAGTGTTAGCAGCAGCAGTGTTAGCAGTAGCAGCAGCAGTGTTAGCAGTAGCAGTGTTAGCAGCAGCAGTGTTAGCAGTAGCAGTAGCAGTGTTAGCAGTAGCAGTGTTAGCTGTAGCAGTGTTAGCAGCAGCAGTGTTAGCAGCAGCAGTGTTAGCAGTAGCAGTGTTAGCAGCAGCAGTGTTAGCAGTAGCAGTAGCAGTGTTAGCAGTAGCAGTGTTAGCTGTAGCAGTGTTAGCAGCAGCAGTGTTAGCAGTAGCAGTGTTAGCAGTAGCAGCAGCAGTGTTAGCTGTAGTGTAACTGTCAGTATGGTCCAGGTGAAGGTGCAGATGCTAACAGCTCAGAGTTGCTGCTGCAGCGCTGAGCTCAGCTCTGCTGGGACTCTGGGCTGATGGAGAACTGTTTGCTCAGCACAACAGCAGGTTATTTTTAGTCTGACAGCATCTCCAGTAACAACACACACTCACACACACACACACACACTCACACACACTCACACATACACACTCACTCATACACACACACACACACACACACACACACACACACACACACACCTCACAGCCGGACGGCCGACACTGTGACAGAGGGAGAAACGGAGAGAGAGAGAACATTCAACAGAAAGACGCAGACAGAAGGTTCAGGTTCAGCTGTGATCGTCAGACGTTCATGGGAACGAACACGATACGTTTGTGAGTTTTATTTTTAGCTTGTGTCAGAAACACAGCAGAAACAGTAGAAAAACAGTAGAAACAGCAGAAACACAGTAGAAACAGCAGAAACAGTAGAAACAGTAGAAACAGCAGAAACAGCAGAAACAGTAGAGAAACAGTAGAAACAGTAGAAACAGCAGAAACAGTAGAAACACAGTAGAAACAGTAGAAACACAGTAGAAACAGCAGAAACACAGTAGAAACAGTAGAAACAGCAGAAACACAGTAGAAACAGTAGAAACACAGCAGATAGACTCAGTATTTCCCTGTGAACGAGCTCAGAATGTCTCTGGCCCTGATTTGAGTCTGAGTCGGTGAATTCAGAGATAAACTTCTGAATCCATCAGCTGATCGTCAGCTGTCAGATTTTAATATTAGCGTAAAAGACGTCGTCCTGTTTCTACCTGGTCGACATTCTGCGTTACTTGATGAAGTCCAGTCTCGAGTAATAATGCTCGAAATCAGTCACCTGAATGATGCAAGATGACATCACCAAAGCTGTCCAATCAGTGAGTTACCTGTCAGTCCATGTGACTTCATGTCTTTCTTTGGCTCGGACCAAATGAACTGAACTCCCTCAGACTCAGCTTTGACATTTCCAGTTTCCTGACACTGATGTGAAGGTGATGGAGTCAGGTATGAGTATTGGTCATTAATGATCCCTGGGGAGGAGGAGCAGGTGGATTCAGAGCGGCTGCACCCGGCTCGGGGCTGTTCCTGAGGCCGGCTAATAATAAAGCTGCCGATGATGTTTTATTGATGAACTCGTCCTGCCTGCTGGGTTCACCGAGGCAGAGTCCACTCCGTCAGCTCGTCTGGCAGCAGCTCACCTGTCATACCTGGTGGGGGTCCTGCAGCAGTGTGTGCAGAGAACAACAGGAACAGCTCCGGTGTGAAAGGAGGTCGACGCCTGGCAGGAGGCTTTTGGTCTAAACGGAGTCTGAACAGTGAAAGACGAGGAGTCAGAAACACTCTGGTCCCATTTAAAGAGCCGACGCTGTCTTCTCCACCCTGTAATCTGGATCACTTTACATACCTGTAATTGACTCTGTGTGTGTGAGTGTGTGTGTGTGTGTTCCTGTATCCGGATCTGTGTGGGTCTATGACATGGAAAACTCACACAGCCTTCTGTGGTGTTGGATATTCCCCTTGTTTCCAGTGTTTGTGCTAAGCTAGGCTAAACCTGTTCAGGACCCACTTGTGTGTCTGTACTGATCCATGTGAAACTTCATGAGTCAGAGGATTTACCTGACTGAAGGTGTGAGTGTTAGTCACTGTGTGTTGTGTTGTGTTGTACTGTGTTGTACTGTGTGTTGTGTTGTGTTGTATTGTACTGTGTTGTGTTGTGTGTTGCAGTGATGTCAGGATGAAGAGTCATGAAGGTTGAATATCTGTTCTCAGTCTCAGTGGTTTAACATCTCCAGCTGATAAGTGCTCAGTGCTGTCACAGGGACAGTACTAAGAGTGTGTGTGTGTGTGTGTGTGTGTGTGTGTGTGTGTGTGTGTAAAAGCAGGTGTGTTACTGAGTGTGTTTGAAGACCAGTTTTGTCGTCACTGATCTTACATGAGTTTAGGTGTGGTGTTGTTTGATGTCTTGTTCTGTGGAGGTCACAGGTCTGACACCCAGCTCCCAGCTGACCTCTGACCTCTGACCTCATGGTCAGGCTGGGCCTCAGCAGCACTGTGCTGAATCTAGATCCTTCCTGAATATGATGAACGACCGGAGGCTGTAAATAAAGATGGACGTAGCCTCTGTGACGTCACCATCAGGTTTCTGAGCTGCTCCACCATCGCCCTCAGTTCTCCATCACTTTAGTCCTTAATAAGACATAAACAGGTGAGTTGTATAAATTCACCTGTACAGGTGTCATGAAGGAGGAAATGATCTCTAGAGAGCAGAACAGTTTCTGTACCAGGCTGTAAACATGTTTCTTTCTGCTGTAAAGTTGGACATTTGGACATGGGAGTCTCTGGGGACTGACTCACTGCTGGAGCCAGACTCTAGTGGTCATTAGAGGAACTGCAGCTCTCAGCTGGAGCTTCAGGTTTCAGACCTCAGGATGGTGATTGTGAACGACGTCTCCTTTGACTAAAATGTTTCCTCTGAATCTTCGTGTTCTCGGTGAATCAGTGACCGATGAACAGAATCCAGCTGTTGGAGCTGATGTTGTTGAACAACAGGTCTGCTCCGTCATCGTTACCGCTCTTTACTGCAGCAGGATCTGTGTGAATGTAGAGAAACACCTGGATTCACCTTCAGTTCTCATGATGGCTTTGATGTTTGGGACCTCGTGGTCACACGTGCACAGCAAGACTAGTTTCTCATGTTTGTAGCTGGAGAGAGGAGAAAAGTGAGGGAGGGAGACGTCTCCTGCTCCTTCATCACCTCACTGTGTTTTCATGCCGCTGAATTTGCCCTCTGGTGGTTGGCTGCAGTATAGCTCATAAACCCCGCCCCCTCCATGTGGAGGATGGGACATGGGCCAAACTTCATTTTTCTGGTAAGTTTGGTTTTAATTAGTTATTTGATGCTATAAAACAGGAGTGTGACGTCATGATTGACTCGTGATTTGGTGGCACGGGTGTATGGGTGTGACCTCGATACTGTGGCTCCACCCTCTGACTCTGCTGCACAGACCCTGGCGCCTAATGATGTCAGAGTAAGATGGCGGTGCTCGTATCCAGGATGTTTCTATGCCCCAGCGCCGGCTACAGCCATGGCCAGAGGATTATTGTTTTCAGGTTGTCCGTCCATCTGAATGATTAGACTTTGGTGGTCAAAGGTCACAGGTCAAAGTCAGTGTGACCTCACAAAACACTTTTTCAGCCATTACTGAAGACTTCACAGCTGTTCTGACAGACTTTCCCTCAAAGGTTTGATGTTGTATCTGATTCTGGATAAACAGGATGTGATCTGAAACTGGTCAGAGAGGAGGAGCTGAGTCTAGTGGCTTCATGTCTTTCAGTGGTCAGACACATGTTCACGTCTCTGTCTGTTTAAACCGTCTCCACTTTCCTTCATGACTCGTTTATTTCTGAGGTCAGGATGAATGTGAACTGTCCCCTCCCTCATGTTTCTCTCCAGTAGAGGGGAATCAGCTGTAGGTGTCTGTCTCCACAGATGTGCACATTACCCACAGCACTCCTCCGTCAGCCTCCGGCAGAGCTTTGATGTTTCACGTTGCTGCGTCTGAATGAATGAACCTGTCGATCTGCCTGTTGTAGGGCAAAGGGGAAAGGGTCGTTGCCATGGTGCTGAAGGAGCTTCCTGGTAAAAAGACATCCTCTGATGGAAACCCCCTCCTCACCGTGACAACCAAGGTTGGCATGACGACCACGCTTGTTTGTTCTCTGCCACTGCTCAGAGATTCATTTTTCTTCTTCCACTTTCAATTTTTGTTTTGCTCTTTGTTTTCATCATAACTAACGATCAGTCAAATCAGCTGCAGAGACGAGTCCTGAGACCTGATCATGTTTTAATAATCAATAACATCTGTCTGTCTCTCTGTCTCTCTGTCTGTCTCACCTGTCTGTCTGTCTGTCTGTCTCTCTGTCTGTCTGTCTCTCTGTCTCTCTGTCTGTCTCACCTGTCTGTCTGTCTGTCTGTCTCTCTGTCTGTCTGTCTCACCTGTCTGTCTCTCTGTCTGTCTGTCTCTCTGTCTGTCTCTCACCTGTCTCTCTGTCTGTCTGTCTGTCTGTCTCTCTGTCTGTCAGTCTCACCTGTCTGTCTCTCTGTCTGTCTGTCTGTCTCTCACCTGTCTCTCACCTGTCTATCTCACTGTCTGTCAGTCTCACCTGTCTGTCTGTCTGTCTGTCTCACCTGTCTGTCTGTCTGTCTGTCTCACCTGTCTGTCTCTCTGTCTGTCTCTCTGTCTGTCTGTCTGTCTGTCTCACCTGTCTCTCTCTCTGTCTGTCTCTCTGTCTCTCTGTCTGTCTGTCTGTCTGTCTGTCTCTCTGTCTGTCTCACCTGTCTGTCTGTCTGTCTGTCTGTCTGTCTCACCTGTCTCTCTCTCTGTCTGTCTCTCTGTCTCTCTGTCTGTCTGTCTGTCTGTCTGTCTCTCTGTCAGTCTCACCTGTCTGTCTGTCTGTCTGTCTGTCTGTCTCACCTGTCTCTCTGTCTGTCTCTCTGTCTGTCTGTCTGTCTGTCTGTCTGTCTGTCTCACCTGTCTCTCTCTCTGTCTGTCTCTCTGTCTGTCTGTCTCTCTGTCTGTCTCACCTGTCTGTCTCTCTGTCTGTCTGACACTGAGTCTGAAGCTGTGTCTCAGTTCAGGGTCTTGTCAGAAGACTGATGACATCACAGCGGTGAGACTGTCTCCTTTCCAATGCGTCCTTCTCTTGGACCATGAAGGCTCCGACAGGTGGATCTTTCATGATCCAACATATCCCAAGATTCATTGCTCACGGTGATGAAGATAATCTTCATGAGTCTGAGGATCACACTGTTAATGTCAATCCGACCTGAAAACCTCAGGCTACCGAGACAAAAAGTCACGTGTTGTTAAGGTTGCTAAGCAACAGGAGCCACGCTTTGCAACGCAGCGGTAAGGGGAGGGGCGACACAAAGAGGAAACCCTCCTTCGGTTCAGCCTTCGTGGTCTGTGAAGGGCCACGCCTTCGTCACGTCGCTAACGTCTCATTTTGTCCAAGCAACAGTTCAAAACCCGCAAAGTTGAAATGATGTTTATACAAGACAAAGAGAATCATCAAACATTCGTCTGAAACCATCCACTGATTCTCAACTAATGATCAACTAATCAATGACTGGACCAGTGGTTGTGGCTCCAGAGTGATGTGAAGTGAAGCTGGTGAATTAGACTGAAACCGTCTGTGACCTCTGACCTCTGACCCACAGTCATTCTCTCTGGCTGTGGACTGATCCAGTTGTGTCTGTTTCAGCAGCTTGTCTTGTTAGTGTTGTGTTCAATTTGTCACTGGTTGTTCCTGTGCTGTGACTCGGTCCCTCCATGGGGGTGTCTGTGTGTGTGTGTGTAGGGGGGGGTTGACAGTTTGTTAGTGGACGCTGCTGCTGTTTGACAGGATTAAACACCAGCATGTTCCAGTCGACATGTGGACGTACACGCTGTGTGGATTAGGATTAGGAAGACACACACACACACACACACACACACACACACACACACTCTGCTGTGTGATCAGGTTAATCAAGCCTCAGACTGAACCAGTGAGTTAAAGGTTGTACTTTGTCCTGCATTTCCCAGAATTCCTTTCAGTAACCTCAGGAAGTGAAGTGAAGTAATCTGTTGTTGGGAAATAAAACAGCTCAGATGAACTGAGACGACCTGTGGTCTGGCTTCCGTCTCTCAGTCCACCCTTGTTTCCTCCACCTACACCTGTCCAGGAGGAGGAAGTAAAGCACCTGAAGCTGTTTGGTACCTGGGTAAAGCACCAGAAGAAGAAGGACCTCTGCCCGTTAGCGGTTTAGTTACAACAGTAACAGCAGTGAGTTGACATCGGTCCATAAACTCATCAAATATTTGTCTAATCTCTAAAGTCTGAGGAGCAGCTGTGACTGTCCAGATGTTGAAAAGGTGTAAATACACCTGTCTCACCTGGACACAGCCACTGACTGAACTGAGGAACCGACTCCACTCACCTTTTTTGTTTTTCCATTGGTCAAACGTTGTGGACAGAACCTGGTACCTGGTGGTTTCCAGCGAGCTGACGTGTAAACACTGCAGACTGCTGATTGGTCAGAGAGAATCATCACTACTGTGACATCACTGTGTGAGACGGGACGTTATGAACAAACAGCCAATCACCTGTAGCTGTTACATCTCTGTTAGTCATCGCTCTGCAGTTTCAGTACGAGCAGGAGCAGAGCTTCTGTTTGGTTCCTGGTGCTGAAGTCGTGGAGGCGTCTGTCTGCAGCGGGAGAGAAGAACCTGGGACCATGTGGTGGAAGAAGCCTTAGTCAGATGACAGAACCAGTCAGACCATGTTCAGCTCTCAGTCAGAGTCCGGTCCGTCTTCATCACCTCTGGGACACTTTCACGCTAGTGATGTCAGACATGTGATCTGCCCCCGACACACAGAAGCTTGTACCTGTACCTCACAAACGTGGTGATGAAACTCTCCTCTGAAACACTTCCTGTCCCCTGACGGCTCAGGTGACCCAGATCTGGACCACTCTTGTATGTGGTCCTAGATCTGATTCCTATCCAACTTTATGTGGTGGTTTTTGTGCGTCGCCGGAGGACATCAGGTCTTCAGGTCGTCGTCACGGTCTGAGGGACTCTGAGGGACTTTGGCAGAAGGGTTCACTTCCACTCAAAGATGAACTGATTAGATATTGGGATGAAAGGTCAAAGGTCATGAATTCACACACTTAATGACACAGTTTAACACAAATGTCTAAAATTAAGTGATGACATTTTATATCCCAAAGGTCAAAGGTCAACTTCACTGTGACATCATAATGTTCTGTAAAAACACCTCTGGTCTTGATTCAGCACTGAGACTACGACCATGTTTGAGGTGAGGTCGAGAACCTTCAGACGGACTGTGTGAAGGAGGTTTCAGAACCCGGTAGACGACCTGAGCTCTCAGTCTGTATGAGTCCTCCAGGCTGTTTCCAGATCAGCTGCAGCAGCTCTCAGGAGTTAAACATTTAAAGGTGAACTCTGCAGCAGCTGGATTCGTTTCACTCACTCGTTTCATGTTTGTGATTCATTTGGAAACATTTCATTTGATCTGGACCAGTTATCACATGATCATTTTATCATGTGACGTGTGCTGGTTCCACTCTCTGCAGGCTTCTTCGTTTTGTCAGCAGTTTGCTCTGTAAGTAGCAGAAAGGGACGACAGACAGCGCCTATAGGAAGCTTTAGTGACTGAACTGTCTAAATAACAACAACTCAATGAGACCAAGATCATGTCTGTTTATCAACAACAAATCCAGCCTGATTGGCCAGAACACAGAACTCCATTCAGAATCCTCCTGTTTTTAAGTTTCCTTCAGTATCACAGTGGTCCAGTTAGTTTAGTTTAGTTATTGAATTATCTGCCTCAATCATCCTTCAGCCAATCAAATGTCAACATCACAACTTCCCTGAGGCCGAGGCCACACCTCCACGTCGTTTGACCAACAAACTCAGATATTTATTTTCTCATGATGCCTGACAAAGAGAGGCTGATACCACAGAGTGTTTGACTAATGAAGAAAAGAAATAATCAGAACAGTTAATTACTTTTCTGTAGATTGATGAATCAATGAATTGATCAGTTGTTTCAGTATTGGCATGAGGTTGGTCTTAGTTGATGGTGCTGAGGCTCAGCCCTCATTAGACCAGGATGAAGACTTTTCTCAGACTCTGCACACGAACAGTCAATGAAGCTGTTGTTATCTCCACCCTGGTCCTGACCCTGGATCTGTCAGTCATGGTCTCTGCTCTGTTCTTGGTCTCCAGCTGGTTGGGGAGCAGCAGGAGAGTCGACCCCTGCTGAGTCCCTCCATCGATGACTTCCTGTCGGAGAGCCGCGGCAATGCCCCCTCCGCCCGACCCCTCACCTCCAACACAGCAGGTAGTCTTCAGCTAATTATCACCTCCTCACCCTCCTCTGCCTCCCCTCCCCCACCCACCCTTCAGCTCCATCTGCTCCTCTCTCAGGTGGTGTAATGTTGATCGACCGTCTCTCAGACAGACGGGAGGGTTTCTGAGACCAGAGGGCGGATTATTTTGAGTCTTTGATGATGTCACATGACCTCCCTCTGATCAGCTGGACTGAACCAGGTTTACAGGTGTTTGTCCTGGAATATGAAGCAGGTGATGAGGTGAATAACTGGGACTGGCTGGCGGACTCTGTGCACCACTTGGATCCAGTGCCTAGTCCCCAGGTGATGAACCCTGTTGACCTTTCCTCTACTGCCGCCACAAATCTGACATTTATGGTTTGTGGTGACAGATCATACCAGCTGGTGCAGAACAGATCTCTGTAACACGTGGTTCACACATTCATGTCCCCTCAGGATGAACTGTAGTAACCCTGCTGGTCCTCTGATCCTTCCTCTAGTGCCACCATCAGATCACATGTTACTGCCTTCCCATCAGCCTCAGCTGGATAATGCTGCATGCTAACAAGAACATGATAAGCATTATAGCTGCTAAAGCATTTAGCTCAAAATGCTGTTAACATCTCCACTTCTGGACCTTTGAATCTGTCGTCTCAATCTTCAGTTTTCTTCCACACAAATCAATTTATCAGGGAAATATTCTGAAGCTCTAATTGGTTAGGAGATAACCCCGCCCCCCGCTCATACACACGGATATAACCCCGCCCCTCATCTCATACACACGGATGAATTTTAATCTCATGATTAAAATTCAGGCCCCCCCCCCCCCCTTCCTTCGTCTGTTTTGTAATGTAACTTCCTGTGTCCTCCTCTCACCTCCTGTCTCTGTTTCTCTGTTTCCTCCTCTAACTTCCTGTCCTTGGCTGTCCTCCTTCCTGCTCTGTGCCCATCTGTCACCTCTGACTCAGCAGGTAAACCAGCCATTAATTAACACCTCTGACCTCCTCTGTCCTCCTGTCTGCTCCGTCCTCCTCCTCACACTCATTAGAGACTTCAACACACAAACAATCTGATTGTTTCTCTGTGTTCATCCAAAAAAACAGTAAGTGAGACTGAACGAGTCGATGCAGCTGAAATCTGATCTGTTCAGGTGCAGAGTGAAAATCAAACTGTGGGATCGTGTGTCAGAGTTTGATGAGGACGTTTAAAGGTCACAGTGGACGACTCAGCTCAGACTGACTCACATTAATACGACTCAGGTGAACTTGTGGTCAAATGTGCTGATGACAGAGCTGCAGCTTCCTTCACTGGACCAAACATCGGTCACACAGCAGTGAATGGCTCCGCTGGAAACAGCAGTTAAATCTGAGCCGGTCTGCTGCAGCAGTTTGTGGTCAAACTGTCTCACAGGTGGCGCCTCACCTGTGTCTCAGTGTGTTACAGACGTGTTTCTGTGAAACCCTTCCTGTTTGTTTCAGTCCTGAGGAAACGCTCAGTGCCTCAGTACGAAGCAGTTCATTTAACCCGCGATGACGTGATGATGTCATTCAGATTTAATGAGGTCATTTCATCCACATCTGAAATCTTCGTCTCTCTAATTCTTTCTTCATCTGTACAGAGAAGTTACAGAGTGATGACTCTTCTCTTGCAGACAATCTTTGTCAGCAGTGAGAGCTCATGAACCAACAAACTGAGGTTTCACATGAATTAACATTAATTATCTACAGCTGATACAGTCTGCTGACCTGGAGGAGGCCACAGGTGATCTCACCTCACTGCTTCCTACAGGAAGAACAATCAGGTTCAGTCAGGTCTGTTCTTCTGACTGGGAACTGGATCCAACATGGAACCAGCCCTCAGACCCAGAATCAGGTTCAGGTTCAGGTTCTCTGAGACAAACCTGCTGGACTTGAGGTGGACTAGTTGTTATCAGATCCTAACTCTCCGTCCTCCTGTCCTGCAGTTCTGTCCACAGCTCTGGACCTGGTGGACCTCAGCGAGCCGGGGGGCAGCAGCGGGGGCAGCAGCGGGGGGAGTAATGGTGGCAGCAGTGGCAGCAGCAGTGCCGGTGGTGGTAATAAGGACCGGAGGAGGAGCCCTCTGAGGAGGAAGGGCAGCTCGAGGAGTCCTCGACGCCGAGGGAGGCCTGAGGAGACCGAGCTGATCCAGGTGGAGGTGGAGCACCTGCCTGCCAGTCCCAGAACCCCTGAGAGGATCTCCCTGGACTCAGGTAACAGAGTCCAGATCAGCTGCTTGTTGTCGCTCATTTTGTTAAAAGCTCTGAACTCAGTCAGCTGTGAGTAAAAAGCCGCCAGACTTTAATCTGAGCTTTTACTGTGATGAGTTCCACTTCCTGTTCACCGCTGTGTCAGGGTGTTCAGGTGAAGTGCAGCGTGTTATCACTGATCTGAAGCTTCATGTTGTTGACGTTGTCATGGTTACAGTCAGTCTGTCATCTCCTCTGGACAAATGGGACGAGGTGAACCTGGACGTGGAGGACGGAGGACGCAGGAGGAGACACGAGAAGAGATGCACCTCCCACCACTCGTCCAGTGAACTGCTGTGGTAAAAACTACTTTTCCTTCTGCTTCACTGAACTCCAACACCTGAGCAGGTAACTGAACCTCTGGGCCCAACGGCGGCTGTTAGCATGCTAACTTCTGTTCAGTCCTGTCAAACATCACTCATGAGGCTTTAAGCGATAAAGACCAGGAACGTTCCTGAGTCTGGCTGTCGTTCTCCTCAGGGTTCTTGTGATGGAGAACCCAGCAGCACAGAGCAGGTCGAGTTCTGCCTCAGATCAACCTCTAAGAACAGGTTTGTGTTTCAGGTCTGCAGAGTTTAAAACTGATCCACTGACCAAGAACTCCTTCGACATCCACAGCTTCGATGACCTGGACTTCATCTCCTCAACGCAGGTCAGCTGCTGCCTCTCACTGTGGTACTTCATACTGTACTGCAGCACCACTGCTGATGTGTTACCATGGTAACCACTTGTTGCCATGGTCTGAATAGTTGGGATGATGCTGGTGTCTGGGGTCCATCGTTCAAACTGTGGTTCGTCTCGTAGATAAAAATATAAAACTGAAATAAAAACATTGAACATGATGATGTAATCAACACCAGAGGACAGTGTGTAGTTCAGGGAACCTGGGACAATGGAGAGCTGCCTGAGCTGGAGCTCGGTTCACATGTTTTAATGTCTCTTTAAATACAACTTTGACTTTGCTGACAAGTTTTTTGGTGTCTTTTGGTTTGTCTTCACTGCCAGACTGACAGCTGCTGGCTGACCTTTCTGTGTGTGCGTGTGTGTGTGTCTGTGTGTGTGTGTCTCTGTGTCTGTGTCTGTGTGTGTGTGTGTGTGTGTGTCTCTGTGTCTGTGTGTGTGTCTGTGTGCATGTTTCAGGACTGTGGGGCGTCCAGACAGCGCAGACGGACTCGTTCCCTGTTGGCCAGAAATGAGTCTCTGGAGGACGAGTATGTCAGAGCGAAGGCTGCTGTTGAGGTACACACACACACACACACACACACACACACACACACACACACACACACACACCTTTTTCAAAGGAGTTTTAAATCAAAAGCAACTGGACTTGGTTACTTATCTAGGAAGACGTTTCACCTCTCATCCAAGAGGCTTCATCAGTTCTTTCTCACACCTGACCAGGCTGGGACTGGTCCAACAGTCCTAGACAAATAACCAAGTCCAGTTGCTTTCGATTCAAAACTCCTTTGAGATACTATGACCTGGACAAATGAGAATATTCACAGGCTTACACACACACACACACACAAACACACACACACACACACACACACACACATACACACACACACACACACACACACACACACACACAAACACACACACACACACACACACACACACACTGACAGAATGTCCTCACTTTCCAGTTCTTGTTTCCAAAGACGTCCTCACTTCCTGAACATGTCTTTACAAAATGTCCTTGTTTCCATGACAACCAGCCTTTAACTCCACTTTCGTTATGTCACATGATTTTATCATCATCATCATCATCGTCTTTATCTTCATCATCATCTTCATCTTCATCGTCTTTATCATCTTTATCTTTATCTTTATCTTTATCATCATCATCATCATCATCATCTTCATCGTCGTCATCATCGTCATCATCTTATTCATCATCATCATCATCATCTTCTTCATCTTCATCATCATCATCACCTTCATCTTCATCTTCATCTTCATCTTCATCTTCATCTTCATCTTCATCTTCATCACCATCATCATCATCCTGTTGTTTGACTCTCAGAACTCAGTTTACAGCCTGATGAATCAGACCGTCAGACCACATGTGTAAGTTCAGTCTGGATCAGTCTGGTTTAGGTCTGGTTCAGGTTTGGTTCAGTCCATTTTAGTCAGGTTTGGTTCGGTCCAGTTCAGGTTTGGTTCAGTCTGGTTCAGGTTTGGTTCGGTCTGGTTCAATCTGGTTCGGTCCGGTTCAGGTTTGGTCCAGTCCGGTTCAGTCCATTTTAGTCCGGTTCAGGTTAGGTCTGGTCTTGTTCAGTCTGGTTCAGTCTGGTTAAGTTCTGGTTTGGTCCGGTTCAGGTTTGGTTCTGTCTTGTTCAGGTTTGGTTCAGTCCGGTTCAGGTTAGGTCTGGTCTTGTTCAGTCTGGTTCAGTTCTGGTTTGGTCCGGTTCAGTCCGGTTCAGGTTTGGTTCATATGACGGTCTGGTGGAGTGGAGGTGAACAAACAGCTCAGTGATTAAAGTGCAGGTTTTTGATTTGAGACACTCGTGTTGATGAGTTTGTGCCGCTCTGCTCTTCAATCCTCTGTGAACCAATCACAGCGTCTCCTCTGATTAAAGCTCTTCCTCTTCACAGCCTCTGGATTTAGCTGCAGGTGTTTTAATCCACAGAGCGACGCACACGGAGGTCAGACCTCGTCTGTCTGAAGCAGGAGTTGATCACGGTGCAGTTTTCTGTGTTTTCCTTCATTTTTATTGTTCTTTTGGTTTCACACTGTTGGTCGAACAAAATCAGACATTTGAAGTCGTCGCCCTCGACTCTGATGGTTCATAACAGAACCGTCACAGCAGTCTGCTGTCTCTGTCAGGAGGTGGAGCAGGTCATCCACTTATCAGAAGGTCGGTGGTTCGATCCCCGGCTCCTCCGGTCCACGTGTTGAAGTGCCTCTGATGGCTGTCCCATCAGCGTATGAGTGTGTGTGAATGTGTGAATGTTGGAAGCACTCCACTGTAGATGTAAGTGCTGTATGTCTGTGTGTGTGAATGGGTGAATGTGGCTCATGTTGTAAAGTGCTCTGAGTCGTCAATAAGACTAGAAAAGCGCTATATAAGCAGTCCATTTTACCATTATATTTTTATATGCTAGTTCATGATCAAAAGTGCTGCCTTTATATTTTCAAAACAAAGAAAAGTCATGTGATCATGAGCCAGAGCTAAAACAAGTTTTATCTTTGATCCAGATTCAGTTCAATTCAGTTTTATTTGTAAAAAACAGGCTTGTTACAGGGGGAGACCAGGAACAGCTGTATAGACTGTTGTCTGTTGATCATAACAGTAATAATAAGAGTAATACCCAGAGGTAATGGTGTCATCAACAACAACAACAACAACAATAATAATATCAATAACAATCATAATAATGGGTGTCCTGGCAGATCGGGATCTTGCTGCTCCAGAATCTGAGATACCTGCAGAATGAGAGCAGACAGAGAGAAAGACCCCAATGCATCATGGGAGTGGATAACAGTTTGAAGCCTGATCTTTTTTAAAAAATTTAAATTTAATATACATAACAAAGACAAGACAAAAATAACAAGGGAGGGGAGGTGAGGGTGTGATCAGGGACACTGGTCTGAGATACTGGAGGTCTGAAGGTCCAGGATCTGACAACATCATCCCTGAAACCAACAGGTTTCTCAGGGTGTGCAGAGCAAACTGAAGTGCTGTTAACATTTCAGTTCATTACCAGCTGTCAAGCAGCTGCAACATCAGAATCCATATCATTTCAACAAAAACTAAAATCTCTAGAATGTGTGATTATGTGATATGTTCAGCAGGGATCTGATTAAAATCCAAGGTCCTTCAAGTTCATTGTCCAGTGTTTGTAAGGATGAAGCCTGATTAAGGTAGAGAGGAGTCTGACCCTGGACCCAGACTGGGAGCTGGTTCCGCAGCAGAGGAGCCCGACAGCTGAAGGCTCTGCCCCCATAGGAACCACAGTAGACCTGTGATTAGAGAGCAGAGTGTTCTGCGAGGATCACAGGGACCTATCAGCTCTTTAAGATACGCTGGTGTCTGACCTTGAATGTCTCTCTAGGTGAGGAGGAGGATTTTAAATAAACTCATGACCCTCTTCCTCAGAGGGGCCACAAACCAAACTACAGGTGTGAAACAGACTCAAGTATAAAGCTCCTAAGACCCTCTACAGACCAGAGCAGAGGAGCAGCCGTGATGCACGCAGCAGTTTTCTGGGTCAAAAAAGAAAAAGTCTCTTTGACAACACATGAAGACTGAGTGGAAACCAGATGTGGCCTCCAGATGTTCACAACTGACTGATCATCACCTTTAAGCACAGAGCTGAGCCTCCCACCTGTACCTGTGGTCACAGGTACACAGGACGTGATGTGGACGTGATGTAAAGGTTGGTCTCAGCTCCGTCAGTCTTCCCTGAGTCTGCATGACACTTCAAACTCCGACAAACTGACGACAGCAGCTCTTCATTGTGTAACTAAAGGTCAGAGCTGCACATCCCTGCACCGATCAGCTTCCTGCAGCACCGATCAGCTTCCTGCAGCACCGATCAGCGTCCTGCAGCACCGATCAGCTTCCTGCAGCACCGATCAGCTTCCTGCAGCACCGATCAGCTTCCTGCAGCACCGATCAGCTTCCTGCAGCACCGATCAGCTTCCTGCAGCACCGATCAGCTTCCTGAAGCACCGATCAGCTTCCTGCAGCACCGATCAGCTTCCTGCAGCACCAATCAGCTTTTCTTCAGTACTCTTCCATATGTTGATGCTCCGACTGCCTGAAGCTGATTGGCTCTCGGCTCTGACGGCCTCTGTGGACGCCAGGAAGAAATGAGACTGAGCTGAACATGATCACAGAGGTGAAATAGAGGTGAAGAGGACTGAGAGCCCCCCCCCCCCCCCCGATCCAGTATTTATGTGATCCTACATTATACAGCTGCACTCAGCTCAGAGGACACACACTTTAAAAACCAAAACCACTGACAGTCTGACGTGGACTCACTCCCTGCAGCATCAGGACCTCGTGTTCAGTGTCGGTCTGTGACATGACAACACAACAACAGGCCAACAACACAACAACAACAACACAACAACAACACAACAGCAACAGGCCAACAACACAACAACAACAGGCCTTTAATGTGCTGCTTATAATCTGTCTCCTACCTGCTGAGGTATGTGTGTGTGAATGTGTGTGTGTGTGTGTGTGTGTGTTTGTTTGTTGGTTGTGTTGCAGTCGGACACAGAGTTCTGGGATAAGATGCAGGCGGAATGGGAGGAACTCGCTCGCAGAAACTGGCTGGAGGAGTCTGAGGGTCAGCGGCCGATCCCACCCACTGTCTCACCTGTGGAGAAGGTGAGTGAGTTCAAAACCTGGTCCCACAAACCCTGATTTCTTCTGAACACATGTATCCCAGAATGCATTTAACATTTCTATTCATTCATTCAGCTTTTGTCCAAAGCGACTTAGAACCTCAGTGCTTGGTTCATCTTTCACCTGACACAAGAGACGCATTCGTCTCCAGCACATGATGAACCTCCTTCTGGTCAGTTGACCCAGACTGGTGGCAGTTATTAATAATGGCAGATTATTACTGAGATGGATGTTTGTCAGCAGTAATCTCTAGTTTTAATCCTCAGGCCTGAGATCAGCTCAGAGCGCCTCCATTCTGACTACCAAGCGTCAATAATCCTGCAGTAATCCCTCCTCCGCTCAGGTGTTACATCACCATGGTGACGGAGATGAAGCCGCTCTGATGTCGACACGTTATCAAACATCTGTTCACACATGTAGAACAGATCAACACCACACGCTCCTCACAGTCTCCTTCTCCTGGTTTTGCATGGAGAGATTTAAGGAAACTAGTTTTGGATTATTGTTGAAACCAAATCAACACAATCATCAGTTTGTGATTAAACACCAGAAATCAAATGATGTCAGTCTCAAAAATAACATGAAAATAAAATCAAGCATCCGTCTTACTCACCATGCTCCACTTGTCACTAATTCAATGAAATCACTACTTTGCTGTTTTTTTTTTATCATTGTTAATAAAATGTCAATAAAATGCAACACTTCCTGGAGATGTTTCACATTAAAAGCACCATAAACAGCAAGGATGACATGCTTTGAGCTGCTGAAAGGCTTTTAATTTGAACCATCTGTGCAGGAAACAAGATTTATTGACAGCAACTTACATTGTTAGAAAAACCAGGAAAGTAGAAGCAAGTGGTGTGAATGAGTGAATACAAGCAGAGAGCAGTGAATGTGACTCTGCTGCTGTAAACAAACTTTGTATGTGTTGTAGAAATTCTACTTGAGAGATTGAGAAATAAAGACTTTAGAAAAAGAATTTATTTCTTGCAAGAAACAAACAGTCATTCGAGTGTCAGCAGTCTGCAGAGTCAAAGACAAGGGACGTCAACTGTGCTTAATTTATATAATCTCTGTGGGTGTTTCAAGTGCAGGTGGAATACGAAGAGCGTTTCCTCTTCCCAAGGGGAGTCAGCAGCTGCTGGATCGAACTGTTCTCAAAGTAACACAATCATCAGAAACAGTTTCTCCATACCAGTATCAAAAGAGCACAAATAATTCCTCATCAGAAGACAGAATTACAGAGCGCGAGGGTCAACTGAGGATAGCATCTCAAAGGTTTTCCATTACAGCACGATAACCCAACATTCATTCATTTATCAACATATAACTGATCAGAATCCTGTTGATATTGTGAATTATTATTGGTAAACCCAGAGCTGACCTTTGACCTGATGTTATGATAAACCAGGGGTTCATTCATGTTAGAGGCTGAAACGGTTTTAAGTTCATTAACACAATGTCAAATTAAAATCAAACATCAGCCTCAGACTCCAGGTTTGAGCTCCTTGATTATTGATAAATGATTGGTTTATTTTGTGTTTGTGATGGATGTGTTTGTGCCTGTTCATCACCTCCTCTGCTGTAGAGAACAGACAGAGAAACATAACAGACAGACGGACCTGAAGCAGAATCAATGTGTCTGCTGAGGGTTGGGTTCAGTCGAGTGTTTCTTTTCATCACTTTATTGATCAGTTTAACAGAAACACAGTGATCAACATGACTGTAAACTGGAGACTCTGACAGGCACAGGAGATACATGTACAATCATATTCTTACTGACTGTTGAAAGGATGAAATAAATAAATGGGAGGTGGACGATGCAGGAAAGTTTTTAAACTCACAGCTGGATATGAAACTCTGGTTCTGTCTGTTTTTAAAGTGACAGATTCCAGTATTGATTTGATTTGATTGTTAAAGCTGAACTCTTGGGTCCAGGATCATACAGACATCTCTGACCTGGGTTCTGATTTTCAGACACAGTGAGATTCTTCTAGTGACCGTTGTTTTTCAGCTTTGTTTCGCTGATTAAATTCAGATGCATGGAGTCATTGATTTGACGTGTTGATAGAAGATTAAGGTGCAGCTGTTATAATATGTTAATAATATTGTAAGTTATTGCCAAAAATGCCAGAATGTGATACTTCAGTTCTTTAGCTGTGAGGATTTGCTGCTTTTTCTTTTTGGGTTTTGACTTCTGGTCCAACAAATCAAGACATTGTAGTGATGTCTTTAAATTCAGGCTCTTTGTCGTGGGCAGTTTTCATTGAGCCCTGGGGAACTCCACAGATGTACAGCCCGGCCTGACGTCTGCAGGCAGTAAAGAGCTGCTGTTTGTTTTGTGTAGGGTTACTACTTCAACACCAACAACCCGTACAGAGACTGGCCCAACGCCTTCGCTGAGGGTCAGGAGAAAGCTCGGGAAGGAGACCTGAACGCTGCCGTCCTGCTGCTGGAGGCGGCCATCTTACAGGATCCGCAGGACTCTGAGGTGACAAACACTGGACCTGATACTGTTTCATGTTGTTACCAACACATAGATTTAAACAGGACACCAAGGTTCAACAGAGTCTTTATTCAAACTACAGAGCAGAAACTTCTTCACAACAAAATGTTTGAAAGCAGCTCTTACATCAACACGACACATTTACTCTGTTGTTCTCTGTGGAACACGCATCTACAGAGACTGAACGTGAGAGTGTTTCAAATGGTTTGTCAGCCAGCGACACCTGAAGGTGATGCGATGAAACGACCGACGTTAGGAACTGGTTTGTGAGACTGATGGACCACGTGAGAACAACCACCCCTCCAGCTGATCTACACAGAACATCACTGAACTTTCTCGTTTTGATTGATTTGCTGCTCGGTTATGTCATTTTTCCTGATTCTGAAGAGTAGTCCAGACATTTACGCTCATTAGCATATTAAACTGAGGGTGGAGGGTGGGTGGAGTGTGCGACCAGCTTCATGTTGGTTGGGATGTACACAGAAAATGTGTGTGGTGTCCTGCTTACACAGCTTCCAGCGACACGAGGCTCCTGGAGAAGCTCAGGACCAAATCATTTTTCATTTTTCAGAGTTTTCTGAGAACACAGCTGGTTTGTGGCTGGCTTCAGTACGTCCTTCTGGTCCGTGATGATTTCTTCAGTCGTCCTGTACAGGGTGTTACAGTAAGAGGAGAGCTCTCCTCCTGCAGTCACTCCTCCTTGATATTTGGTGATTTAAATGGCTGTAAAAAAGGGACTAAGACAGCAGTCATGTGGTACAGAGGTTTTTATGTAGCACCAACTCTTCTTTGTGTGTTTTCAGGCCTGGCAGGTTCTGGGAATGACTCAGGCTGAGAACGAGAACGAGCAGGCCGCCATCGTGTCCTTGCAGAGGTGAGAGCACACTTCATACGTACTATATGTTTTAAAGTTACTTTGTTGGGCATCTCTGCCTCTATATGGCGAGCAGGCGAGCCACCGCAGACACTGGACGTTTTATGATGATAATATATTATTTAACTTACAATCAGGAAAGGAGTGTGTAATTTGTGAATGTGAGACAGCAGTTAGGACTGATCCAGATGAATGACGTGAAGCTGTCTCACCTGCTTCAGGTGTCTGGAGCTCCGCCCCAACAACCTGCCGGCTCTCATGGCGCTCGCTGTCAGCTTCACCAACACCGGCATGCAGCGGGAGGCCTGTGATGCCCTGCGCCGTTGGATCAGCCACAACCCCCGATACAAACACCTGGTTCTAGACCATAGGGGCCCCCTGCAGGGCTCCCCGGCCACACCACGCAGGGGCCCCCACAACTCCACACCGGCCAGGTATGAACACCTGGGCAACATTAGACTGGTTGAGACTGAACAATCCTGTAGGTTAATGGTGTGGGCTTCACTTTGGTCTGAATACTATATTACCCAAGATCCTCAGTGGTTGTTGCTATGGAGATAACTCCATCCAATACTGTTACATGAGAGTTGTGTCTTTCAGAAGATTTGATACAATTTTCTGAATTTATCCAGTAAGTTCAGATTAACACCAGGTTCTGATTGGATGGTCCTGACAGCAGTGCTTTCTGGGAGTTGTAGTTGACTTCTGTGCTAAAGCTGTACTGGACTGTGCTTGTTTGTTCTGATAATTCAAACCAGAGTTCAACAACTTCACAAGATGAAAACACAACGTCCAGAAGGAGCAGTCCAACGTTCAATATGTAAAACCCTGTGTGTGTGTGTGTGTGTGTGTGTGTGTGTGTGTGTGTGTGTGTGTGTGTGTGTGTGTGTGTGTGTGTGTGTGTGTGTGTGTGTGTGTGTGTGTGTGTGTGTGTGTGTGTGTGTGTGTGTGTGTGTGTGTGTGTAGGTCTGAGCTGCAGGACGTGTTGCTTCTCTTTCAGGATGCAGCTCTGTTGAATCTGGACTGTGTGGATCCAGACCTGCAGACTGGACTGGGAGTCCTCTTCAACCTCAGCTCAGACTTCAACAAAGCTGTGGAGGCTTTTACTGCAGCGCTGTCCGTCAGACCACAGGTAACACACACACACACACACACACAGGTCACTAAGTGACTACTGGTTTGAATTAAAGTCTTTATTTGCTTCGTATGACTTTGTGCATCTATTTGTATTCACATTCACATTTCACTCTCTCCATATGAACTACAGTGTTAGATATTATCTATATCCATCAGTTGCAGACTTCAGGTGAGGTTCATGTTTGCTTTTCAGGTGCTTCAGAATAATCAGGTTTTATCCGTCATGACCAGAGTAGGAAGACCAAGAAAGAAATCAGCTGTTACTGAAATGAAAACCTTTACATTCAGTGTTTCATACAGATATTTGTCGCTGACATTAGCATGTGAAGTGTGACCTATTGTAATATGACTTAGTATAGTATGACTTAATGTTACCACCCAGCTTCATTTGGAAAAAGACAATAACATCAAAACCAGGTGATCACATGGGTCATATTATTTATTTTAAACAAGCTTTGAAAATTGGTATAATAGGTAAATAAGGCAAACTAAAAGGGGAAACATGGCAAATGGATTGTTTTAAATAAAGAACCAGGTGAAGGAAGAGCACCTGCTGGAGTCAGAATGGCTGTGAAAGCTGGGACGTAAGGTGAATGTGGACAGGCTGTACAGGAAGGGCCAGAGCTAATTCTGCATCTTGAGGCGGCTGAGAGTCGTCAGCACAAGTGCTCACTCTATCAGTCTGTGGTGTCAAGTGCCATCTTTTATGCTGCTGTGTGCTGCAGCAGAAATATCCTGAACCAGAACATCAGAAAGGCCGGCTCAGTCCTGGAGCAGGACTTGGACACAGCGGAGATGATGGCAGAGAGGTGGATGTTGGTAAAAGTGTCAGCGATCATGAAAAACTCTCGCTCACTCTCCAGAACCCTGCAGGGCCTGAGGAATACACCAAGCAGCATGTGGCCCTGCCCCCCCGCAGGAAGGAACACGACTGCAGATTATTTCTCCCTACAGACGTCAGACTGTACAACTCCGACGTCATCCACTCGCCCTCTGTAGCATCACCTGCACTGGGCACTTTTCATTCTGCATGGGCCGTGCTGTCTTATTTCATGATTATTGTATTATTTTATTTTACTGTATATTCTTACTTCTAGGGTCCGTTTGTCTTGAAAATAAGATGCCGGAACTCTTTAATTAAATCCTGTTGGGATTATTAAAGTCTCATCTTGTCTTTGAGTTGCCAAACAGTGACTTGCTATAGAATGACTTGTATACTCTGTTTCCTCTCATCAGGACTACCTGCTGTGGAACCGTCTGGGAGCAACGCTGGCGAATGGAAACCGCAGTGAGGAGGCGGTGGAGGCGTACACCAGAGCTCTGGAGCTGCAGCCGGGATTCATCCGCTCCAGATACAACCTGGGAATAAGCTGCATCAACCTGGGAGCTCACAGGTAACACGGTAGACTTAACTGGAAGATGTGAGTGTGCTCACTTTGGCTGAAAGTAAGTATTCAAATCCAACTGATGTAAACGTCAGACGATTTTAATTGGCCCGATATTGGCCTGTCACAGAACATAACAGAAAAATATGCTTTTAATCATTTAGAAACTGTGTCACACACACGTTTACACTGCATTTGTATTTATTAATAGATGAGTTCTACATTAACACTGAACACTGAAAATGTAAGGACAAAACAAAGGCTAAAACAGCAGAGTACAGAACCGTCTCTGTCCAGAGATCAGAGCTCACTCACTGCATTTTTTAACAAATTCACTTAGACCTCACAGTAGATGTTTATGGTCTCACCTGGTCCTGGTGCTGGTCCCGATCCTGCAGGGAGGCGGTCAGCAACTTCCTGACAGCTCTGAACCAGCAGAGGCGGAGTCAGCGCTGCAGCCACCAGCAGATGTCGGCCAACATCTGGGCCGCCCTGCGTATCGCCGTCTCCATGATGGACCGACCGGAGCTGTTCCAGGCCGCCAACATCGGTGACCTGGACCTGCTGATGAGGGCCTTCGACGTGGGTGACGTCTGACGGAGGACGGGGTCCCCTGGTCAGACTGACCGGTGTCAGATGCAGAAATTTGAGTGTTGTCTCCCAGAAACAGAGCACCACAGGTGGAGACAGTTTGGTTTGAAACCAAAGACACAACGGCTGCAGATCGCAGGAAAATCCTTTGCAATATAACAGCACAACCCTTTAGCTTCCTGTAAGAGCACTGTTTATACGTGTGTAGTCTCAGCGCTGAGGATGAGGGCGGCGGGGCAGCGTTCGTTCAGGACGTCTGCAGCTCCTTCAAAAAAACAAAAAAACTTTTAAATTCACTTTTAAAATCAGTCCTTAAAAGCCATTAAACTGTTAAACTTGAGTTTAAAAAGCTTTCACTTAAACAGGAACTTAACAGCACTTGTAACCACACCCACCAGTGACGTCACTGTGTACCAACACACCCTGGAGTACACTCTCACATCACCGCATCAATTAAGTTTCTCTTTAAACGTCCTGTAAATTATCTCATTGATAGTTTTATTTATTTGTTAATTGTCATTTATTTGATCAGATTTTAGAATTAATCTGAAAGTTAACTATGAATAACTGTTCCTCTGTTTTCTGTGCTGATTCGCTGTTAAAACAAACTGAACTTCCTCCACATTGAACTGTTTGTCTTGATGAAAGAGGTTTATGTGACATAACAGAGTCATGTCACACACAACAACACGTTTCCAAAGTGGGTAAAAAAAGGGTCTAATCCTCCTCTTTCCTGGCAGGCTTTTAATGTGAAACATCTGCAGGAAGTGACAGTAGCTTTAAGGTGACAAAGGAAATCAGCAAGGAAGAGTTAACAGAAGAATAAATGTGATGTTAAATGAAACAGTCACAGACTGAGGAATTGAAGTAAGCATGGGGCACATTATCATACAGGTGACTACACCTGCCTCTTCAGTCAGATCATCACATCGTTAAACACATTTGTCTTCACTGGATATGTGAAGTTTTGTTTACCTGTAAAACTGATGAACCTCTAATAACCTGACACTCGCCTGTGCAGTCTGACCTGCAGACAGAAAACAAGGAGGCTGGACTCTCTGGACTTTAAAAAAGAGTTTAACCTCAGAGACTCATGCAGCTCCCATCACTGTATAAATGATCAGTTAAAGCTCGTGACTGTTCAGCTTATTATTATTTACACCTGACAGGTGTCAGAAATGACCCGAGCTGATTTCATTTACACAAGATTATTAAAAACGATTCTCCTCATTGAGACCAGAATTATTATCATATACAAATGTACAAACGCTTTAAATGATGAGCGTTCACACCTGACGTCCTGCTACACCTGCAGGAAATGAGCCACACACAGCTGTGTCACATCAACTCCAGACATTAAAGGAGAAATGTCTGTAAAACATTTTGTCAAAGAAGCTTCAGCTAATAAAACAAATATAAAACATAAACCTCACCAACACAAACAGCTGCTGTAGAGGACAGAAACCTCTGCAGGGTCACACCATCACCTGCAGGTGGAGCCGGTGCTACAACCGCCGCCGCTGCTGCTCCTTCCTTTACCTGCAGGAGGCGACACGCCATCACTGCTGCTGCTACATCTGCTGCTCTGGGATTGGTTGATTCAGATCACCATCTTTATTCTTCTGTAAAAGTTTTGTTGATTTCTGTGCTGTCAGTCAGTGTTTTGTTTTATTTTGACAGTCTGTTGTTTTGTTCTGATGGTCTGTATTTTATTTTGACACTGTGGCTTTATTATCATTCTCTGTGTTTTATTCTGACGGTCTGTTTCCTTGCCTCCGTCCTGTCATGATCTCAGGTGAATCTCTGCAGCAGATTTTCAAACAAAGATAAAATATGTTTATACAGCATCAAATATTAAAATAACCTCAATATGAAAACTATCAATAAATACACAATCATCTGAGATCAATAGGTGTACTGATCAGTTAATCATCTTCAGTTTGGTTCTGAGGGCGAAGGTTCGTTTAAAAACAAGCACATTTAATTTAATGACTTCAAATCAAGAAAACAAACTGAAGTTCTGTTGGAAACAAACTGACACACACACACACACACACACACACACACACACACACACAGGCATTGATCAGGTTTCAGTTGGTCTCTGTGACTTATTTTCTTGATTAACTCCAGATTTGTCTTTTTGAATGAATTAATCTGAGTTCAAACTAATCTTCAGTGAAGTTCTGTCACTGATGAAACTGAAGAACTTGAGTTATTTTAATCACTTATTGTTGACTGATCTTCTGTGTTCAGCTCGTTTGACAGTTTTGTGTATTTGCTGTTTTTGTGCTGTTGTCATGGTCACAGAGCTACTTCCTGTTTCCTGTTTCACAGAAGAAGCTTCAGTGTTTTTTACAGAGGATTCACTAAAGTTAAAGATCTGAAGAGACAGAGCTGAGAGCAGCTCAAAGACTGTGAAGATTTGTCAGATACAAAAACTTTATTTATCTGAGATCTTTGATTTTATTATCAGTTATTGATTGGATCTTTGAATTGTAAAGTTTCTTTAAAAAGTTCTTTGGTCAAAGTAACGAATATTAATGAAGATCTATCTACAGATGTTGCTCTTCATTCTGTCTGTTGATTAATTCAGAAACACTGGACTTGAACCTCATCATATTTAATAACTGGTGTCTAACAGACTAATGATCAGGTCTCAGTGTTCATGAACCTGTTCACAGCTGGAATAATATCAAATATGTGGAACTCACACTGAACATGAATAAAGACGTAACCTGGTTAACTTATCTGTTACGAACCAGTTATTACATGTTTAGGATAAATAAATAAAGGGTTTGCTGATTTCTTCTTCTCATATAAAACTGATGATCAATCAGATGATCAATGTTTGAAGATACTGACTGTGAATCTTCCCTCTGCAGCTTCTTCTTCTTCACGTCTTTTACTCCCTGTCACTGATGTTCCTCATGTAAACGACTGTACAGACAATAATCACATGTAAACTGATATTTTAGAAATTAAACGACTGATACTGAAGCTGAGAAACTCGTCAATTCATTTGGGATCAATGTGATCGCTTCATAGATGAATGAGGTCAGAGCTGCTGGTGTTTGAGGGCAAGTTTCACCAGGAGGTTTCAGTCTGAAGCAGAGACCAGGAGCTGGTCTCAGATCAGGTCCAGAGTCCTGCTCAGGGTTTAGGTCATGAAGTGTTTGTCCTGGTTTCAGCTGCAGGTGTCACTCACCTTAAAGAGACAAAGAGGTTTCAGTGTCTGAAGGAGCTCAGACAGAGACCAGTCCTTCTCAGTCTACCTGTCCCACCTGTCCCACCGGTCTGTCGGAGCTGCAGGTCTCAGCAGGTGCAGCACTGACCTCTGGTGAAGCAGGAGACGCTGCAGCAGCAACAGGATCTGTGTTCTGTGGTTTTACATCCGTGTTGATCCTGAACAGATTTCTACGGAAGCCCAGAGGGAGAAGTGAGTTTTTGTTGGTCAGGATTTGTTGTGTCTGTTTTTGTATCTCAACAAGTCTAAACAGGACTAACAGGATCTGTTTTTTTCCAGGTAATGGAACAAAGGTACATTCACTGACTGGGGCAGTGGTGCACTTCAGCCTCTTGTGGCTGAAATTAGTATTACAGGAACAAACACCTGCCTAAATAAATATAAAATTTCACTTCCATAGAACTGAACATTTTTGTGCACACACATTTTGCACAAAAATATTCAACAACATTTTGTCGTAGTAATTCGTATGAAGTGTGTGTATCATCATTTAATTTGATGAAATACACATCAGCTCTGTCCCAACGAAGCAGCCACATAAACACACTCACAACCTCTCTCTCTCTTTTCTCCTCTCTCCTCCCCCCACCCCCCCTTTTTTATCTCCTCCTAAACCCAACCGGTCGAGGCAGACCCCCCCCCCCCACCCTGAGCCCAGTCCTAGTGAACAGTACCTGGGTACTGTTCACTAGGTACTTGTACTTGAGTCTTTCCATTTTACTGCACTCTTTACTACCACTACTTCATTTAAGCATTTTCAGTTACTTTTTACTTTTGATGCAACTTTACAGGGACCAGAGACAGTGTCCTCAGACTGTCAAAGGTCAAAGGTCAACTTCACTGTGACATCATGCTGTTCTACAAAAACACCTCTGGTCATTATTCAACACTGTGACTCAGGAAGGAGAAACTGTGACCATGCTTCTGTAACGTGATTGGTTGGTGGAGAAAAACAACCATGAGGAGCTGATTCTAGTTTTATTTGACTTTGAGATCAAAAATTCACAAAGATACAATCCTCAAGATTAATCCAGTGGATCCAATACACACTGTAGTTGTGTGACATGTGGACTCAGTGTGTAGTTGTGCGTCATATGGACTCAGTGTGTAGTTGTGCGTCATATGGACTCAGTGTGTAGTTGTGTGTCATATGGACTCAGCGTGTAGTTGTGTGTCCTCATCATATCTCAGTCTAAACCTGGATCCAGATCAGTGAACCTGTTGTCTCTTCTTAATCATGAATCCTGTGACGACCCCTCAGATCTATGCGGTGACCCTGTGGAGGGGCCCGACCCCTAGGTTGGGAACCAGTGGACTAAACTAAATGTATGTGACGTAGTTAAAGCGGCTCCAACAGTAAAAAACTGTTTGTTCCAGCCTGTGAGTTTGTTGTGTGTAGGTAGTAACAGGAGCTGTGTTGTTGATGCATCGTAAAGAAAAGTCAGAGAACAGACAGAGTCCAACCCTTCAGGTGCTTTTATCTGACGATGTGATGACATCACTACAGGTGTCGCTGCTACAACTAAACACCAGGTTCGTATTGATCCAAACCTCTGATCATCCTTCACTGTTCAATAATCTGTACTAGTGGCCACCTCTTCAGTGTTCAGTCAGAGGACAGGTGATGGCCACTGTGGAGGCAGAGTCAGTGAAGATCAGCTGACAGGAAACAACGTCCTGCAGCTGCACTGGTTTTATCCTGGTCTCTGACAGTTGAAGCAGGAAACAACCTGCTGACGTGATGAAGGACGACTGAACCTGCAGGTCCAGCTGCTGGTTATCACCTGAGGTCTGGTGATGACGGACTCTACCAGCAGGGGGCGCTGCTCGTCAACAGACCAGTTACTGCAGGTTCTGAACAGAGAAGGCCTCCAGCTGAGTCTCCAGCTCTGTGGCTCTGTTCCTGTAAAACACAAACACAGCTTCATCCACAGTCTGTGCTCGTCAGACGGCCACCTACTGATGATGTCACAGTGTCAGGTATCCTCCACCTGGTGACGCACGTTCACTGCTGCAGTTATTTCATTTATGAAACTTGTGTCTACTGTACTGTAAGCCTAATGCAGTGTACTGAGCCATCAATCAATCAATCAATCAATCAATCAATCAATCAATCAGTCAGTCAATCAAATACTTTGTATCTGTCATCAGTATAATTCCAGTCCTCTTATAAAACCTGACACATTATAGATTAAACTGAACAAGTTTGTAAAAGTTAAAATCAGCTTCACATGTTAATGTAACAACAACATCAACAACATCAACAACATCATCAACAACATCATCAACAACATCATCAACAACATCAACATCATCAACAACAACAACATCATCAACATCATCAACAACATCATCAACAACATCATCAACAACATCAACATCATCAACAACAACATCATCATCAACATCATCAACAACATCATCAACAACATCATCAACACCAACAATAAAATCAAACAGCCGCCCACTTGTACTTTTGAAAGTTAAGTGTACTGACTGATAACAGCTGTGCTACAGGTTCCACGTCTGTGAATGAAATGAAGCTGTGTGTTCTGTCAGTGTTGATGTGGCTGCTGCTCTGAACCTGCAGGTTCGTGTCAGGACGAAGGCAGCTGTGTGTTCATGCTGCGCACAGCTGGAGCGGATGATCTGATGTGAGGAGTGATGATGAGGAAGCTGGAGCCTTCCTCACATTAATGAAACAAACAGAAATATCAGATCTCCATCTCGTTCTCCATCACGTTCTCCATCGTCTGAGCTCTGGCTGGATCTGTTAATGTCCTCGTCTTCTTCTGTGGTGGTTTACTGGCAGTGATTGGAGAACCAGCTCCACCAGGTGTTTATGTCCATCAACCAGTCGAGGACGAGACCAGACTCCACTTAGCCTTCATTAACAAGCTACATTCATGTGGCCCATATGTAATTCATTTAAATTAGCAGTGGTGGAGCTGCTGTATGCTGTTAGCCTAGCTTAGCACAATCTCTGGAAACAGGGGGGCTCTGACCTGAAGGCCTTGGACCTCCTCTGGATGTTCTCCAGTCTCTGGATCCTGAAGCTCAGCTGTCGGATGTTTCCCTCCAGCTCGGCTTCGCTCAGATCGACTCTCTGACTCAGACGGCTGAACGTCGACGACAGCTCCCTGCAGCACAAGCACAGATTCAACTCTTGACAGAACCTCAGGTGTTGTAGTGACTCCAAGTGTCAGGTGGGGGCGGGATCTTACTTGTACACCTGCTGGCTGCAGGCGGAGCCGGTGGCGGGGATGACGGCTCGGAGGCGGCGGGCGGTGTGCTCCACAAACTGCTGCTTCAGAGCTCGCTCCCTGCTGGCGTCAGTCCAGGTGAGTTTCTCATACAGGTATATTAGGCCGTACAGAGACACAGAGACAGCGATGAGACGCCAGCCCACTGAACGCCACACCTGCAGCAACAACACACACCTGAGAAACACACCTGAGACGCTCCGTTCTGTGTCTCCAACATTCAAACATTACAGACCCACCTGAGCTGTGACACGAACACAGAGAGTTCATGCTTTTATCACACAGCTCTTACTTCATTAGCACTGTTGTCTTCACCCGTCTCGTTGCGGCCTGATGGTGTTCATGTTGTATTTACAGTCTGTGATCATCTGTCACGGTTTAACTCAGCTCTGCCGCCTGTGTTTTCACCATTTTACATAATTCTCCATTAACTAGTTAATTAACTGTTAATATTTTCTCATACTAGAACTAAGCGTCAGTTAAAGGCAGTAAGACTGAGGACGTCTGTGTTTTCTATCACAGTAACTGAACCAACAATCAATCAATCAACAGAATAATCAATAATGAAAGTATCCATCAGCTCTGCAGGACGTACCACTCCACCAATCACCAGCACTGTCATGGATGCTCGGGAGGTGACAGAGACCAGGCCTGTTGCTATGGAAACCACCATCTCATCCTTAAAGGTGGAGCCTTCCTGCAGAGACAGAGAAAACAGGAAGTGTCAACTCTTTAAAAGAAGCTGGTTTAAAAACAGTGACACAAATCTAACCAGTCACCTGACCTGCAGCCGCGGGTCAGAGCCGCTCAGTGCTCGCTTGGCGTTGGCGGCTCCGATGAAGCGAGTGACGAGGGCGGTCCAGCCCAGAGAAAACTGGAACTCGATGTTCTCCTGAAAATCCACACAGAGGGCGGCGAGGCCGAGGTCATAGGTCAACTGGAAGGAGGTGGAGGGAGCAGAGAGCTGCTCCTGGACGGACAGAGACAGCAGAGGACGGACGCTGTCTGAGGACGGAGAAAAACAACCACGGATCAGATCGTCTGGAAGCAGAGAGCAGATGTTTCTGAGGAGGAGGAAGGCAGACGCTGCTGTTACCGATCATGTGTCTCTGGGCGTCTGTGATGTCTCTGAGGATGCTGACGGAGCAGCGATGAGCTAAACCGGCGACCATCCTCTCCTCCACGTGCTGCAGCAGCTTCTGAAGAGAAACAGCAGCAGCTCAGTCAGAGAGAAGCTCATCATCTGAGTTCTGTGAGATTTTATACTGGACACTTATCATCGTATGATATACAGAGAGCTGCACACACACTCACACACTGACACACACACACACACACTCACACTCACACTCACACTCACACACACACTCACACACTGACACACACATACACACACACACACTCACACTCACACTCACACTCACACACACTCACACTCACACACACTAACAGGCTTTAATCTGAATGTTTCCTCAGAGGAACTAACAGCACATTAATCTGCTTTAGTGTGTGTGTGTGTGTGTGAGTGTGTGTGAGTGTGTGTGTGTGTGAGTGTGTGTGTGTGTGTGTGTGTGTGTGTGTGAGTGTGTGTGTGTGTATGTGTGTGTGTGTGTGTGTGAGTGTGTGTGTGTGTGTGTGTGTGTGTGTGTGTGTGTGTGTGTGTGAGTGTGTGTGAGTGTGTGTGTGTGTGAGTGTGTGTGTGTGTGTGTGTGTGTGTGTGAGTGTGTGTGTGTGTATGTGTGTGTGTGTGTGTGTGTGAGTGTGTGTGTGTGTGTGTGTGAGTGTGTGTGTGTGTGAGTGTGTGTGTGTGTGTGAGTGTGAGTGTGAGTGTGAGTGTGTGTGTGTGTGTGTGTGTGTGTGTGAGTGTGAGTGTGAGTGTGTGTGTGTGTGTGTGTGTGTGTGTGTGTGTGTGAGTGTGAGTGTGTGTGTGTGTGTGTGTGTGTGTGTTGTAAGGTTCAGGTGTGTCAGGTGAAGTGAGGTACACAGTACAGGAGGTTATCTCTGACAGAAACAGGTTTAAAGGAACAGTCCAACATTTAGAGTCAGATGTTCAAGTGGACATCAGAGTTAAGCAGAGTTAAGCTAGGCTAACAGTTTCCCCCTGCTTCCAGTCTTTGTGCTAAGCTAGGCTAACAGTGTCCCCCTGCTTCCAGTCTTTGTGCTAAGCTAGGCTAACAGTTCTCTGTTTCCGGGAACACTAAACATGGGTAGATTTTATGGCACGGGGTGTAAACGTCAGAAGCTGAGTGCCGGTGTCAGTCCAAGGCTGCAGAACTCACAGTTTTGTAGAGCTGCAGAGTTTCTTGCGTCGGGTTGAAGTCGGCTCTGAACTCCTCCACAACAACAGGAAGAGAACGGATCTGATCTGACAGAGCTGAGGCCACCTGACGACAAAACATCAAGCTGCTGTTACACCTCGGTTCACTGCAACAGAGTGTGAAAGATTCTGATGGGTTACCCTGAGAAAATTAATGGAGTCAGCTCAGTCAGAGAGTGTAAACCTCTGGGCTGTAAACATGGGTCAGTTAATATCTTATTTAAAACACAGCAGGAAGAATCTTCTCTTCTGTTTCCTGTACCTGGATTCACTGCACCTTCACTTCAGGAAAATAAACGTCAGCAGAAATGAATTTTTTCTTTTGGGCAGGACTAAAGAGTCTAAAGACATTTTGTATCATCATCATGTTTAAAGGTCCATAAAGTCTAAATGTGTGTTTTGATTATAAAGCAGGTCTAGGTTCCGTATTAACACTGTGACTTTCAGCTCTGTGTTTGGTCTCCTCCTGAGGGAATCATCGACACTGCGACTCCGTCTCATCTGCTGTGTGAAGCTTCGTGTCTTCACCTTGGCAGCGACATCATCAGTCAGAGTCTTGATCCTCTCTTTGACGTTGTCGGTCAGACGGTTAATCTGTCCTCGGACAAAGTCCAGCCGGTCCCTCTGTTCCTCCCGCTCCTCCAGGCAGCAGATCCTGTCAGAGGTCAAAGGTCAACGTGAGACACAGACACACGAGAACATTATTCAACAAAGTCAGACACTTTGATTCCCTCACTTCCTGTCAGCGGAGGCGATGTTGATGGCGTCCATCACGGCCTTGATGGCCTCAGTGATCTGCCAGGCTCTCACTGTGTGCTGCTCAAACTTGGTCTTCACAGCTGACTGGGAGATGAACTCCTGCGGGGTCAGAGGTCACTCAGGGTCACGGCTCAGCCCAAACATCAGCCTCATTACAAACACCACACAGGTGAAGCTCATCAAACCTGTACCTCAAACGTCCTCTCAAACCTCTGGAACTCTCTGAGTCTGTCGTGGAAACCTTCCAGAGCGCCACCTGCAGGAACACACAGGACGTTCAGCCTCAGTGCAGACAGTCAGCTGACTGAAGCCCCCTGAACCACCTGCTCAGGTGAACTGTGACTGTGCTCAGCTGAGTCTGACAGTGATGCCTGCTGGGACTACTTCACTGAGGTGTCGGATCCATCGACAGCAGCTGTTTGACAGGAAGTGATGAGTGAACATGCTGATGGAATTTCCGTTAAAAGCCTCACAGTCAGTGTGTAGGTGTGTGTCTCTGCTGCTGCAAACATCTGTCACATCAGACTGATGAGTGACGAACTGTCTCAGCTCATGATGTAATTAAAATGATGATATATTCACATCTTACCTTATATCTTATATGTTTAGATTTTCATGTCTGTGTCGCGTTCAGCATAAACACAGAGACTATGGTGGAAGGCGTCAGGTTGATGTGATGTCACTGGTATGATGTCACTATGACATCATCAGGTCTGTTTTTGCTGGGAGCTGCGTCTCGTGTGTAAACTAAATGAGAGGCTGAATCTCAAGGTCTTAGACGAGTCCGACCTGAGTACAGAGACCCGGTGGAGCTGGTTTTGAGGGGCCCTCGACTGGGCCCTCCCCCAAAAACAAACAGGAAACCCTGTCCTACGCAGCAGGGGACTGGGATCAGGCTTTAGTCTTTTTGGTTCTGGTTCTGGTTCTGAGCTATATTTCTGTGTTGTGTGTGTGTCTGTTCTCCTGATCAGTCCTGTCACTTTAACAGCTGATCTGAGGCTTCAACAGCTGCTGCTGTCTCATCAAACGAAAGGAGACTCCTCCTGCTGTCCCTCGTCTGTCTCACCTGTCTCACCTGTCTCAGGCATGCCCTGTGCTCGCTGCATCCTGGAGCTCAGGACCTCTTTGGCTGAGATGAAGAAGATCCTCCCCGGAGCCTCGTCCAGACCGACCACCCTGAGCTCCTCAGCCAGGAAACTCACACAGCGGTCCAGGTGCTGCTTCCTCACCTGGACAGCAGGGGGAGGAGACTCCACACGTTTACACTGATCTCACCTACTCTTACTTCACATTTCACCACTGATGTGCAGCTCTCTGTAACTCTGCTCAGAAAAGTGCTGTGTAAAGACACCTGTCGGCCAATCAAAGGGCAGGATTTTCTGTCACTATGGTAACAACAATGAACAGGTAACTTCCTCTTACAGTGACTGAAGATTAAAAGTTTAGCTTCTCTTTAAGAAAATAAAAACATTGATATGTTAATACAATCAGCACTTCCTGCTCCTGTTTCACAATAAAAGCTTTATAAAAAGAGTGAGAGCTGATTGAGGCTTTTATTATGAAGTAGCTGCAGGACAGTTGAGGTTAGTGAGGTTTTAACACACACACACACACACACACACACACCTCCTCAATGTACTCGGGCTCAGTCACTGAAGCGTCCCATCTGTTGTGGAGGATGAAGATGTTTGGTTTAGAAATTCTCTCACTTACTTTGTGGAAGAAAAGTTTCTCCTGAAAACAGAACAAATATCAAAAATAATAATAATAATCAATAATAATCAATAATCACCCTTTGTCCTATACATAACATTATAGTCAACAGATAATGAAGTTGTGGTCTCACCGTGTTCATCAGCGTCGACTCTGCGTTTCCCACCAGGACAAAGACGTCGGCGTCCAGACAGAACCTGTCGATCCAGCTGTCCAACTCCAGAGTCACGTCGGTCCCAGGGCTGGGTCAAAGGTCAGAAACCACACCAGTGTCACTGTGGTGTTTATGGCTGAGGTGGTGACTTTCTGCTTGTATTGACAGTTATAACTCTGTGTGTTGCCTGGTGACTCCACCTTGAGACAGACTACACGTGACACCTCTCAGGTGTTTGTGATCCAAAGCTTAGATGACGAGTGTGTGGATGTTCTGTTCTTTGTGTTTTAAACGCTGTGCTCAGAGGTCTGGACTGAACCAGGACCTGGGTTTGGTGAACCTGCCTGGTTGTACAGGCCTCAGGTTTGGACTTGATTTGGATTTATTGATGAGAAACTCAAACACCTGAGAGCAGAGTGAGCTGCAGCTCAGTGACGAACCTGAAGGTCATTGATGGTCTGCAGTGATGTGAACAGGTGAGCGTTACCTGTCCATGAGCACCAGGTCGTCTCTCAGCAGAGCACAGCGGCTTTTGGGCCAAAACACTTTAACCAGGCTGCCAGAGTCCAGAGTGGGATCCATGTGGAGAGCATGAGCCAGCTGGTTCACGGTCTGAGGAGGAGGAGGAGGAGGAGGAGGAGGAGGAGGACGGCCGAGTTATCACTGAGTCATCAACAGAAGAGACAGAATTATGAAGTGAAAGGAGCAGTCAGACATTTTATCAGATCACTTCAGTCTGACTGGACAGTCCTTAAATGTTGGACTGTTCCTTTAAGGTGTCTGTGTGTGGCGTACAGTGACGCTCCTCCTCTCATTGGACGCCTCGGTGGTGAGGTAAGCCTCATCTCCGTCGGTTCCCTCCACCCTCAGGAAGCAGTTGGTGGTGTGTCCGATGCCGCTGGGCAGCACGCGGTCTCTCAGCATGGCGTTGATCACGGTGCTTTTCCCGTTGCTGGTCCTGAAGCAGCAGAGAGACCAGGTGAGACGTGGATCTACTGTTCACCTGGAGCTGCTCTCTGCAGGTAACATCTGTGTCATTACACTGTCACACGATTTTACCTTGGCTCTTCTCACTGACTGATGGGCTCCATCATTTTCTGCCCAGGGTCAAACAGTTTAGTTAATTTCAGACTGACATCAGTGTTGTCTGTCACCAGTCTGATGACAGGCACGTCTATCAGACTGTCAATCAAATCTGACCAAACCACACCCACACAGTCCTGATGAAGCAGATTCAAGTTTTTTAATGACAGTCAAGTAAAAAAAAATAAAGAATTTAACTTTTGACTGCTGCTTATTTAGTCTTGAATATTTGCTGGACGAATGATGAAGACTTTAAAGCAGGTTTTGAAACAGGTCACCTCTGATGAGGCTGATTAAAGAAAACATGATGTCAGATCCAGACTCTCACTGACTTCATCAGGCTTCACTGCTGAGGACTCGTGATCTACAGAGATGATTGGAAATAACAAATCTAATTTAACTAAATAAACAGAAAAAAGAAAAATAACCTTCTAACTGAAAGTTTATATTTTCTGCAGCAATAAATGAGATTATCAATATTTTAGACCTTTCACAGGGAAGCTCACTTTCTGATGAGTTATTACATCATCCAGCTTATTGCATCATCTGACAGTTATTACATCATCACCTACTAGAGAAACTCGGTGTGAGCTCATAGATGGTGGCCACATTTCTCAGTGTGTGTCACTGTGACGGTGAGAGAATCAGACTGAGGCAGAAGCTGCAGCAGTTTGTGAATCACAGATAAGTTTATCTGGGTCGACAGTTTGTTCACCTCTGATGTTCTCAGCTTCAGCTTCTCTATCTGAGCACCGATCAGAGCTGACAGCTCAGAGACCGGCCACAGCTGCCACTGAGCGCGCTCAGGTCACGGCCTCCACATTCAGTGTCCGTGACCTGAAGAGCACTTTACAGTTTATACAGACCGGTCCAGAGCATTGAGCAGGTTTGTTTTCTTATTTCCGTCTTCTATTCTAGAGATGTAGTGATTACTTGATAAACTGATTAGTTGATTAGCTGTTTTGATAATCAATGAACCGTTTCCAGTTAAGAAGTTGAACCATTCTCAGGTTTCAGAGATATATGACAATAAACCGAACATCTTTGGGCTTTCAACTGATGGTTGAAGAAAACAGCAAATTAAAGATGCTTCCTTGTGCTCTGCAGAAGTTATAATTGATTGATACACTCAATCATGTGTTTGTGATTAGAAAGCAGGTCTAGGTTCTATATTAATACTGTGAAAGTATCAAAGCCTCAGTCCACAGAGAAATGCACACAGCCTGTATTCAGAAACTGAGCCTTAAAACCAGCCGTCAGGACTTCTGGAACTTTGTGATGTCACAACAAAGCAGTCACTGCTCTCAGCCACGCCCCAAGCCCCGCCCACCTGGACCCACCATCCAACCTTGCAGGATTTGGTTTCTCTGAGTGTTTACTTGAAATCTGCTATATATTTTTTGGTCACTCAGAAAACAGTCAGCCAATCAGAAGAGAGGATTAGATCCTCTCTTCTGATTGGCTGACTGACCTGTTGTTACTAGAGCTCTAGAGAGAACCTGAGAGAGGAGATGTAAAACTACACTGAGATGGTTTTTGGTTCTTAAACCACAAATATATCTTCTGATGGAGATCAACACTTCAGATAAAACACTGGAGAAGATAAAACATGGAGCTTTAAAAATCTGACTTTCCATGAAACAACACTGAGCACATGACTCAGTGTTGTGACTGACAGTTACAGCCGTGCTGATACCCTGGGCTGAACAATAACTCAGTATCATCATCCATCTACTGTTACTGGAATCATATTATAGTGATACATGTGTTTATCATTTTACCAAATTCTGTGAAAAGAATTTAATGATAAACTTTCACAATCAGTTAAATCTTAAAGTTCTTCTGTCTCGTACTTTCAGGACATGTTTCACTGCATGAAGCATCATTATTTTATTTTATGTACATTAGTGAATTACTGACATCAGGAGTATGACACAAATATGACTGTTGATGTATTTACAGCGTGCTGTGTCATTTTAACCTACCTGCCAAAGAAAGCCACCTTCATGTGTCTCCTGAGCAGAACTTCTCTGATGGTCAACAGTTTGGTGGCACAGCTCTGCATCTCCAGACTCTGCTCCTCCACAGCCACCTGACCCAGGTCATCACCCCGCCACGCCTCTGATGTCACAAGAAACAACAACAGGTAAGTTCAGTTCATATTTTCTACAACAAACAGTAAAATATGAATGTGTATGTATTTTAATGTGATATGGTTGTGATTCATGAGTTTTTGTTTTTTAATATCCCCACTCACATTATTATTGCTGTTTTCTTCAATACACCTTAACTTCTGTTTACTATTGAACTTATTGAATACATCTAGATGCTAACGCTTTCAGCCACTGTCTTCTGACTGAAGCTTTCGGCCAGGAGAACATGTCATTAGGTGGCGCCCAACTTTCCTCTGACACCTCAACCCTGAACCACAACGACCTCCAGGTGGTGGGCCAGTCACTGCCCATCTTCTTCTGGCTTCCAGCTCAGCTCCTCTCATAAGGAGGCTCTTTCCCCTGCCTCCCCCACTTCCTCTCCCTTCCTGCTATTTCCACAGCTGTGAACATCTGCTGGGAAACCCCTGCAGCCAACCTTCACTGTCCTATCACCCTTTCTCCCTGCATTGTTGATCAAGGTCCTGGTACTTGGTAGTTGTCCTCAACGAGGCCTCTTCACATCCATCTTCACAGTCTCCCCCTCAGACCATATGACTATGTCAGGCCTCAGGGATGTGTGGACGACCTGAGGAACAAATGCTAGGTCCACCCTCATCTCTCATGATTGCGCCAACTGCAGGAGGCTCTTAGTCTTCTTGGGGGATAGTGACTCCTCCTCGTGTGGGTCTGTTGCTTATTCCATCTCTCCTGGTCCAAGATGTCAGCCAGTGCTCTGAGGACCTTGTTGTGACACCCCCATATCTCCCCTGACTAAGTCCAGTCTTGCATCAGTGTGCCTCTCTCTCCACACAGCTTGCACAGTGGGTTGTCCCTCATTCCCCATCTGTGCAGATTTTTTGGAGTTGCACATTGATCAGAGCAGGAAAGACCTGTGGAAGGGCTCCGGTCTCCAAAGCTCATGAGATCCTCAGCTATGGCAGGTCCTAGTGGGTGATCCAAGTTCCACAGCCCTTGACCGTTGCTCTTCTTCCTGCAGGTGTTAGACCTCAGCTTGGATTGTGTCTCTCCTTTGCCCCATTGCTGGAAGCTGGTGGGTCCATATCCATGCACATGTTAAAGGTGATGTCCTTCAACTTCAGTATGCTTTCTGCCTGTGCCACTGATGTCTCAGCTGCTTCCAAACATTGCAGTGATGCCTGCACCTCTGACCTTTTCATCGCTGGAGTCTCTGTACATCATCTGAACCTGGACTAACCACCTTGAACCCTTCAACTACTGACAATAGTAGTAGCTCTAACTTTTCACTGGGCCTGATATGTTGCTCTTACATTTTACTGGGTTCTCCTCAATTATGATATAACCCAGATCAGCTGATTGAAGGCAACCATGTGTTTCAAACACCCAGATAACCCTGGGATGTCACCCCTCCATGCTGATGTATCAACATACTTAATCTTCATCATGTGGGTAGTCATCTTTTTGGCCAAGACAGAGAAGAAGATCTTTGCTTTGATGCTCTGTGTTGGAATGGGTTGGAACTTGCTTATGTCAGAGGAGTTCATTTCCCTAGGTACCAAACAGCCATCTGCTCTCCTCCGGGACGATAAGATGATGACTTTCGTCCATACCTTCCGCAAAAATTGGCATAGCCTGCAGAGTAGCCTCAGACATCTCTTGTGTATTTTATGAGGTAAACCACATGATCCTGGTTCTGTATGTGTCTTGGACTTCTCTCCATGTTGGCTCAATGGTGCTTTGCTGTTCCTTAGGAGGTTCAGTTCTGCAGATCTTCAAATGTGCACCTAAAGCCTGGTGACTCCTCCACAAGTTCCTTAGGTCTGATCCGTCTCCCGGGTTTTGTTTCACCGAACAGAGTTTTGGCAACACTGTATGGATCCTTTATTAACTGAGCTTGCTTGGCCCCCCTTCTACTTCTACTCTGAGACCTTTCTGCCCTTCTCAGTCTGCACAGTTGCCCTCAAGTCCTCAAGTCACATCTTTTTATTCAGCACTTGCTCTGATTAACTGCTTATTGAGTCTTTCCCTTGTCAGATGCAAGATCTCTCTCCTCCTGTTTGGCCATTTTCCTGATGTTCATCTGGTCTTCCTCGCCACTGTGCCAAAGCGTCCTCTGGTCATACTAAAGATGATCATTATCGATCTTCCTCTCGACTGTTCCCGCTAATCTGGACTCTAAAAGTTTAGCAAGGTCTTGGCCTAGTTGTTTCCAACTGGAGTTGTCATTTGCTGGGGGCCATTTCACTCTCTCTCACAGGTGGGCACCTGGGGTAGCATGAGGCAAGTCCCTGACTCCACTCTGCATCGCATCTGTTTCTCTCCTCTTCCACATTCGGTATGGATTGATGTGTCTTCAGTCCCTTTGCAAACCTTGACATCTATCACTTCTTCTGTGGCAGGATTACCCCCTGTTTCATATTTGAAAATAAAATGCTGCCTGTCTCCCTAACCTCTGTGAATAACGTAATATCAAGTAAAACTAGTTATAGCCAATAAGTGGATTGGATAAGTTTATTAATGAGCAGTAGACTGACCCTGAGCTGACCCTGAAGTCTGTCCCTTATTTCGTCACATAGAAGATGGCAACCCTACCGTTGTGTCTCTCACCCTCCCCACCTCCCTCTGAGGAGACTCTGGAGGTATTGCCCAATATTTATATAAATCATTCAATAATATATTATACATCATACATTACACATACATACAGTATATGTATATAAAAAACTTAAAATGAATTACTTCATCAGCACAATGCCAGCATCCATTAGATAACCATCTACACACACGTGAGCTACTAGTATGTACAGTGTGTGTGTGTGTGTGTGTGTGTGTGTGTGTGTGTGTTTCTGACCATCAACAAAGGCAGAACCATCTTTCACAAAGTCCAGCAGCTGATCAAAGATGGAGGTGATCGAACGCTTTGCTACAACAAAACGCCGCAGAGGAGACGGATCCTCAGCATCCATGACTCCTACACACAGACACACACATTAACACACAGATACACACAGGTTTATGTTAGCAGATATTAACACAAAAGCAAACTGTTGGTCAGTTGAACACTCAGTCACTGCTCACACACACACAAACACACACACACACACAGTGTTGGTGTGTATTTACCGTATTCAGTGTGTCTCCCAGGTTCAGAGGTCGGTCGTGTTTTCTGGGTTCATCCCCATCAAGTTGCCGTCAGCTCCCATCATCCCTCTGTTCAACACATCGACCACATCAGAGACACAACGACCGAACTGATCCTCAGCATGCAAAGCTCAGCTTACACTGTGTGTGTGTGTGTGTGTGTGTGTGTGTGTGTGTGTGTGTGTGTGTGTGTGTGCGTGCGCAGACAGATCCTCTTAGCAGGACTTAGAGCTGCTTCACCTGTCACACCTGCAGCTTCAAAAACATGAGGGTAGGGTGTGTGTGTGTATGTTATTGAAGGTTTATTTAGTCTTTGTCTTCCGTCAGTAAAATTATCTTTACTATAATTTTTATTTCTACACTACACTGTTCTTTCACACATACGTCACGACGCTAACTAATAAATAAAGGACTAGGACCAGAGGGGAGCAGAATTAAAACCAGGTCTGTCATTGTATTGGTGCAAATTTGCATATTTTAAAGCCTTTTGTTTCACCTGAGTCTTTTTAAATGTTGCTGTTTTAGATCAACCGCAGGGGGCACCACTGAGAAACTAAATCTCATCTGTTTAAAAAATGTCATGAAATAAGAAGAAAGGATGTAGAGGAGTTTGATTGATTGATTGATTGATTATTAATACAGATGTCACTTATATTTCCATGGTAAAACATAAAAACAAAGAGATTAGAGGCTTTTTTAAACACCCTCTGCAGGACACTGAGCTGATTAACCAGCTGTATTAACCTCCTGCTGCGGACTGATGTCTCTAAATAAAGATTCTTAATTCATGCATTTCTGCTGCTGAACATTCAGTGTGGAGTTGTGGACATTTTTTGACATTGTGTTAACTCTGCTGTCAAAGTTTGTTTAGACTCTGAGGTCTTTACTTTTAGTGGAGAGTGGAGTCAGGCCGAAGCTCCTCAGAGAAGAGATGGACAATATTCATACAACACTGTCAGACAGAGAGGACATGTGGTTTTAACACTAAATCTGAAGATGTTTCAGTGGAAATTAACATTATACACAACTGTGTGTGTGTGTGTGAGAGAGAGGGATGTCTGTGTGTGTGTGTGTGTGTGTCTGTGAGGGGGGGTGTGTACGTCTCTATCAGCTTCAGTCAGATTCAGAGGAAACGGTCGCTGCCGTTTCATCACAGACGCCAACAACCAAACTAACTTTCATCATCCTGTCAGACTGAAGACCACACCCACCTTATCTGACAGGGAGGGGTGTGTGTGTGTGTGTGTGTGTGTGTTGTATTACCTCTGTCATCATAAGGACAGAAATACAAACACTGTTCCACCGTGTATTTAAATACTGTTAGAATAATTAATATACTACTCTTAGTATTACTCCTGGAATCTACTACTATTACTTCCTGTAGTACTACTTCTAGTTCGACTGTGTCAACTACTAGTATGAACACTGTTGCTATTATTGCACTAATATTCATTGTACTTCATTAGTGCTTTTGTTACTGTAAATACCACAGTTTCCGCTTGTAGTACTGCTAATATTTCCAGTTCTACTACAGTACTTTATCGCCAGCTATTACCAACACTGCTGAAGACGAACTGATAATAACAGACTCATACTCACAGCACCAGACATTCGTCACGAGTTTAAATAAAATGTTTGACTTCATTAATGTGAAAATCTACACAACAAGATGTTTCACGACTCTTTCAGCTTCTCTGCTGCAGACCGAGCCCCTGTGATTTACCTGTGATTTACCTGTGATTTACCTGTGAAGTGACAGAGCGACAGACGCCAGCCTGACGACTTCATGTCCCACAGAGGGGGGACACACCAACAGGATGTGGTTAAACGTGTTTTAGGTCTGGACTTAGAGACAGAAACAAACAACGAACCTGAGTTAAAACCTGTTAAAGAAATGACATAAAGAGAGCTGAGCTCCACACTTTGCACACACTCAGCTCTGAGTCCAGCTGCAGAGTGAAGACGTATTTCCTCACACGTCTTCTTCTTCTTCTTCATCTCACCTGTTGAATCAAGGAAAAGATGCAAAGAGTGGAGGTTAAAACAGCTGAGAGACGACAACGCCTCATAGCTGTAACTGAGATTATCTGAGATGTTTTCACACACAGGTGAAGGTACAAAGAGCACTGCAGAGGTGCTGCAGGATGAAATTACAGGAGGTGTGACAGGTATCAGAACACGTGATGCTGTTTTAATGTCTCGTGTATAACCTCATACTGTTCATCAGCTTCCATGTGTATTAGACCAGTTTTACTCCACATACGGACACAGTGCACACAGTAAACATGTAGTATACTGCAGATATGTGGTCATGTATCTGATCTTTGTTGCAGAATCTGAGAGGAGAAAGGAGGAGGAGGAGGAGGAGGAGGGAAAGAAGAAGAAAAACAAAGTCTGGAGGCAAAGAAAGACGAACGATGAGAGAAGAGATAAAACAAGGAGAGAGACAGACAGACGCTGGGGAGACATTAAGGAAAAGACTGCAGACAGACGGAGTGACAGCTTCAGATCCAGAGACAGATAGAGAGAAGAGAGAAAGAGAGGGAGGAGGAGGAGCTGAGGAAGAGGAGGAGGAGTCAGGGAGGCACATAAAACAGACTCAGCAGAGAGGAGACGTCCAAACAGAGGAAGAGCAGAGGAGAAAAAGTCTGCGCTGAAAGACGAGAGAAGAAGAGCTGGAAAAAGAGAGGGAGAAAAAGGAGGAGGAGGCAGCACAAGACCCAGAGAGAGAAAACTCCCTCACACAGACTCACACTGTGTGTTTACGTCTGACAGTTTGTGTTCACAGCTGTGACTCAGCGACAGGAAAGTTCAGTCTGACCACAGAGAGAGAGGCTGCAGCAGCTGAAGAGGAGCGACGAAGAGCAGGCGTTTCATGTGGAGCGTGTCAAAGGTCATCACATGAACTTCACCAACATATCCACTGGACACAGGCTCAGCTGATGTAAGAGAAGCAGACCTACACAGGTGCATCATGGGAACGTCTTAGGTCCATAAAGACACAGACCTAAACGCCTTCGTCCTCTGGTTCCACCTCCATCACACCCACCCAGCATGCTGCCCAGGTTATCCCAGGGAAGGAGCTCTCCAGGTGGGGCAGGAGGGTTGCTGTTGCTCCCTGTGCTGCTGGGACTGATGATGATGATGATGATGATGATGACGACGGTGGTGGTGGAGGCAGCGAGCGTCGATGACATAGAGAGTGAAGAGAGTCAGGAGATGGTGGATGAGGACGAGGCTGTCAGCACTGAGATCCTGGTAAGAAAACAGCTTCAGCTGTTCACACCTGAACCCACAAATGTTCCTGCACTTCTCCACAGCTCAGACGGGGCGTGTCCCAGCTGCCCATCAATCATCAGTCATCAATGGTTTATTTCTACAGTGGGCCGTGGGGTGGGATGTATTGATCAGTTGTCCTCCTCCAGCTGCAACAATCAACTCATTAGTGAGTGAACAAAAATTAACATCTTCTAATAATTGATTAAAGGAGCTGTCTGTAGTTTCTGCTACAGCTACATAGCTAACGTTAGCATTAGGAGCTGTTCACTCACCAGTCCAGAGGAAACGTTGAGTTCAGCATCAAACTTCATCCTTTACTCACCAACATCTGTCTCCAGAGGTGGAGACAAACACCAGTGTGAACAACGCTAACTGTTCTTGTACTGAAGTTAGCATGCTAACAGCTAGCCTCACTGCAGCCTCCAGTCGTCCTGAAGATGTAGCTGCTCAGAGGACGTGTTACGGCCTCTGCTGTGATGCCTCTTGTCAGGGACCATCACCTCCACCAGTGGACAGAACACCGATCAGCTGATATTCTGATAGGTCACTAATAACTGAAGTTGAAGAGTCTCCTTCAGTAAACTGTGATTTTCATCTTGAACCAAACTATCCATCATTAAATATCAGGACACCGGTAATGACCACGAGTTACATTAAACACATTGAGCAGCACTGACATTAAACTACAGGGGTCACAGACCTCGGACATCAGAACTAACACACTCGGCCATGTTCATGACCGAACTTCTCCACTGGAGGTTTCATGATGAGATTCTGAGGTTCAATCTGACACGAGGACACGATGAGATCTTCACTGTTTCAGTCCTCCTCCATGTTTCACAGTGAGTTTGTAGTCAGTTAAACCCAGAGTTAGGTTAGTCACCCGTCAGTTATCTACAGCATCAGCGCTGTTGCTATGGTTACCTGCAGGTTACCTAAACCCTGAAGTTAAAGGGTTGTACGTGGTTTTGACAGAGACAGTGGATCAGGACCACAGACGTCACCGAGCAGAAAGAATCTGGATCACTTGGGTTAAACCGGTTTTGTTGTGATCTGTGTCTTCCAGGAGCCGGCGTCCTCTGATCTGTCCAGAGTGTCTCCTCTCAGCTCCTGGCTGATCTTTAGAAGAAACTCCAACAAGGGGGACAACAGAAGAACCAAAGGGTCCAGAAGAACCTCCAAGGTCAGAGACACCTCCACCTGAAAAAAAGAAATTTTCAAAAGTACACGGTGGAGTCACCAGTGGAAACAGACACAGCTCTAATCATCTGTTCATGAAGTCAGTGACTTCACATCCTGGAGACGCCACCTTGGCAGCTGTAGTCAGTGTTTGTGGCAACAGGACGGGGGGGTGTGTGTGTGTGTGTTTGTGTCTGTGTGTGTGTGTGTGTGTGTGTGTGTCTGTGTGTGTGTGTGTGTGTGTGTCTGTGTGTGGGTGTGTGTGTGTGTCTGTGTGAGACTGAGTCAGAATAAACCACAGTGTGTGTTCATGGTGATGAAGGAACATGTGTCTCACTGAAGTGGCTCAGAGGACTCAGGTCCACCAGAGGAGACAGTCAGAGCTGGTTTCAGTGTGAACATCATGATGATGATGATGATAGAACATCAGCAGAGTTTAATTCAGGCTGCAGAAAGTAACATCTCTATAAATGTTTCTGCATCTCTGCAGCATGGTCTTCCAGGCCCTCCAGGTCCTCCAGGACCCCAGGGTCCTCCAGGCCCCCCAGCCCCTCTCCTGCCCCAACAACAGGAGCTCATCCAGGAGCTGCAGCTCAAACTGAGGGGTGAGAGCTCACTGATAACCCTGACGTACTGAGACTGAGACCAGGTTCATTCTCTGACCACACTATGCTAACAGTTTCCCCCTGCTTCCAGTCGTTGTGCTAAGCTATGCTAACAGTTTCCCCCTGCTTCCAGTCGTTGTGCTAAGCTATGCTAACAATTTCTCCCTTGTTTCCAGTCGTTGTGCTAAGCTATGCTAACGGTTTCCCCCTGCCTCCAGTCATTGTGCTAAGCTATGCTAACAGTTTCCCCCTGCTTCCAGTCGTTGTGCTAAGCTATGCTAACAGTTTCCTCCTTGTTTACAGTCGTTGTGCTAAGCTATGCTAACAGTTTCCCCCTTGTTTCCAGTCTTTGTGCTAAGCTATGCTAACAGTTACCCCTGCTTCCAGTCTTTGTGCTAAGCTATGCTAACAGTTTCCCCCTTGTTTCCAGTCTTGCTAAGCTATCAGGACCTGGACCAGACAGCAGCCTGTCTGTGTTCACTTTATTTGTCCTGCTTCAATTTTTCACTTTCACTGTTTTCTGTATGTAGGTTATATAAATACAGCTCTGTGTGTGTGTGTGTGTGTGTGTGTGTGTGTGTGTGTGTGTGTGTGTGTGTGTGGAGGCAGGCTGTCTGAGTCCTTAATAGGGGTAATTTTGTGGAGCGTGGATGTGACTTGGCTGAGCTGCTGGATTCCTGACATACCTGCTGACTGATGGTGTGTCTTTGTTACTTTCTGCACATCTGTGTGTGTGTGTGTGTGTGTGTGTGTGTGTGTGTGTGTGTGTGTGTGAGTGAGTGAATTTGATTTGTTCGTTCATGCATGCTCCTTGTTTTCCTCTGTCAGGTTTCCTCCTGTGTGTGTTTTGGTATTTTGCAGTTGTGTGTGATTGTGTTCAGTTTTTATTCCTGCACAGACTAAACAGGATCAGACTGACTGATACTGCAACGACTCCGCTTGTGATAAGCCTCTGTCAGGTCCTGCGCTGGCCCATCGAGGCCCCACACGGTGCTGTAACACAGTGACTGCTGAGCGCAGAGAACCCAGAGCAGCACAGCAGTCAGTTAACGCTCCATCCTGCAGGTAGAGGAGAGGGAGTGACGTCAGGGCTCAGGTCAAGTCTCTAAAGGACCTCGTCCAGCTCACAGTGCTGTGGGCAGCCGGCAGGAGGCGCTCTGAGGAGCCCCTCATTCAGGACAGAGGAGGCTCATGAGGTCTGGTCTGTGTTGATCAAACTGAGTGAAGCTGTGAGTCTAGATGTGAAGAAGCTTCCTGTGGAGGTTTGTGCAGCTCAAGTCAGACGTCTGAAGTCTGACCACAGTCTGAGTCTCTGACAGCCCCCCCCCCACTTTCTGTAAATGTTTGTGCCTGTCTCTCTAAGTGTGTGTGTGTGTGTGTGTGTGTTGACGTCTCTGTGCTGAGCAGGCAGAAGGCCAACACACACACAGTCATTTTTCCTCATGAAATTATTTTTCAAATAATTGAAAGGGACCCTGCTGTGCCCCCCCCCCCCCCTCTCAGACATGGCAGGAGGAGTGTGTTTGCTGTGTGATCGTCCTCCTCGTGTCTCCACCTCCTTCCTCAGTCGCCTCCTGCAGCCTGTCACCATCCCACGTCGCAGCCTGCTGGAGCTGCAGTCATTCAGCAAGGTTTCTCACACACACACACACACACTCACACACACACACACACACACACACACACACACACACACACACACACACTCACACACACACACACACACTCACACACACACACACACACACACACACACACTTCTACTTCTAGGACACTCATTGACATAATGCATTCCCTAGCCCCTTACCCTAACCTTAACCATCACACCTGAGAGCCTAACCCTAACCCTGACCCTGACCTTAACCTAAACCTAATTCTAACCATAACTCTAAAACCAAGTCTTAACCCTCAACATGTGATTTGAAGGTGTCTCAGCTGTAAAAATGTGAACTTTTCCTTTAACTGCTTCTTGTGTTTGACCTTTGACCCCTGCAGCCGTCAGACTCTGAGCGAAGCCTCCAGAGGGGTCAGAGCTTCAACACCAGCACCGGCCGATACACAGCACCCGTCTCTGGGTTCTACCAGCTCACAGCCAGCCTCCTGATAGGTGAGAGCTGCTCACCCTGAGACAGGTGACCTACAGGAGCAAACCTGCTCAGAGGAACAACAAGTTATCTTTAATATTCACCGAGTGTCCACGACCTGAAAATATGACCCCAGCTGACTGTCTCCATGGAGGCATAAAAATATGTCAGTTTGATTCATATAGAGCAGGTCTAGACCAGAGTCCAGAGACTCAACAGTCTGAGCTGCACTTGTGACAGGGACAAGAAAAAACTTCCTTCAACAGAAGCAGATTCATGACTTTCAGTCTCATCACCACAACACCTGTCTCCAGGTGTTAGAGAGAGGTCACCGGTCTGATGCAACAACAAATCTTAAAGCAATCACAACGTCCAACAACCTGACAGGGCGACAACAGCTCAAAGTTCAACTTACACACACGTGTGTTCAGCAGGAAAACCTGAGTGTGTGTGCAGCTGCAGGGGCCCTCAACCTCTGTCAGCTGCTGTCGTTCATGTCAGCCTGGTTACACTCCTCCATACTCATGTAATAATCCATCTGTGTGTGTGTGTGTCTGTGTGTGTGTCTGTGTGTGTGTGTGTGTGCATGTGTGTCAGAGTCTGGTGACAGAGTTCAGGTCCGGCTCAGAGACAGTGTGAGGGCAGCGATCTGCATCGAGTCTCTCTGTCAGAGTAACCTGTGAGTAACTGCTCTGTGTTTATACGATGCAATGCTCATCAGCCCGTCAGCCTCTGTCCCTGCACAGGAACATCTGTAAACATCTGCACAGGAACATCTGTGAACATCTGCACAGGAACAGCTGCACTGTCATGTTTCTCTCATCCAGGGATTTCCTTTCATCCGTCACCTGTCTGTACATTTGTAGGAGGACACTGACGCATTGTGTGTTTGTGTCTCATGTCTCTGTGTTTTGTGTCTGTTTTGTGTGTTTGTGTCTCATGTCTCTGTGTTTTGTGTCTGTTTTGTGTGTTTGTGGCTCATGTCTCTGTGTTTTGTGTGTCAGCTCTGTAGAGTCGGTGATGGGTGTGGCAGCTGCTGGAGGAACGTTCAGCATCTTACTGACAGGAACGCTGTATCTACAGGTACGACACACAACTGTAGATCTCTAGCTCACTTCAGTACACACACAAAGAAACACGATAAGGTCGGGGAGACAGCGGTTCACTTCCTCTTCTACGGGTCAGTCACCAGCTCGAGAGACACAGTCAGACACAATCACAACATCACCTCCGTCTCTGAGTCAAAGTGAAATGTTGGCGTTGGTGATGTGAGTGTCGGTCCTTGTGTTTGTGTGTGTGCAGGCTGGAGAGTACGTCTCAGTGTTTGTGGACAACGCCACCGGCTCGGCCATCAGCGTGCTGCAGGACTCCCTGTTCTCCGGGATCCTGCTGGGAGTCTGAACGCTAACACCTCATGTCTGTCAGCCACAGCAGAGGAGTGACATCATCCACTCAAACCCCACCCCACTTAACAACCCCCCCGCCCACCACTCACACTCTCTCACACACACACACACACACACACACACACACTGACAAACAGCACAAGGACACTTCACCATGTGGACTGGAGGAGCCGGGGATCGAACCCCCGACCTTCTGCTGAGTGGACCCGCTCTACCTCCTGAGCCGCAACAAACCAAGACAAGAATCTTTACTAACTGGGTCAAAAAGAGTTTTCTGGTTTATAAAGACTCATCTGCTGCAAACGCCCTGGTTTCATTTTCCAGAGCGGAGCAGCAACGAGAAAGTCAACCAGTGAAGACGTCTAAAATTAAATCTCAGCTGCAGACATGTTTCGGGTATTTACACACTTTTTCCAGGACTCGCCCAAACAAAGACGCCTGTGTTGAAGGCCAAGTGTACCGTGGTCTGAAACCCTCCTTCATTTTTCTGCACAGAATTCACATCAAGTCTGGATCTTTGGGAGGCTGGGCAGTCTGCTGTGAAATCTGTGAGTCCACGCAGACACACACGACTCACTGACTAAACAACAACACACAACTGTCAGGGACAATGTCCCAGTGTTTACTGGACAGATCAGCTGCCATCTGTGGACTGAGACTGTCTGTCTCAGAGGCAGTGAACACAACACGGATGTTTGGGTTTACTGCTCCAGAAGTCCTCATGTTGGTAGAACAAGCAGGAGCTGCTCACGCTTCACGTGTTCTGAGCGTCTGCAGATCAGCGGAGACCATCTCCTACGAAACTGACTGGGTTGTATTTTATTTGTCCGGGGATTTTTCTCTCTCATGTCAAAGCAGCCAGTTTTCTTTTGGCATCGCCCAGTGGACATTAGAGGAAGTGCAGCGATGGAGGCGGCTCTTCTTCTGGTCTTTGTGAAACATGAAAATATCCCCAGTGGCCTTCCACTGTGTTAAATCTACACAGTTTCATGCAGTAGCTGGTTTTCAGTGGTCTGAAGGGACTCAGGTCGTCAGGAGCTGAGAGCTGAAGCTAACAGACGACTGTGGAGGTGAAACACTGACAATGATCATGTGACCATGTGAACCTGCTCCCACACAGATCTATTGACTGTATGATGTCTGTCCTCCTGTTACTTTAGTATGCATATTTATTCTCTGGATGTGATAAACAAGTTGTGAAGAATTCTGATAATAAAGCTTCTGCTCTCTGACTGATGTTCAGGTGAATCTAACTGCTGGAGAATAAACTGAAACAGCTGCTGGTCCACGAACAGCAGAGGCACACCTCTGTTTCTACAGCTGTTCAACAGGACGACGCACGGACACACACACACACACACACACACACACTCTATACCTCTCTTATAAACACACTTTCTCTTTTACACAACTGGTCTATCAAACACACACACACTCTTGAACACACAGTGTTTGGAGGTGATGAGATCATCACACTCATAAAGTGGCACCTTGTGTTTGGCTCTGAGCCATGAAAACACACACACACACACACACAGACTGAGTTACCGTATAAGGTGTGTCGACAGAATAATGAGGCCTCCATGACAGCCTGCTGACAGCAGGGCTTATTACACACACACACACACACACACACACACACACACACACACACACACACAGATCAGAATAAACCACGCACCTATAAGCAGAGATAACAAACACAAACACAGCAGTTACTCTGTTCAGGACATTATGTAAATATGATAAAATAAGGTTTTGTTAAAACACCAGAATGGACGTCACTGGACTGACACTGTCGTCCCAGAATGCAACTGGGGCTCAAACATCAGAAAAGCAGCATTTGTTTCCCTGCTGTCATTTATCACCAGTATTGATAGAACATGCACTGAACTACATGACACTGATAGAACTGCAAGTGTTAAAACCATATCAGCCCGCCTGATTATTTTGAACTGACAGTCTCACATTAAGCTCTAGCTAACGTCGAGATACAGAATCTCCCCCACCTGAGATGCTTGTTATACTTTTATCTATATTGAGAGTAAATGACATCAGGTGTCAGTTCACCTCACCTGGTTCAACAATAGAGCTCCTTTGTCTTTGTCTACAAAATGAAAGCACAAGAAAGTTTTTTTTTTCTTCAGTTCTTTAGTTCAAACATGAAAAGTTCTGACAGGAAGTTCCAAAGGTTCTGTGGCTTGCTTGACTGACCTCTGAAATAGTGTATATACTGTATGATATGTGATGTGAAGGGGGGGGAGACAGAGAGAGAGAGAGGGGGAGAGGGGGAGAGAGGGGGGAGACTTTGACTTTTAGAAAACACTTTATTACTAACACTGTGGTCCCCCCAGTCTGTCCGTCCACACGGTGGCTGCCCTGTTGAACAGGCCCTTTGTGTTGGTTGCCTTCACAGTGTTCCTGTATATAGGGCCACCGGGCTCCTCGGACCCAGGGCTAAGATGGAGATCAGGGAAGGTGTCCGTGGGGTCGGGCTCAGCTCCTCCTCTGCTGTGGCGTAGGAGGAGGCTCCTCTCCTTCACTGAGAGCTTCTGTCTCCAGAGCTCCAGGCTTCTCCTCACCAGCCGGACAGAGTGCACCCCCAGCACAGAGCTCACAGCCTGGGCATCAGTGAGCGCCGGCCCCGCCGCATCCACCAGCTGTTTTAGGATGACGGTCTTAGTCCGGCACAGCGCCCCCATCAGCCCAGGCATGGTGTTGCTGCAGACGTCTAGTCTGCCACCGCAGATCAGAGGTTCCCTCAACAGCCAGTGCAGAGAGTCAGACCCTTGAAAGTTTTTCCAATTAAAAAGAGCACAGGATTTAAAAACACCCTGATAAAACGGAGGCAACCCACTTAACTTAAAACATTTAAAGTCAGTTAAAAACAGAGCAGCATCCAGCCCCAGACTGTTCACACGCCTGAATACGCAGCTGGCCACATCCCTCCACACTAAGTCAGACGGCCCTGTCAGATACCTCTGAACAAACTGTATCCTAAAGGTGGCCACTCTACTGGCCAGGTGGACCAGGCCCTGGCCCCCCTCCTCTCTGGATAAAAACAGAACTGACTGTGGCACCCAATGAAAACGGTCCCAGAAAAAATTAACCATTTTAGCCTGGATCTGGGCCAACAGACCTGACGGCGGATCCAGACAGGCCAGTCGGTGCCACAGCAGAGAAGCTACAAGATTGTTTAAAACCAGCACTCTTCCTCTGTAAGACATTTGAGGGTGAAGCCATCGCCATCTTGACAGCTTACCTTCTACTTTTTCAGCCATGCCCTCCCAATTTTTCTTCACCATTTTTTCATTTCCCACATAGATACCGAGGTATTTGAGGCCGTCCTTCTTCCAGGTCAGGCTTTGAGGGAGAACCGGGAGGCCCTCACGCCACTCACTGACAGCAAGGGCCTCACTCTTCCCCCAGTTCACCCTTGCAGCTGACACAACAGAGAACCTGTCAGTAATGTGGGCTACTGTGTCGACATCACACTGATCTTTTATAAAAACAATGACATCGTCTGCATAAGCAGATAAAACCACATTACTATTAAAACCAGGTAAAAACAGGCCTTGAACACTCGAGCATATTTTGTTGAGGAGGGGTTCCAGGGAGAGCGCATAGAGCATCCCAGACAGAGCGCAGCCCTGCCGGACGCCTCTATGCGCTCTAAAAGGAGCACACAAGCTGTCGTTGATCTTAAGCACACTCTCAATGTCACTGTACAGCACCTGGATCTTGGCTATGAGACCAGCGCTGAAACCAAACCTCTCCATGGTCTTCCAGAGGAATTGGTGTTCAGCGTGGTCAAAAGCCTTTTCTTGATCTAATGAGATCATTCCAATATTTATCCCCAATGAACTGGAGACCTCCAAAACATCCCGAATAAGGTAGACATTGTCTACCATGGACCTGCTGGGTACACAGTACGTCTGGTCCCGATGGATGACCTCCTCCATGGCTCCTCTCAATCGGACGGCCAAGGCCTTGGAGAGGATCTTATAGTCCGTACATAGGAGAGACACAGGGCGCCAGTTTTTTATGTCCTGCAGGTTGCCTTTTTTTGGCAGGAGGGTGATGACGGCTCTGCGGCAGGACAGAGGCAGTGACCCGGTGGCGAGGCTCTCGTTGAACACTTCCAGGATGTCCTGTGACAGGATTTCCCAGAAGGCCTTATAAAACTCCACGCTGAGGCCGTCGATGCCCGGGGCCTTCCGGCCCTGCATGGTCTGGAGGGCAGCGTGTAGCTCCTGTACCGTCAGGGGGCGCTCCAGCTGGTCGTTGGTCCTTTCAGAGACCTGTGGCAGCTCAGCACAGAAGTCATTAAACAGTTCTTCATTTTCCTTGTAGTCACTTTTATATAGTGAGGTGTAGAACTCCACGGCTCTCCCCCTGATCTGGCCTGGTTCAGACAGTTCTTGTCTTGTGTCTGACAGCAGAGAGTGGATCAGCTTCCTCTGGCCCTGCTTCTTCTCCAAGCCAAAGAAGAAGCCAGAAGGAGCATCCATCTTGGTGATGTCCTGGATTCGGGACCGGACCAGCACACCCTGTACTTTAGTGTCCAGCAGGTCAGCTAAAGCCATCTTTTTGGTCTTGAGGATTTCAATACATCCTCGATTTCCCGTGGACTCATTCAGATGTTCCAGTTCCACAATTTCAGTCTCCAGATCTCTGATAGATCTGGTGATGTGACGAGTGACATTGAGTGTGTGCTGCTGACATAACATTTTACTTATTTTATATATTACTTACTAAAGTCCCACCACTGCCTTAAGCAGGTAAACTCACTCTTCCTCTGTCTAAAACCAGTCCATAAATAACCAAGAGCTTCTCTAAAACTTTGGTCAACTGCTAAAACTGAATTAAAATGCCAGTAGGCACTTTTAGGTAAAATATTTCTAATAAAAACACGACATAAAACCAAAGCGTGATCTGTAAAACCCACTGGCAGAATCTTACATGTTTTAAAAACATTAAGATGGTGTTTAAAACAATAAAAACGGTCAAGACGAGCTAAAGACATCCTGTCCTCTCTAACGTGGGACCATGTGTACTGTCTGCAGCTTGTGTGCAACCTTCTCCATATGTCCACCAGGCCATGGGAGGAGACCAGCTGCTTCAGAGCCTGCTGAGAGGCCGGATGAGGCTCTGCATGGTTTCGATCTAAAATCTCATCTTCAGTACAGTTAAAGTCCCCACCTAAAAACAAATAATCTGTTGAGCCACAATCTTTTAATTTGTCGTTAATATCCCTAAAAAAGAGCTTCCTCTCTGCACCGTTATTGGGAGCGTACACATTGATAAAAACAACAGTAAAATGATCAAACCCGGCTCTGACTAAGAGACACCTCCCTTGGATGACGTGCTCCACAGTCAGTGACGTCGGAGTAAAACCTTTGGAGAACAGGATGCCCACCCCTGCACTGAGTGCAGTGCCGTGGCTAAAAACGACCTCCCCTTCCCATTCTCTACGCCACTCGCCTTCATTAGCACCATCACTGTGAGTCTCTTGTAAAAAGACCACGTCCATCTTTTTGAGTCTCGCTGCTTCGAACACGACAGCTCTTTTTTTAACCTCTCTGGCCCCATTGACGTTTAAACTCCCCACTTGAAAGGTGTCCATAAAAGGTGAGAAAATTAAAACAGTACAAAAAACAGTTAATAAGTTAAATAAAATATAAAGCAGTGTCTTTCCCTTCATCATTAACAGATTTCTTTTTTGACTTTAAGAATCAGTTTCTTCAGTCTGAACACTTCTTGAACAGTGAAGTCTGATTCGGCTTTATTCCTGATGTGACGTCTGGCTGAGGTGTAAAACATTTGTTTATCAGGAAAATAATGTTCCAGATTCACACCTTTCATGTTCTTGGTCTCCTGGAGGAACGTTTTGAGCACTTTGGCTGAATAAGCCTTTTCTTCCTGACTGGCTGATTTCTGAGTGTGATACAGATCACTGTCATCAGAGACACAGCCTTCACTGTCACTGCTGTCTAACTGCTCCGCTGTCCTACCTGTCTGTCTGCCTGCCTGTCTGTCTACCTGTCTGTCTACCTGTCTGTCTGCCTGTCTGTCTGCTGCTCTTCTGCGGCGCTTTAGTGGGACTGATGTGCACGCAGCCCCTTCTTCTATCTTCTCCACAGCTTCACCTGTCTGTTCACCACCTGCTTCACCTCTGTTCTCCTCTTCATGCTCCTTCCTGAACTTCAGTTTCCTCAGTTAAGTTACCTGTATCACCTCCCTGTTGTCCACTCACTTCACCTGTCTCACTCCCCTGTTGTCCACTCACTCCACCTGTCTCACTCCACCTGTCTCACCTTGTCCACTCACTGTCTCACTCCCCTGTTGTCCACTCACTCCACCTGTCTCACCCCCCTGGTCCACTCACTCCACCTGTCTCACCCCCGTTGTCCACTCACTCCACCTGTCTCACCTCCCTGTTGTCCACTCACTGTCTCACCCCCCTGTTGTCCACTCACTTCACCTGTCTCACTCCCCTGTTGTCCACTCACTCCATCTGTCTCAGTCCACCTGTCTCACCTCCCTGTTGTCCACTCACGGTCTCACTCCCCTGTTGTACACTCACTCCACCTGTCTCACTCCCATGTTGTCCACTCACTCCACCTGTCTCACCTCCCTGTTGTCCACTCACTCCACCTGTCTCACTCCCCTGTTGTCCACTCACTCCTCCTGTCTCACTCCCGTTGTCCACTCACTCCACCTGTCTCACTCCCCTGTTGTCCACTCACTGTCTCACTCCCCTGTTGTCCACTCACTCCACCTGTCTAACCTCCCTGTTGTCCACTCACTCCACCTGTCTCACTCCCCTGTTGTCCACTCACTCCACCTATCTCACTCCCCTGTTGTCCATTCTCTCCACCTGTCTCACCTCCCTGTTGTCCACTCACTTCACCTGTCTCACTCCCCTGTTGTCCACTCACTCCACCTGTCTCACCTCCATGTTGTCCACTCAGTCCACCTGTCTCACCTCCCTGTTGTCCACTCACTTCACCTGTCTCACCTCCCTGTTGTCCACTCACTCCACCTGTCTCACTCCCCTGTTGTCCACTCTCTCCACCAGTCTCACCTCCCTGCTCTTGCAGCCTGCAGCGCCGTCTGCAGCTCTGCTCTGCTCAGACCCGCTCGGCCCCTCGGTACCGGCACCGGGCCGGTCCTCCGCCGCTCTGGGCCTCAGGGAGCGGGGTCCCGCAGCGGCGGAGCCTTTACTTCGTGTCCTTCAGCGCTGAAGCAGCAAAGAGCTCATAATCAAAGTCATCGACTCTGACACGGAAACAAACATTTAATCCTCATCACGGTTGTTCAGGATCAGGTGCAGGTGTCTCCGGGGGGAGACCACGTGCTTCAGCAGCGGAGATTTACAGCCAATCAGGGTCTTTTTAACTGGAGACACAGTTTTCCTGTGTCTGGACACCTCCCTGCTCAGAAACTCATCGCTGATGAACGGAGGGACGTTAGAGTGACCCCGGCGGCAGGTTTGAATCGGTGCTGCCGCTGAGTCAACCTGCCGCCGACATTAACCCCGGTCTCCACACAGAAACACACACAGCCCCTCAAAAAAACTACAGAACCCTACAGAACCCTACAGAACACAGAACCACACTTAACACAACTACACCAACAAGAACATTAAAGAACAAAGACAGAAAAACATGAAGAACCTCAAAGTTTCCGCTCACAACCTGAGAAGGGGGGGGGCCTGATTCAGGCTGTTTGTTGTTATTCAACCACTAAAAGACCAGAGACCAGACTGGAGCTGTCATGTCATTATTTTTATTTAGCATAAATCACATGATTACATTATAGACATTACATTATACATCATAGTCCTGCAGTGCAAGTCACGATACACAACTCATCACTAAACTCTCCAGGGTCCACGTGTGCACTCAGTAAAAGACAATAAAAAACAATCAACTCTACTGTTCATTCACAGACGAGTTTTAAAACCTCTTTAGACTAACATTAACACAGTTTCAATAAAAGTATTGGCTGAGTTATTAATTAAGAAGACGTTATTAATAAGAAAACAAAAGAAAAAATGAAACTTACACTATGACAGTGATGTATGACACAATAAACATTTGGGTAGAAACAAAAAGCAAAATTAAAGCAAGACTGTAAAAACACCAGAAACCACAAAAAACTGATAAACTGATCACATGATGAACATCAACACAATGAACCAATATACTGATCACATACACTCTGGGTTGGTTAAATGAATAATGTAATGATGGACCTTCACCCTGAGCCTCCTCATACAGACGGTGATATTCAGACATGATACATATGATTTAATGAAAAACATCAACGTCAACTTCATTATCTTATACAATAAAAAACAAACACACAATTATTACAATTACAAATTTATGAGATGAAATCCATGAATAAATCTTCCAGTTAATGAATGAGGAGATTAGACCTTTAAAATCTAAAAATGTAATAAATGAAAGTGAAAAAGAAAATAACAAGTGAATCATCAGGAAAGAGTCACTGCTGTGTTTTATATTTATCTTCACTTCAACACATACAGTGAAAATAAAATGGTCGTGTGATGAAACTGTTTAAAGCACTTTGAGACTTATCAGCTAAGAGCTAACAGGGTTGTACATGGAGACACTGAAATGACTGCTTCTCTGCTTCAGACACACTGATGAACTCTGCTGATTGTCTCACCTGCTCTGGTATCAGAAGGTTTTTAAATTAATGGAAACCAACTGCGCATTTCATTGAATATCCCTTTGGCAGCAGACTTCATCCTCTCATATCGTGTCTTTTCTTTTCCAGTTAGACCAACTCCCTCTGACAACTTTTTCAAAATGACAGCCCCTTCCCTGACGCTCTGTAACTCTTGAATACGCTGCTTGAATCCAGGTTTGGCCTCGTGTTCCTCTGTCTGTATCAGGAGATCAATGTAATCTGGAGTAGCCAAAGGATCTGGACGAAGGGCAATCTCTCTGAGACGCTGCAGGGATTTAGTTAATGTCTCCATCATTTCTACAACTTTCCCCTGCACCTGCTCATATTCCACCTCCAGATGTTTAATCATTTTCTCTGAATTCATCTTTTCTCCCAGAGCAGCCTCATATTTGTTCTTCAGTTCCTGATACGTTCTCTTCTCTTTTACACGTTTAGTCTCCCATCGGTACGTCATGTTGAAATGGTCACTCCACACACATTTTCCAGGACACACTGTGCAGTTTCCATTTTTCATTGCAGCACATCTTCTTTTATTCTCATCCTTTGGTATGCCACAAGGAAAATGGCAGGTATAGTTGCACCCATGGCAGTTGGTGATGAATTTTCCCGGAGGAATATTAATCTTCTCAGATTTGTCAATCTCTACTTCATATTGAAAGTCCTCATTCTCCTTCATGTGGGTCTCATGGTTTTTCAGTGCAGCTTTTGTGGTGTTAATTACCTCCAGTTTTGACAAACCCATGCGTATCATTGGCTGCACCCCTACAACCGTCACCTCGAGCTGTTTACGCTCTTCAAGAACCTCCTTTGTCAGAGTCAGGCTCTGTGGTTTCATGCTGCTGAGATGATCGAAGAATGTCTTCATGCTGATTTTCCCCATTTTCCAGAACATGTAATCAAAGTTGTCCTCATTGCCCTTGGCTCCTGTATTTTTGGCAAAAAGCACAGAGTTGTTGAATTTGAAATGGAGAACAGACCCATCTGGGTTTTTAGCACATGGGATCTCTGCAGCTTTGATCGCCTCCAGGACTGGAGGAGATTTGCCATCAGCAAAGGTGACCAGAGCAAAGATGTTGCTGGCAATGTCCTTCCCAAAAATGGAGAGGATGGAATCAAAGATGTATTTCTGTGTGTGTGTCAGACGAGCTAAAGCAGACTGTACCACGAAGCACACTGCATCAATGCTATCAATTCCACCCTTGACAGAGAAAAACTCTCTGATTTTCTCTGTGATTTCTTTGTCTTGTTTGATTCCTCTGGTGTCACCAAACCCTGGAGTGTCGATGATGGTGAGAGAGTATGGAACCTGGAAACTGTCTGTGTGGTAAATCTGATAGGCCGTCACCTCTGAGGTCTGACTACAGGCTTGTGTTTTATTAGTTTCTTCATTTATCAGTTTAAATCTCCAGTTGTCCTCCCAGTCAACTCCTAGAACGTAGTTGATCATGCCGTTGATGAGGGTGGTCTTGCCAGATCCAGTGGCACCAACAACCATGATGGTTTTGTTTGATGGGTTTTTGGTTGGTGGCCTTCCAAAAACCTTTTTGTTGCGCTGAACACCTGCTGGTTTCAGCTTGAAGAGGTAGACTGGTGGATCACCTGGGAGCAAAGTAAACTTCTTCTTATCCAGTGGTTCTTTCTTAGTTTTAATCTGAAGTTCTTCACCAGGCCCACTAACTCCAACACCAACATCTGTGCTCATCCTGATGGAGTAAACCGTATCCTGTTTAAGGCCATTCAGAGTGAAGGTGTACACCTCTGTCCTGGTCTCTTTGCTCTGCCATTGATCACTGTTCTCCTCCTTGAATTCAATGATGTACTCTTTTACAGATTCATACTGTTGGACAGTTGGGGCGCTCCATGTCAGAGTGATAGAGTTTGGTTTCACGTCAGTGCCTTTTACCTCAGTTGGGGGACCAGCTGCTGTGAGGGTCACAGCTCTGCAGACATCACTGCTGACGGTGTAGCTGAGTTTACCCACAGCTGTGGCCCTGACCTGATACTCAGTGTCTGGCTTGAGTCCTGACAGAGTTACCTCCTCCTGGTTCTTCTGCAGCGGTTGAGAAGCCCACTGAAGGTCCTGTTCCTGTTTCCCTCTGTATTCTACTCTGTACTCCACAGTGAGAGAGTCTGGTTCAGATACTCTCACTGTTATACTGTCGTGTGAAACAGCAGCAGCTGTTGGGGTGGCAGGTTTTGATGGAGGAACAAAGCAGACTGCATCGTCACACCCATCTTCATATATGAAAATACCTGCCCCAGGGTGACGTCCATCATATTTTGATGCAAATATGAATTTGGTGTCATCACTGTTGCTCAACGTCTTCAGTTCTTCAAACAGTTGTAGTTGTCGCCTCATTGTCTGTCTGGTATCAGTGGAGAGCCAGTTTATGTTTGTGGTCTGTAGATCAGAGGGTTCTGCAGCGGTGTCCACCATTCCTGCTGGTTTCAGATGATTTGACAGTTTGACCAGGAAACTATCAGGCTGCTCTACAGAGGTGAATGAAAAGCACACAATATTTCTGACATCTAAATCAGCCAGGAGGTCGTCCAAATCATCCTCCACCTTCACACCAAGTTTCTCCAGACGCTTAATGAAAGATTTCAGTGTATCTGATTCCCTCCCCTTGGTTTTTAGCCACTGATCCAGGTCTTCCTTATTGAATGGTGACTTCTCGTGTGCCTTAAGGATGTCTTCCAGGACGCTCTCCTCTTTCCCACCCCCTCGGATTGAAGGAAGCACTGACCCGAGCTTCTGCATGAAGTCAAGCTTGTGCTGACGGCACATCTGCATCAAATCCTGAAGCTTCTTTTCCATGGCAGGAAAGGTTGTTGCTGCTGTGTCTTTCAGTATGTCCCTGCATCTCATCTCTGTCTGGTTTAAACTCTCGATTATTTCTGACGAGTGTCTGATGAGAGCATTGCTGATGTCTCTTTGGAGTCTTGAGGCTCTTGAATCTAACTTCACCAGAGGGTACAGCCACACCCTGAGTGGGACAGCATGTTCTCCGTTCTCTCCCAGCTTGTTGGGAAGGTTTCTGTACATGCTCACAGCATCACTGAAGGACGTTGGGTTGGATGGTAACTTGAAGTCTCCATGAAATGTGCAGCTAAACTTTTCAACTGCTGCCTTCTCTTCTATGTCCATGTTGAGTGATGCCGCACAATTTGCTGTGAGGAATTTCAGCTTATTGAAAGCGATGTTTGCCTCCCCCTCCACTTGTTTCTTATCGTCCTCTGATGATGATTCTCTGTCAAACACAAAGTAAGCACCAGCTCCGTACAAGATGGCTGTGACAACATGAGTGGCAGTGTCATCTTCAAACACATTAGGATGAGACACCTGTCCATGAGCCAGGTGAGCCATCGTTAACGTCTCAAACTTTGTTGTGGTTTTGTACTGAAGAGTCACCCGGGCTTGTTTGTGAGATTTTTTTGTGTCTTGGAAATATTTTGCTGATCCCTCCACATTCACCAGTCCTCCCAAGAGACTCAACTTCAGAGAGCCAGAGATCTTCAGTGAATTTGACTTCTCCTCAATCGAGTCTGATGTGGTGACATTGAATTCAGTGTTATTTTGATGTTGCACACTTGTATTCTTTTGTAGCTGGTCTGGATCCCACAGAGTTACACCTGTTGACAAATCAATGATACAATGCAAAGTCAACAAAGACTTCAAATACAGTTTAAATTATTCTGTTAGTGATATGTGAATCAGTTCCTGAAGCATCTATCACAATACTTTTTAAAGGTTCTGTAAACGACCATCACTGTCACTAGATGTCACACTACACCACCTGTGTCTTGCACCAAAACAAATGCTTCCTTGGCCGCCTTGGCTTCCCCTCCCCCACCTCCCGTCATTATGTTATGAAGCTCAGCGAAAGTGTCACTAAACACTCAGTGTGAAGCACAAATGAATAAAGTGGACATGAGAGTCCACAAAAACAATCGAACACAACCATTAGCCCACGCTAGCAATGCTGTTATATTCTCCACAACAATGGTGACAGTTAGACAGCTAACGATAGCAACATATGCCAAATAAATCCATGAAATTGATAACAGCAAATTAGCTAACGTTGTCATGGTACTGTAGCCCTCACTAATAAAAACAAACATGTAACATCACACACCCGTCACGTTACCATGAGAAGAAAAAAAAAGCTGGAGCCCTTTAGCAGCTCGGAAAAGCAAGACCTGTTTTGGCCCACAGTCAGACTGGGAAAGAAATTCAAACAGAGCTATTGAAGACACTGATGGAGCCTGTAAAAACTTCGTGAATATGTTAACAGTCCACTGGCAGACTGGGATTTGAGCCAGTAGTGCCCATGGCCGGTTCAGTCTGGTCTCATCTCTTTCTTCGTCTGAGGCCTTTTTGGCAGAAATTTTATTTCTTCACTGGAGGATATTCTGGAAGGTCACTTTCCCCTGAACACTGTGTTCTGCACGCGTGACATGGTCCCTGTGTCTTAATAAATGCGGGGACGGCCAACGCTTTAACAAGGAGAGACTCATACACACTCACATGCACTTGCTCACAGCGACTTGGATTACAACACACATAGAGGGGGTGTGACTTCGCTCTCTGCTCAGGACGCCATTACCATTAATATTTACAACCTTATTTATAGAACCTTTAAACTGTGTATTGGTTTATTTATTCATTTACTCACATTAAGATTAACTGAGATATTCAGTACATCCACAATGCCCTACCTGGAACAAGGACATCCTTCCGACAGTCATACAGCATGCCGAGCTGGAATGGTCGACCGAGAGCCGCAGTCTGTACGGTATCATCACCACATGAAGCCATGGTGCCCATAAATTTCAGCTGGAAAATAAAACACAAAATCTACTTAATTATTAGAACCATAACTAATTACAATCTCTCAAAGTGGTCACATTCTTTACTAGATACAAATTACATTTGTTTGGTATAATTCAGACATGTCCAAAGTCTGGCCCAGGGGCAAATTGCAGCCTGAGGTCAGATTTTATACGGCCTGCAGCTTCCATCTAAAAATGTACTATTTAGACCAGCACTGTCTAACAGAATGAATGAATTATACAGGCTCAAAATGCAATTCTGGAAATTGCAGTATTTCTTCACCTAAAACCAAAACAATTGTGTTTGCCTAATTTGTCAAGAGACTGTTGCCTTATTTAAGGAACGCAACGTAAAGAGACACTACCAAACAAAACATGCTAATGCATATGACTAACAGGCTAACAGGGAGCAACCGTGCTGAAAAAGTGAATCAACTCCAAGCTGCCTTGGCTTCACAACAGCGGTTCTTCTCGCGGGCCCATGAGTCAAATGAAAACATCACCAAAGGAAGCTATGAAGTGTTAATCACTAAACATGACAAACCTTTTTGGAGGATGAGTTTATCAAAGACTGTGTCATGTAAATGGTGGAGAACATTTCATATCAGACATATCATCAGATATTAAGGGACAACTGGGGGACAGGGAGATGAATTTTGACTTTTCATTAGCTTGCAAGGACAGAACAGATTCATCTGACACCGCTCAATTACTGATTTTTTGAGAGGAGTTGATGATGTCATGAACGTAGCAGAAGAGCTGCTTGACATCCAAAGCCTTAAAGGCCAAACAAGAGCGAATGAAGTTAATTGTCTTTACCGGCGGTTTCATAACATGATCAGATTTGAGATGTTTCGCACAGAGAACCTGCTGGTGAATTATACAGTGGAGTTTAATAGCGTTGCCTCCTTCTTCACTAACTTTGTTACAGATCAGTGTGGATAATGACATGGCGTGCCCTGGTAATAACCCCACTAACTTTACTACTCCATGGTAGTTGATGCCATCAACAGCTGAACAAAAAAGAGTAAATAAATCCATTCCTCTAAAGCCCCTTTCAGCAGCTCCTACTCGACATCCAGGCTGAAGATGGAGATATATTATATCACAACAATGTGAGTTGGCTCAGCTGGAAGTGTGCACTGCAGCGATTTTTCTCTCTTCGAGGGGATATTGGACCATTTTTTGCTCAAAAGGGACAACCGATGCAAGAATGCCGGTTGAAATACCAACAGGTGTTTAAGACGGTCCTGGCAAGTGGATTAGTGTTATAGTGTTATTGATATTATTGATATTGTAAAAGGTACAAAGTACACCACTGCTCTATGCTCTATATCATCAGTATCTACACATCAACTCTATTATAGATTGCTTACACTGGAAAAGATATCTGTTGAAGACCATGCTCTGATATAACTGCACTACAATAGTAAAAGTAAAGTAAATGAATAATAAAATAACATCAAGGCACATACTTTAGATTTTCTTTAGGCTACCCCTATGGTTCTCAAAGTTTGGGGCGCGATGAACGCAGTTATTGACAATAAAGATCATACACAAAACCTCATACATACACAAACTAAGGAGTCATTAATACATATTAATTAAAACAACATCAGGACATGGGAGTAAAATTTAAGGTGAAACCATAGTGCAAAAATAATGTAATTTGTAATTAAACGTAATTTGTAATTTAACGTCAGCATGGTAATTGGGGCAGAACAATAAACTATCTTTGGTGTTCATAGAGAGGCAGTAGTGGGAATAACGTTACAGAATGGATAAATTCATGACATAGATCACAAAGAAAACAGGTGATGCAGGACCGGCAGAGAAAATCAAGACTGACAGTAAACAACCAAAAATTCAGTTGAAAAGAAAATATGATGAAGCTTATTTTGCTCTTGGATTCACGGTGGGGGTAGTGGGGGCAGAGGAGATAGCCATCTGTGTTTTGTGTCTTAAACCACTGGCAGCAGACAGCATGAGACCCAACAAATTAAGACAACACTTGGAGACAGAGCACCTAATCACGAGGGATTCAAGATGGCGGCGTAGAGAGTGGTTGCCTTTTTCTGAGCTCCGCACCACCGCACTGATATTTCATACAAAACTCCGTCCAATTCAATACTCGCATCAATTTCCACGTTGCATATTTTAATATGACGAGTATTTTTTGAGATCCCGGGACAAGATACCACCAAAAGAAAGTCAAAATCCGACCAAGACGAGCTGGCCAGAAGCTACTGCTAGCTTGCCTGACTCTCCGCCAGTGGAGGGAGAGCAGCAACAGCTACAGGCTAATACCGAGGTTGTCCTTGACCCGACTTTTTGTCAAACTATCCAGGAAATAACGGCACATAACCAGGGTGATTGATGAAAAGCTCAGACCATTATCCCAAACTATACAGGCCCATGCCCAGCAGCTGAAAAAGGTCGAGGAGAGAACCAGGAAAACAGGATCGCTGCAGTGGAACTCACCTGTGAGACGGTGGACACACGGGTTCAGGTGCTTGAAAACCAGATACAAAGCATGGCCGAGCACATCGACGACCAAGAGAACAGAGGCAGGAGGAAAAATGTCCGGGTTATTGGTTTGCCAGAAGACGCGGAGGGGAGTAACCCAACAAAGTTTTTCGAGAGCTGGCTACCCAACCTGCTCGGGATGGAGACAAAAGCCGGCGTTAAAACTGAAAGAGCTCACCGCACCCTAGCACCAAAGCCGGGACCGAACCAGCGACCACGACCCGTCCTGATCAGATTTCACAACTTCACCAACAAACAGAGGGTGTTGGACGCCGCAAGATGCCGCGGGGCCGTGAAGTACCAGGGGTCCACCATCATGTTTTTCCAGGATTTGTCAGCCGCGGTGCTGCGCAAACGAAAAGGATTTGAGGATGTGAAGAAACGTCTGCGGGACACTGGTGCCAAATACATGATGCTCTACCCGGCTACGCTGAAAATAATCCATGGTGGGGAGGCCAGAAGCTTCGACTCCCCCGCTAAAGCAGCGGCTTTTGTTGACACTCTCAGATGATCTACATGTGAGTCACCAGACGATCCGTTTATGTTTATGGGCAGGTTATCTATCTGGATTTAAAAGAAACAAAACAAAAAAAACTTGTTTAGAACTTAGTTTATCTGTGGACGGATCATATATCTACCTTATGTGATTAATGAGGATGGTTACACAAAGTTAAAACTGACTAAGTTTTGCCTTACCGTCCTATGTTTGTGGTGATCATGGGTGATTGATAACGTGATGTACAATATCACAGAAAGTATTCTAATTTGTTTTTGTGCGGGATGGGAACCTTATCCCCCCACCCTTCTTTTGTTTTCTTTTTTTTCCTCCTTATAATCCTTATTTTGTTTTCACTGGTCTGCTCGAGACGGATACTATCACTCGGGTGTGTTATTTGAATTCGGAGCTGTAAGAGAAGTTAACCAAGTTAGGGTCCAGTAATGGAGAAGGTCATGGTAATCCCCTGGTTATGGCGTGGGGAAGGTTCCTCTCACAGTGCTGTTGGCACGTCTGTTATTTGTAATCTGTGTTGTTTGTTTTTTGTTTTTCAGCTGGGTTACAGTCAGGTGCAGAATCTACATGGAGATTATAATACATTTGGGGGCTTAAATCTTTTCAGTTAAAAATGCTATGACCTGTGATACATTGAGGCTGTGCGCTTGGAATATCAAGAGAAGCCATTCTCCCATCAAAAGGAAAAAAATACTGTCATCTTTAAAAAAAGAAAAGATCGATATTGCTATGTTGCAAGAAACACACCTGAATGATGAGGAACATTTAAAGCTGCAACAGTGCGGCTTTGATCAAGTCTATTTCTCATCTTTCACCACCAAAAGCAGAGGGGTGGCAATACTCATTAGGAAAAATTTACCAGTTAAAGTGTCAAAATGTATTAAAGATAAATATGGACGGTTTGTACTTATTTCAGCCTCCTTACATGGGGAGGACTTTGCTATCTTAAATGTCTACTGCCCTCAATGTCATCCCCTTAATTTTTTGACAGAGGCTTTTGCCAAATTATCTGATCTTGCGGTGGAAAATACTATTGTAGGAGGTGACTTTAATTGCCTTATGAATCCTTTGATGGATAGGTTTCCCCCAGGTGCTTTAGCCCTATCAAAACAGTCACAACAAATCATTGGTCTTTGTGAGGACTTTGGATATGTGGATGTTTATAAGACACTTCACCCTGCGGATAAAGAATTCACCTTTTTTTCTAATCCTCACAAGTGTTACACAAGAATCGATGACTTTTTTGCCCCAAAACAGCTTATAGAATCTGTTGTCTCCTGTTCAATTGGAAACATAATAATATCAGACCATGCTGCAGTGTATATGAATGTTACAGTTAAAAAACTCTCTAAGATACCTCAATTCTAAAAGATCACAAATTCATATCATATTTCACTACAGAATTCAGGCATTTTCTCGTCACGAACTCTCCTTCGGCTACCAACTGTTCTGTTCTGGGAGACCTCCAAGGCTTATGCCAGGGGGTTGATCATATCCTATATTGCTACCAAAAGACATAAAAATATTGAACAACAAGTTTTATTAGAAAAAAAGTTAAGTATATCAGAGAGGGAATATATCAAGAAACCTACAGCAGCTAAACTGAAAGAAATTACTGCTATTCGCTCCACATTAGACTCCTTGCTAACAAAAAAGGCAGGGGAAAAATTAGGATATGCAAAACAAAGATTATTTGAACATGCTAACAATGCTAAAATTCTAATGGAGGCTCTCTTCTCTGAACTTGATCTCCCAACTATATCACAAGATCAGAAATCTAAATTAAATGCCCCAGGAAAACAGCGGCTGAACTGCGTGAGGCCATTCAGCTTCTTCAATCAGGCAAAGCACCAGGCAGTGATGGTCTTGGTAGCGAGTTCTATAAAGAATTTCTAAATATTTTATTTGAGCCTATGATGAATGTGTTTAATCAATCTTTCGAATGTGGCACAGGATTGCTCCTCATATAGGCCGATCTCGCTGCTGAATGTGGATTTAAAAATTCTTTCCAAAGTCTTGGCAAGACGCTTAGAAGGCCTTCTACCAACTATAGTGAAGGAGGATCAAACTGGCTTTATTAAGGGCCGTAATTCTTATAACAACATTAGAAGATTGCTAAATATTATCCAGTTATCCGAGCAGCAGAAAACAGATGGTCTTGTGATTTCCCTAGATGCGGAAAAAGCTTTCGACCGCGTTGAATGGTCTTATTTATTTTTTACACACATCGATTTGGCCTAGGTGATGACTTTGTTAGGTGGGTGGGGGTCCTGTATACAGAACCAATGGCTGCAGTACTAACCAACGGACTTAGGTCCACAAATTTTGTGGTCCAGAGGGCAGCAGACAAGGCTGTCCTCTGTCACCACTTTTATTTGCAGTGGCTATTGAGCCTTTAGCGGAAGCTATCAGACGAGACCCTTTAATGGTTGGGCTGGATGTGGGAGAAAAATCTCATAAAATTTCATTATATGCAGACGATTTGTTGTTGTTTATGCTAAACCCCTCTGTATCAGTTCCTCGACTTATTCAGATTATTGATCGATATGCTGCCTTTTCTGGATATAAAGTTAATTTTTCCAAATCAGAGGTGATGCCTCTGGGTAATTTACAACAACCACCAGATAATCATTTTCCATTTAAATGGTCCTCTACTGGTTTCATATACTTAGGTATATATATTACACCTACATTTAATCAGTTGTTTCATGTCAACTTTAACCCACTATTTGATAAAATAAAGCAAGATTTGGAGAGATGGAATAATCTTCCCATATCATGGCTGGGCCGGATCTCGCTTCTGAAAATTAATGTCCTTCCGCGTCTGCTCTATCCAATACCAATGATTCCCATCTTATTCAATCATAAAATAGTGAAAAAACTCAATGGTTGGTTCAGCTCCTTTATTTGCAGTAAACGAAGACCACGAATCAGGATGTCAGTGTTGCAGTCATCAAGTGCTATGGGCGGGCTGGATCTCCCAGATATCAAGAGATATTAATTGAGTGTCCATTTAAGATACATAGCCGATTGGATTAAAGATGATGCTTCCTCAATCTGGCTTGATGTCGAGAAGTCCTTATCCAATTGTCCTCTAAAAAATCTACTTTTTATTGATAAACTGAAAAGTATCAAAAAGCTTTGCAGCAACCCAGTTACAATTAATACGGATAGAGCATGGAGGATCACACAGCATATGGAAGGCAGATCAGGGCTTACTTCAGTCTTCACCCCGATCACTGATAACCCTGATTTTCTCCCAGGAACCCTAGACAGAGCTTACAAATGCTGGACAGCTAAGGGAATCGTCTCCCTGGGTGATATCTTTGTTGGTCCTACCCTCATGACCTTCAATCAGGTTTTGGAAAAATACAACATATCAAGAAATGATCTTTTTCGGTACTTTCAGGTTAGAGATTTTATTATAACAGATACATCTTTGCTTGCTGATACGAATGTCACACAGATAGAGAAACAAGTACTTCTTTCTCAGGGCAAGGCTACCATTAGAAGCTTTTATGCCAGTTTGGGGGATTGCTCAAGTTTCGGCACTCGGTCACTGGGAGCAGTCTGGGAGAGGGAACTGGGTGTTGAGATAACAGAGGAGATGTGGGACAACATCTGGGATAATGCAAGGAAAATAACTGTTTGTAACCGGACAAGAGCAATGCAATTAAAGATTCTGCATAGAGCACATGTTGCCCCTAACCGTCTCTCCAAATATAGAAAAGATGTCTCTCCAGTTTGTCTTATATGTAAGACAGAAATTGGTGATCTTACTCACTATTACGCACCATTTTGTAAGGGCAACAGGTGACCGGGGGGGGGGGTTGATAATCCTCCTCCTCTCTAAAGTGGGGAATGACGGAAAAAGGTTGAGAACCACCAGGCTGCCCACACAAACAACAAAGGAGAACAGTGCTTGAATAGAATGATCAGACCTTCTTCTTTACTGATTGGATGGTCACAGTTCAAATGTATTGGCTGTGATAACCACAGAGCAGAGTTCAATGTCAACACCTCTGGTGACACCAGGTGGCACACACCTGCTACTCTGGGCACTTCACAAAGAACTTCAACGTTACGCATATTAGAAGTGACTCTTGTCAGGGATTTAATGAACACATACCAACATTTGTTTTTCCAGTTGACAAGCTGAGCAGAGCAAACTATTCAGTCTCATTAATTAAGGGGGGAAAGTTGCACATCTCTACTGTGGAACAGGGATTAATGCAGATACCAACCAACCAACCAACCAACCAACTATGTGATTGTTACCAGTATTTAGCAAAAGGATTGTTATCCACACATGGATGGAAAGGGTCCGGGTATCATTGGATAATCTGTAATTCTTTGGTAATGTAAAAATGAAGAATCCGTTACATCTGTTATTTGTTTTAAAACCAAAAAGGAAATCGAAATCAAAAATCAAATAAGACATGAATTCTGTTTTTGGTTTCAAACTAAATAACAATAAAACCAAATGCCAAAAACCAAAAACGTACCATTTTTGATTTGATTAAATAAAAGATATGTTATTAAAAATATTTTATTGTTTCGTTCTTTTAATTTAGACAGGAAAAATTTACTTTATTAGGTACACCTTGCTGGTACCAGGTTGGACCCTTTTGCCTTCAGAACTGTCTTAATTCTTCATGGCATAGATTCAACAAGGTGCTGGAAACATTCCTCAGAGATTTTGCTCCATATTGACATGATAGCATCACACAGTTGCTGCAGATTTGTCGGCTGCACATCCATGATGTGAATCTCCCGTTCCACCACGTCCCAAAGGTTCTCTGTTGGACTGAGATCTGGTGACTGTGGAGCCATTTGAGTACAGTGAACTCATTGTCATGTTCAAGAAACCAGTTTGAGATGATCTGAGCTTTGTGACATGGAGCGTTATCCTGCTGGAAGCAGCATCAGAAGATGGTTCACTGTGGTCATAAAGGGATGGACATGGTCAGCAACAATACTCAGTTAGGCTGTGGTGTTAAAACGATGCTCAATTGGTACTAAGGGGCCCAAAGTCTTCTGCAGACCTTGGTTGTAACGAGTGGTTATTTGCAGGGACGGACTGGGACTAAAAAAAGGCCCTGAACTTTGACTAGGCCCGGCCCAAAGCAATTGGTGCGCGGAAACTCAACAACAACAACAATAACGCCTGGCATGAGTGTCGCAATACTTTAATTGTGGCTCATGATACTACTACTGCTGCTAATATTAAACTGAACTTCAGTGGTGCTGCTGAACATTTCAGTTAATTTGCGACATTTAGTGGCTTCGCATTTTTTTTCTTTCTTTTCTCTTTCTTTTCTTTCTTCTCCATTCTGATGCTCAGTTTGAATTTCAGCAGGTCATCTGGACCATGTCTACAGGCCTAAATGCATTGAGTTGCTGCCATGTGATTGGCTGATTAGATATTTGCGTTAACGAGCAGTTGAACACGTGTACCTAATAAAGTGGCTGGTGAGTGTATATGGAGATAGTCTATATGGTCCTTTCCAAAGAGTGTTGTCTAAATTGAGCAGCAGAGGTCCCCTCCTGAATAGACCATTGTTCCACTGCTTCAGGAGAACAGCAGTCAGACCATAGACTGTTTACAACAGGCATGGGCAAACTACGGCCCACAGGCCATATACAGCCCGTTGGGCTTTTTAATTCGGCCCGTCAAATATTGGTACAAAATTGTCCAAATTATAGCAAAGACCACATTCATTTTGCCTTTTTCCTGCAATACCCGGCTTTTCAGTTGATCCCACTAGATTTAACTAATTATATTAGTTCACACAGACATTCCTCATCCATCTGATACTAGCCTCTGTCAAATTTTAAAACTCATTGTGGCCCCTGAGCCAAAAAGTTTGCCCACCCCTGGTTTACAAGGTCAGACTCAGCAGGAGGGAACTTTCCTGTTTTCACCTGTCACCTGTAAATAACCATTAAATGTTTTTATTTTCCTTTGAAGTATTTGTATGTATTATATTTCCATCCATCACACACAGTCATTTAATCATTTCAAGTGTGATGTTAGAAACTTTATTTAGCCTAGCTAGCAATCGCCAGCATACAGCTACTGTACCTTACATTTCATGATTGCTATTGGTAGCGGTAACGCTACATGAGTGTGTGGTTGTGTGCTGCAGTGTCACAGTTGTTCAATGCATGTTCACATTTAGTGTTGACTTGTTGACAAGAGCTGTTTTACTGTAAATATCAACTAGTTATCTCGCCACCTAGCTAATGACATTAAAGTACCTTCATGTATTAGCACACCTGAAGCCCAGGTAAGAATGGATATTCTTATAACAGATTTACAGATTCTTCATTTTTAAATTACCAAAGGAGTACAGATTATCTGATGATACCCGGACCTTTACAGAACCCAAAGACCTCAGGGAGATGTCAGGTCTCCTCTTCTGGAGCAGGGGATCCATCTAATAGGACACAACTAATGTAATTAGTAGGCCAAAGGTAATCACACCACGACACCATTCATAATGTTGTTAATACAGGCCTATAGTTTCACATATATGTTATTTTTCTGGGTTGTTTGAAACTGACAAATTTGCACACCAAGGTGAATTGGTTTAGTCTTGATTCTTGGTTGACGGTGTTGGGGGATGGGTAATGTGTTGATTCTGGAGTGCCAAAGAAAGACAGACAGAAAAAAGAAAATGTCAAATCCATCAGGTGCCCAGTTTAGGAAAAAGAGGAAGAAGAAGAGGAGAAACAAGCAGCTATGTCTATTATGTATACAGCTACATCATCTCTTTATGAGTAAGATACTATGCATGTACTGAAATAGGCAAAGTTAACATTCTATTTCATCTGCATTTTACTTTATTATACTAGTTTATTTCTAATTTTGTTACTTTTTGTATTTATGATTGTATATATTTTTGGTATTATAACTGTACATGCTGTTATGGCTGTCTGTTTCTTAAGTTGGGGGGGGGGGGGGGTGTTTGCCCAGCAGATTTTATATGAAGGAACAGCCACTGTGACAATGAAAGAAAGTGTTTTCATTTGATATGAAAAACATCTTAGTTGTCATTGCAGCTCATGAAACAAAATGTTTCTGTCTGTATCAACTGTACTGAAAATACAGACAGACAGGTAGAGATACTTTAATCACCCCCTGGGAGAAACTCAAGCAAAATGTTTAAAGCCTTGGTCCCTTTGACATCCATATACTTTTATTTTATATTACTTTCTTCTATTAAAACTAAGCCAGTTGATGAAACACTAACTGTTGGAAAGTCAGAGGTGTCACATTATTTATCTATTAGTCTAACAAAACTGTATTGACATGGATGCTTCCTTGCTACAACCAAAGACATCATGCAGCGTTGAGTTTTGATGAGAACTGGCAAAATAAAGTCCCTGCAGACGACACGTATTTGAACAGGAAGACTGACATGATTGACAGCTAAGTTAGCTAAATGTTGTCAGTCATCACACCCCTGTGAGAAAAAAAACTGATTTCAACAAAACTGGTGTTGAGAGCCGCCTCGGTGGCGCCCCTGGTAGAGCCTTGTCCTGACTGCAGCGGCCCGGGTTCGGGTCCGACCGCGCCCCCCCCCCCCCCCGTCTCTCTCTCACTGCAACTCTACTAAATAAAGGCACAAAAAGCCCGACAAAGTAAAAAGAATAAAAATTCGTCTTGAGTTTAGACCAAAGTATCTTTGGAACATGTCTGAAAAAGACTCCGGGTACAGGTATACTTGTAATACTGATGACATCATACAACTTTATTAATGCCACGACTATCTTCAGCATCAGATCAACACTGCGGAAGAACAGCCGTGTATCGCCACCACGCCAGAACAAACTAATAAAATCAGTTCATGTTTTTATTATAACAACATATTTCAATATGATAACATATATAGTAATATACAATATAATATTTAGGATATATATAACGTGATAATTTCCACCTCATGTTTGAATGAGGAAACTGCGGGTCGAGAATGAAGAATGTGGCTCATTGACAGGATTTGATGAAGCTCATGTTGAGACCTGGAGAGATTGTGTCGTAATGACACAAACGACCCCTCTCCCCCCTGCAGTGAGGCAGACAACGAGCTTCAACCTGGGTTTCACCAAACCAGCTGGAGAAATGACCCCGGTCTCTGTGTACAGCTGTGAGTGGAGTGAGCAGGCGCTGTCTCCAGTGTCCCACCGCAGGTCTCCAACAAGAACACTCAGAACCTGTCTGCTCATACACCACAGCCACACCACAATCCTGCCGGTGAGCCACATGCCTTATTTTCATCAGTTTGAAACTGTAACGTGAAATGTTTCATGGTATAACAATATCAATATCATGTTATCACATGATAAGTTTGTATGTCATAAAAACAGGAAAATATATTTTTATGAAGTGAAAAACACATTTTAATAATCATTATAATGAGACTTTTTTTTTCTGGCGCAGCAGCAATACACTTCAGTACTACACTGAAACAACAGCTGGAGTTAAACAGCTCAGAGTGTGCAGGTACTTACCGCTGAGCAGGGAGGAAACTCTGTTCTGTCTCTGTGGCTCCTTCATATAAGCTCTGCTACGTGCGCCAAAGTGATGACTTTAGAAAAAGTCAGACCATTTCCCAGAAACCTCACTGCACAAACCTGAAAGTGAAAGTCAAATTTCTACATTTTTCACACCCTTACTGATGAATTCCCACATCAGTCATTAGCTATTGACCATCAATTATCCATATATATATCCACTCATTTATTATTGATTGATTTAGAAATTCATAAACAAGCAGAAGCTGAGATGAAGATAAACTTTAAAATGGAGTTCATGACACACACACACACAGGACCTGTCTGTCTGATTGGCTAAAAACAACAACCCACCTGTTTCCTTGCACATGAAGCAGGGAAGTGTGATCTGGAGTCACTGAGACACGTGTACAGGTATTTTCGAGCAGGTGTGAAGTGATGTACGTATAGCTGACCACCTGTGGTCACCATCTACTGTTAACAGAAACTACCGGCCCTCCCCTCCTTTCCTCTTACCGCTCCCTTTTAGCCTGTGACGTCTCCTCCTGTTCAGGTCTGCGTTAACATCATGATCCCATCACAAGTGGTCCACATGTGATGGGATCACCTGAGAGCGATGTTAATGCAGGTTTGAACAGGTTTGAACTGGTTTGAATGGGGCCAGAGATCTGTCACAGGAGACAGTTCACTGCAGAACCATAGTTTTACTTGAAGTACATTTTGTTGTTAATACTTCTGTGTATTGGAGGATGTTAACTTGAGATTTCTGACATTGTTGTTTTTTTGAGCTTTTACTTCAGTAAAGAATGTGAGTACTTTCTTCTGTCAGTTTTCTCTCTTCAAGTAAGAAAGAGACAAACTGGTGATGTTTCCTGTTTCCTGACTCTTGATTTGTTTCACTGCGTTTACATGGATGTGGTTTTGACAGTCTATAGTCATGTGAGCAGCTCTGTGAGGCTTTATATAGTACACAGTGGTGTTTTCACATAAATTTCATTATTACAGGTCGTGGTTAAACATGCTTAAACGTTTAGCTCTGGACTTAGAGACAGAAATGAAACTTACAACAAACCTGAGTTAAAACCTATTAAAGAAATGACATAAAGAGAGCTGAGCTCCACACTTTGCACACACTCAGCTCTGAGTCCAGCTGCAGAGTGAAGATGTATTTCCTCACACGTCTTCTTCTTCTTCTTCATCTCACCTGTTGAATCAAGGAAAAGATGCAAAGAGTGGAGGTTAAAACAGCTGAGAGACGACAACGCCTCATAGCTGTAACTGAGATTATCTGAGATGTTTTCACACACAGGTGAAGGTACAAAGAGCACTGCAGAGGTGCTGCAGGATGAAATTACAGGAGGTGTGACAGGTATCAGAACACGTGATGCTGTTTTAATGTCACTACACACACATATTAAAATGTCTCATGTTAGCTGCTTATAATCAATATAAAGACAAATATAACCTCATACTGTTCATCAGCTTCCATGTGTATTAGACCAGTTTTACTCCACATACGGACACAGTGCACACAGTAAACATGTAGTATACTGCAGATATGTGGTCATGTATCTGATCTTTGTTGCAGAATCTGAGAGGAGAAAGGAGGAGGAGGAGGAGGAGGAGGAGGAGGAGGAAAGAAGAAGAAAAACAAAGTCTGGAGGCAAAGAAAGACGAACGATGAGAGAAGAGATAAAACAAGGAGAGAGACAGACGGACGCTGGGGAGACATTAAGGAAAAGACAGAGTAATCACCAGAAGTTTTTCTACAGAAAATTATAACATCATAACACAGTGAAGCTGACCTTTGACATTTGAGTTAAATTGGGTCATAATTAGTGCATGAATTCATGAGTCATGGTCACAGGTCACAGTGACCTTTGACCACCAAAATCTATTCAGTTCATCCTTGAGTCCAAATGATGATTGTGGTAAATTTGGGGACATTCCCTCCAGGTGTTACTGAGACATCATGAGAATGGGATGGACCACCTGGAAACATGAAGCCTCTGGTCCTGACTGTTGTCACAGCCATAAAAAGCCACAGAGTTGTGTTTAACCAAGCAGCTTCAGCCAGTTTAAAGCTCTCACATGGAGCCGGCTCAAGGCTCAGGTCAACAGGAAGTGTCTGAAGGTGGATCAAGTCCCACAGCAGGACCATCGACCGAGCAACACAAGGTGCTGGTTCCAACACAACCCAGAGCTCCCAACAAGCTTCAGCCTGTTACATGCCCAGCCAGAACCACTGTGGAAGATCCACAGTGGACACACACATCAACAAACCCTTCAGCGTCAGGAGGGAGGCCACAGAGCCGAGACGGTCTGTGCTTCATTAGTAAATCAGGAGGTCAGAGAACACTCAAACACCACCTTCACTGTTCTGGGGGGTCGTGACTCCGACAGGTTGAAAAGCACTGCTCTAAAGCAGCGACAGCAGAGGGCGGACAGTCATCAGGATCATACTCACATCTTCAGCTGGGGTTCCTCAACACCTCCAGTATTTAGTGTCTGGGTCACAGCAGCTGACACCATCTGATGGAGAAGTAACAACATCATCATTAATCAAACAGCATGTGTTATTTTTAACATTTATATTGGGGCAAAGACCTCTGATCACAAACACCAAGACTTTCAACAGGATGACTTCACTCTTTACATCATTTATTTATCTGTGCACAGTGGGGTCCAGAGCTCTGACACCATGAGATTCATACTCCAGAAGGAGAGATGGAGGTGGCACCGCCTTCAGTCTGTGATGACAGGAAACCTGGGAGCTGAACACAGAGCTGCAGACCCTTTGTAAAAGTCAATGTTAACCCTGTTGTAACATTCACTGACCAACATATTAAAGATGGCAGCAGTGAGTTCAGTGTTTCATCTTTCCATACAGACGCAGTACGAACAGTTGTCCAACAGATGTCACCACATTTACATTCACCACACTCTCTGCATAACAAACCACCCACTGCACCACCACAGTGCAGGTGGAGCCTTTTATTCATTCATTAGTTCATGATGATTATTTATGAGTCTTCAGTTTCTGATTAGACTACATGGATCCAGCCTTTTCCTTCTGTGCTCACTCCTTTGTCTGCTTTGGTTTTCTAGTTGTATATTTAGTCTGTTGGTTTATTGTGTAACAGCAGTGCAGGCCTTCTAACAGGTAAACAGGTGCAGGACCAGCATGCACCTGTGACCCCCGAGTTCTGTCATATCCACACACAGCTCACCTGCTAGGAACTAGCTTTGAGTTAAACAGCAGGTTAAGACCACAGGGACCAGATCTGACCTTCAGTCAGGTGTAGACCTGCTCTACGTTGTCATGGTAGAAGGTGACATGAGCTAACAAGGCAGCAGATAACAAACCAGCGAAACCTCTGAGCTTTAATAAGGTCCTGTAAAGGTCACACCTGGTCCAGTGTGGTCTGGATGAGAAACAAAGCAGTGACATCTCCACTTCTCGCTGTCATGAATCAAATGAAGTTGGAAACAGATTTAGTCTGTCTCCATGATGTCCACCGGCCGGTCCCAGGGCCACAGGTCGGTTCACACACGGTGAATGAAAGCTAACGGAGCTGTGCACGGTTTGTGTGTTTGTTGTCTAACAGTGTGTAACAGCTGAAGTACACAACCTGAGACCAGGAAGCTGAGAGACTGACGTCACAGAAACACTAACGCCATGACTCCTGTTAGCTCGGTGCTGAGAAAGTTAGCTAACAGCAACAACATCACATCACCTCCTCAGAGAAGGAGGACCTGTCAGGGTCTGAGCAGGAGACACAGGTCCGAGTGAAGCGGGATTAAAGTCACCGAACTGAGACTGGCTCCGGTCTGGTCCAAGTGTTTGTCTCCGGTCAACACACCAGTAAATCCAACATGGCGCCGCGTCATTTCTTCTTCCCTCACTGACCGCAGCAGCTCAGGCTTCCCGCTGCCTCCTGTGGCGGGAACGAACACTGCAGCGCCACGACACAGTGGATCAATGTCCTACATGATTGGTGGATATTGGCGGTGTATCGATGCCTTCAGCACCTGGTCTGCTTTCTGTTTGGCAGTTACACTACAACTGAGATAAGTGTGTGTGAAAAGCTTCATTTTAATTCAGGGTCACATTTAAAAAGTCAAACTAAGTCAGTCTTAACGCAACAGAACAAAATGTTTGAAGATGGCTGTGGTCCGACCACACATCAGCCTCCATGTGTGAAACCTGAAGCTCCAGCAGTGAAGATCTGAGAGCTGCAGTTCCTCTAGCAGTCAGTCCCCATGTTCAAATGTCCAACTTTACAGCAGAAAGAAACATGTTTACAGCCTGGTACAGAAACTGTTCTGGTCTCTCACTGTACTTTATAAAACTCACCTGTTTACATTTTATTAAGACTTAAAGGTGTGTGTAATTGAGGGCGTGGCCTCTTTGAGTGACAGGTGAGTGAACATGTGTATGTTGCCACTGGGAGTTAGGGGCGGAGTCAGACACTGCCAAGATGGCGACAGTGGAGCAAAACTGCTCTTCAGAAACCTGTGAGTGACACAGAGGCTACGTCATTTTTTATTTACGGTCTATGGGTCCGACCTGTGATTTACAGCCAAGGTTAAGAGGTAAATAAACCACAAAAACACAGATTATTAAACAGATAATATCTGATTAAATGTGTGGGTGGGAGCTGGTTGCAGCAGTGGGCAGCATTGTGGCTGAAAGGTATTTCACCCTGTTTAGTTTGAACTGTAACTGTTTTCATTCGACTCTGGAGCAGAAGCTTTGGGCCTAAACAACAGGAGCTGTAACATCTGTAAGAAGTGACCATTTCCTCTTCACATCAGAGCTGGGAGATCAACTAGAAACCTGAAATCAATCATTGTTCAGTCACAAAGAATCTAGTCAGCATAAGCTCTGACAGAATGCAGACATTAAAGCTACTGATCGACCGTCCTACCAACAGGCTGCAGGAACACAAAACATGAGACATGACAAATGATGACTTTAATCACAAACTACATGTTATACATTACAGTTCATTTTACAAGTGTGGACAACTGCACACTGAAGTACAAAAGTAGTGTGTGTTGTTCATGACGCTGACATGGAAGTAGTTCACTGCATAGACTCACATTCTGAAATTAAAGAATAAAAAAATATATCTCAAATATCCACATTTTCTCCATCTGTCAGCTGATTCACTCTCAGGGGTTATTCCAGTCTCACTGTTCATGCAGCGACACTAAAGGAACAATCCCACACTTTAGGAAATGTTGGACTGTTCCTTTAGCCTCAGTACGAGAAGCAGAAACCTGAAGAAACTAAAATATAAAAAGTCGTATTAAAACACTGATTGTTTATCTTTAAAGTTAATGTAAAATTCACTTGTCTTATTCAGAGCTGCCTCTTTACAGGCCTAGTGCTCAGTTTCATACAGTATTTACAGTATAATCTGCTGTTCACATAAGAGAGACGACTACGGTGCAAAGGACTCGACAAACAGGAGGTGACGGACGACACAGAATCACACAAATAAAATGTGGTACAGTAAATAAGGTGCACGATGTGGGAAATGACTGTGGACACGTGACTACAACTTTCTACCATCGACTGAATGAGTTATTGCCAAGCAACACAGAGGAGGACACACTGTCAATCAAAGACACAAAACACCCAAAGATTGTTTAGTGTTTCCTCAGAAAACCAAACCTCGACATATATCAGTCTTTAACGTTTTCTGACTTCTTGATTCTTGTATGTATCAGGTTGGGTCGAGCCAGGCTGAGCTGTGGGTACATGAAGCTTGTGGAATCATCAGATGTTTTACTTTGCTTGTGACAATTATATTGATGCTACCTGGGTATAATTTTTACAGTAATTAGACACACACACCAGCATCACTGACACTAACATCTGGCTAAACCGCTCTCAGTCTGTAGCGGAAGCGTACGTCGGTGGCCGGCAGCAGGATTCCCAGTCCGGCTCTGCTGGAGTCCAGAGTGGCTCTGGTCTGACCGTCCTCCACCTGAAGGTCGAAGTAGAGCAGCAGGAGACACAGGAACTGTTTGATCTCGTTGATGGCGAAGAATCGTCCGGGACACATGGTGGAGCCGGAGCCGAACGGCATGAGGTAATACTTGAGCTTCTGATTGTCTTTGTAGAAGTCCGTCCTCTGTCCGCCGTCCCGCATGTAGCGGTCAAACTGGAACGTCTGGAACAACAGAGGGTTTGTTAAACAGTTCATCTCAACCCGGAGCCGCAGTGTCTCTGATGAGAGCTGGACACCAGACTCAAAGATAGCGCCCACTCACTTAACGTGATGGTCCAGGTTTACGCCTGCAGCTCACTGAACATGTTCTCAGCTGAGAGACTTTACATGAAGACGTCACACTGAGCCTGATCCTAAATCTGCTGACGTTCATCCAGCTGCTGTTTTGATTCAAGTCTGATGACATCACAAATACTAACATCATGATTATCATCATCATTATTGTTAAATCCACAGAAAACTCTGTGACACGTTGACCTGTGCTGAAAGACACAGGAAGTAAAACTAAATCAGCATCAGAAGATTTGATTAATGTGACTGTGATGACACTCAGCAAGAAAAGTCAGCGATTTAAAACATCAAAGTATAACTTATGTTATATTTACTGTTTATAGTCGTACATTTAAAAAACACACTGGTACGAAACAATCCCTTAAATAATTTTGAAACAAACATCTGATTCTGAATCAGTGATCACAGATCCTTCATTTGTCTTCTACTTAGAAAATCTAAAATCCCCTTAATTTGAAAAGGCATTAATGAACAAATTAGGTAGATGTTAAGGGCGTCCCACTTTCCCTTAATTTCCAGATAAATGTGAAATATGTGACTGATGATTGAAATGTTATTAAGGTGAATTAATGGTTTAATTAATTACCTTTTAATTGATGAGTTTTTTAATTGATGAGTTTTTTTATTGAAGGTGTTAATATGGGATTCATCACGGATTTTAGTTATTTAATGGATAAATTAATGGAATATACAACATGGTTTTTAATGGGTTTTTTTGTGTAGATGAACAGATTTTTCAGGACTAAAAACCTCTTAACATTTGGCAAATTTACAAAATGTTCTTTTAGGGAATAAATCAAAAGGTTATCATGTTATTTGACCAATATTAAGGTATTTTACTAATTAAAGTGATTAAACCATCAGATAATCCATTAAAATGACCTTGATATCAGGTTGATTTGAGGTTTGTAGATAAAGAATGAATGGATTCAGCTTCACACTGAAGATCATGACAGTGTATTTAAGTTAATTGATGAGTGACTGATCAGTACCTGAGGGTCCTCGTAGATCTCGGGGTCCAGGTGCATACTCTGAGGGTACAAGGCGATGATGTCTCCTTTTCTGACGGCCACTGAGCGCTCGCTGTCCAGCCGCAGACTGAAGTCCTCCTGAGCCACCCGGATGTTCATGGAGGCCGAGGACAGACGGAGGCTCTCATTGATGGCGCTCTCTGTGGGGGGGGGCAGGTCTGTGGTTACTGCGCTGTGTTGCATCGTTGGCCCACAGAGAACACAGAGTCTGAGTCCAGGTCTATCAGCATTATTTCAAGTTTAAGTATTATCTGTAGTATTGTGTAGTATTATTTGTAGTACTGTGATGTCAGTCAGGGAAGTTTTAGCTTTAAGCTGCAGCAAAAGAATCAACCATGAAATAACCTGATGTCAACATGAAACCCAGAGAGACCAGTGTACCCAGTGTACCCTAATAGACCAGTGTTCCCAGTGTATCCAGAATGACCAGTGTACCCATACCCCTTTTCCACCAAACTGGTTCCAGGGCTGGTGCTAGTGCTGGTGCTAGAGCTGGTTCGTGGTTGATTCAACTGCGAACCGGTTTGCTTTTCCACAGGCGGGTGCCAGCCAGAGAGCTACGTCATCGCGTCAATGTATACGTATACGTCACGTCATTTCCTCAATAGAACAAGCGCCAAATTCAATCACCACAACAAAGATGGAGGACTACGTTGCGGTCATACCTGTCAAGTATCCCGTTTTGGCCGGGAAAGTCCCGTATTTTACCCTTCTTTCCTGCCGTCCTCCCGTACTAGTATTTTCCCGTAAATATCCCGTATTTTAACCTGCGTTATTAAAAAATAATAATACCGGGCCCGGGCGGAGTAAAAAAAAAAAAAAAAAAAACATCCCCTGACCTCTGCCCTGAGCTCTGTCACTAGCCTCGCGATAATAAAAGATGGACGCGACAGAGCGGGAACTCCTGCAAAAACCCCAAACCGTCGTGTAAATACCGAGATTGATGGGACAGCGGATTTTCGTTTCTGAAGAGGAAAAAGAGTAAAAATGAAAAACTGTGAAAGAAAAGCAATATGAAATGAAAAGAATGTGTGGAATGAAAATAAAATGTAACAAGCACTGTTGAACAGATAATATGCAAATAAGACATTAAATAAATACTTTTCATATATACCCTTTTGTGTTTTCATTCAGGCTATAATGAATGTTCACAGCATGTCAGTGTCAACAAAGGTAGGCTTAAGTGGTTGACAGGTGGTGATTTTAGCTTTCTTGTACACCTGGTGGTTAGACTGCTCGCGGCGGGCGCCGGAAAATTTCCCTTATTTTCAAATCCGAAACTTGACAGGTATGGTTGCGGGTCAAGTGTTGCTGTTGGCTTTTCGAGCCTTTCTTGGGGAGCTAAATTTGGCGATCCAGCAAGTAAATACTGCTCGACGATTATGCAGTGAACAGCGATCACGCTCGAGAAGACGGTCAATAATCCCGCCCCCGCTCGCTGACGTAAGCCCGAAGCCCCCAACGTAACGTGGTTCTTTCTACTGGCCCAGCAAGGAGTTGGTGCTTGCCTAGCACCGGTTTTGAGAGCCAGGAACCGGTGCTTTGTCTGTGGAAAACCAAAGAACTGGTGCTAAGTCTGGCTCTAGCTCCGAACCAGCCCTGGAACCAGTTTGGTGGAAAAGGGGTACCAGTGTACCCAGTGTACCCAGAGAGAGGAGTTTCTCCAGCTGCTCTTTGCTGAGCGTCACGTCTCTGTCGCTGCTGAACTCCACTCCGCTGTGTCTCAGGACGTCGTGGATCTCCTGACGGACGACCTCCAGAGCCTCAGGGTGACTCACCAGGTAGTACATGGCCCAGAAGGTGGCGGGGACGGTGTTCCCCACAGCGGCCCAAAGGATAGCAAAGTGATGAGCTGAGAGAGGGGAGGAGGAGAGGCATTCAGGCTGTCAGTCAAGACACAGGTCATACCTCGCCCATAAGACAATGGTACAGTAGAGCAGGGAGCCACCCAGCACAGAGCAGCACAGCAGAATAAACTAACAGTGAACTGGAGCTCAGTCATGAGAGAGTTCTGCTGGAAGAATCTGTTTTTCATTAAACTCTAAACCAAAAGCAGACACAACCGAGCAGAGAGCCATGTAGGAGGCTCCGTGGTGGCCTGGACAATAACCAGGAGTTGCACAATAAACCTTCCAAACATCTGCTCTGAGAGATTCTGGGAAACAGAGGAGATCATACAAAGGAATCGCACATATCTGACTAACATCAGACTTGTAGCTGCAAGAAAGGCTTTGAGAATCGGGTGTAGAGATGTTCCTCACAGATGAGATGGATTTAATATTAGATTCACTCTGCAGATTGGAGGCCCTGTTCAGACCTGTTCATACCTGCATTCAAGTCATAGCTGTGGTTATTTGATGTGGGGTTGTGTGAGGTAGAGGTCTACAGTCAGCGTGTTACCTGCAGTAGATTCAGGAGCTGAGTGATGAGTCACTGTGGACTGTTTCAGCAGAGAAAACCTGTTTTACACACTTTACAAACAACCCATAGAAAAAAGCTGATATCAGTTGAAGTATTCACTTTATTTTGAACATTTTCAACTCTTTATCTGCTGTCAAACAAACCTTTACTGTGGAACAATAGTTTGAGAACCGTTGAACTATTGTATTACTCCAGAGACCAGCTGTTTGAGTCAGACACAGCTGAGTGTAGGTTTGTTTGTGTGTAGGAATATGGTAGTTATACAGTTGAAAATTGTAGTTCCACAGTAAAGGTCTGTTTCATAGCTCCTGAATCTTCTGCAGGTAACACACTGACTGTAGACCTCTACCTCACACAACCGCACGTCACATAAGCTGAACTACCTACGTCTCAGGTGATCCGATCAGAACATTCACCGTATGGTGGTTTAAGGTTGTCAGAAGAGGTGAGGCCAGTGTTTGTTTCTTTTAACAGGGACCCTGATCTTTCCTGAACCAGAACCAAGTAGTTTTAGTTGCCTAAATCTAACCAGACCTGAATCAGGTAGATCCGAGGTGGCAGATCAAAAAAATGCTCACCTGAGTTGTTTTATGATCTGTGTCTGGTTTAGAACAACGTTCTGACAGGAACCAACCTGTTAATTCCTGGAGGCATTTTCATGAACAGCAGCCAGGTCAAAGATGATGAGGTCTACCTGCTTTATCGAAGTCCCTCAGTGAGTTGTACTGATCGAACAGCTCCGATCGTCTCCTGATGAACTGAGAAGAGTTGGACCAACACGACATCCTGTGCGGCAGGAAGTAGTTGATGAGCTTCTCTCGGATTGCCTTTGTCTGTCCCAGCAGCCAGATTGGGATCTGAGCGATGAGGAGGGGGAACATGGTGTCAAACTTGATGAAGTCCTCCCTCAGCACCCCCATCCCGCTGTGGCGGCTAGTGGACGGCGGTCTGCCATACAAGGTGAGGAAGGTGGCCTCAAACATGACCGAGTAACAGAACTGGTACATGCTGCCGCTCTTCCAGCCCTGCTCCTCCCCTGGCCTCTCCCCCAAGTGGTCCTGACGAAACACCAGCATGAGGTTACCCATCATGCTCTCTGTCAGGGACATAAGATTGTCCCCCTGGAGGAGGTGGAAGGAGCGCCTGATCTCTTCCTTCAGGCCAGGAAACTTCCTGCTGATGACGGGCGGGTAGCCGAAGGTGAAGGGAGCAACCCTGTTGGAGAACTCGTGGAAGTCCAGCTGCCGGGCGTGTTTGATGATGCTTGGATACACTAAAGGGTCCATGATGAAGGTCATGTACTTTCCTGCAGGGAGAGAAACACAGCAGCCAACAACAAGATCATCAAAATATTCTAATGAAGAAAATGTGACAATGAAAAAAGGGTTTGAAACACAGTTTACAATGATGAGCCAAAACATTACGACCAGCAGGGGCAGTTCAGACTGGATAGAAAAGCCTTCACAGTCCTTACCCATCATCATGGTGCACGGTCTGTCCCCCCTCAGACTACTATTAGTAGGTCCTCCCCTCTGTTGACTGGGTCCTCCCAGGTCCAGTGGTCTGGACATAACGATCTGGTCCTTGTCAATGTGGCTCAGGTCTTTACACCTGCACATTTCTGCCACAACCAATACATTGACTACGAGACTTCACTTCCTGTCTGATGAGTCCCAGAGCTTCACGTGTGCTGTTATTATCAACCTCATTCATTGTATCTATGAGGGGTTGTGATGCTCTGGCTCATCATGTATCTGATGTCACTGCTGGTGTATCTATGATGTCAGTGTGTTCATGACACAACAACCAGCGCTTTCATTCACTCTAATCTTTTTAAAACTTCTGTTGTTAGATGGTTCTTAACAGTTTTATTATGGAATATAATGTTGTGTTGGTTTTATTCATTAGTCTTGATAACATCAGTGTTGGTTGGTGAGGATGGGAGTGTTAACACTTCCTATGGGATTATGGGCCCCAGGTAAAAGGCCCCCAACCCTCATACATAGGACACAAACTGACTCTGTGTCTCTTTGTGGTCAAGTGTTGTCTTGTATCTCTTGAGGCTCCACCCTCAGCAGAAGGGGGAGGTGTAAACACCCACCGGCTATCTGCACTGTAAAAATGTCTCCAAACTTCTTCTTATGTTCCTCCAGGAATTTATGGGCATCTCTCCCAAACTCCAGAGCTTTTCCAATGAAAGGGATCCAGCCTTTTATTAAGGGAGGTTCACCATCTCTTCTGCAAAACACACAGAGGAGAAATGATTAGTAGCTGTTTATCCACATCAGTGCTTCACTCGATGCGGGACTCAGAGCCAGCCTCACCCTGTCCTGAACTTCCTCCAGCACTGTAAATGAATCATTACCTGGACTTTGAACCGTTGCCATTCAGATGTTGTGAAACCAAACTGGTACAAAGAGTCACTCCCTCCTGTGTCTCTAACCTGAAAACAGAGATGTGGACCAAAGATCCACCTTTCCTCTTCCTCTGAGACTCACTCTGCTGTTCACACTCAAAAACAAACATTAAACTCTTTGGACAACAGAGCTTTATTATTACAGCTCTCAGAGCACAGAGCTGATCTTCTGTTAGTTCAGTCACTGCTCTGGGTAATATGAAACAATCTGAGGACGGTGTGTGTCTGTTTGTTTTGTGTGTGTCAGTTGTACACAGCTGTTAATAATCACTCCTGTGGACTTTCACAAGTCAACAAATACTTAACGGATGTTTTGCACAATCTTTGCCTGCAGCCAAGTTTTCTGTTCCCACTGTTCTCAGAGTTTGATTTAATCTGTTGTCCTCATCCTGGAACAGAATCCATCACCAGCTCATCAGCGACTTCTCTGATCATAAACAAGAAATAGCGACCCCTATAGTAGCAGGTGTGCTGGACCTTGGTTGTCATGGTTACAATGATAATAACATGGTAAAGGCTGTGGAACCAGAGAGCGTAAATAAAGATGGACGACATCACAGCTCCCAAAAGTGAAGCCAAAACACCTCCGTCACCACCTGGTGAGTGGCTGCATAATAAAGTGATAAACCCCGTCCCCTCCATTTTAGAGGATGGGACATGGGCCAAACTTCTCTTCTCTGATAAATTAGTTTTTAATTAATTACTTGATGCTATAAAACAGGAATGTGACATCATGATATGCAGCTCCACCCCCTGACACTACTGCACAGACTCAAAAGTCATGACACAAATCCAAAAGCCACAACACAAATACAGAAGCCATAATACAAAGGCAAAAGTCACAACAGGAATACAAATGCCACAACACAAATCCAAAAACCACAACACAAATACACAAGCCACATCACAAATACAAAAGGCATGACACAAATACAAAAGCCATAACAGGAACCCAAAAGCCACAACAGGAATACAAATGCCACAACACAAATACAAAAGCCACAACAGGAATGCAAATACCACAACACAAATACAAATGCCACAACACAAATCCAAAAGCCCCAACACAAATACAAATGCCACAACACAAATACAAAAGCCATAACAGGAATGCAAAAGCTACAACACACATACAAAAGCCGCAACACAAAGGGAAAAGCTACAACACAAATACAAAAGCCACAACACAAATGCTTTCCCATTCAAAAGCCCCCTGGCCACCAGGACCAATAGTGTAGACAGACTCACTTCCGTTGTGGCTTAATTTGCATTCATGTTGTTTGTTTTGTGACTTTTGCGTTGTTTTGACCCATCTGTGCCACCGTATGTCTGCTCACAATCAGTTTAAGTAGAGTGAGGCTGTAGAGGAGGCTGTTCTCAGATCAGATCTGATCAGTTGTTGTTCCTCCTGATCATGTTTCCTGATCTGATCAGGAGCTCCAGGTTTGATTCCTCTGAGCTGCTGAAGGTGGACGGAGCTGAACTCTCAGCTCCTCCTGCTTCCACTCTTTGTTCACAGGAATGTGATAATCAGACTGTTTCTTCCTCAGAGCTCCCCAGAGACGGGACGTCCCACTGCTGACCCACTTTCCCATTTCTCACACACACACACACACACACACACACACACACACACACACACACTGGAAACTCTCCCACAGTGGCTGATGCAGTGAACATGATCCCGCTGCTTGTGTTTGTCCAGACTCACTGAGCGTCACCTGAGCTGCTGGACTGTTCAGGTGTTGTCATGTTTTCGACCCCTGCTCGGCTCCTGATTTAAAGTGAGCAGGTCGAACTCACAAACCTCACACTGATGGTAAATCTGACAGAAACCGACTGAGACACTGGAACAGGAGGACGACTCAACTAAAATCTAATTCTTTATCAATATAACTGAATCATCTGATGAGAAAACAGCTGATGTGTTTCCACCGTTAACGCTGATTGTTTTCATTATGGATCAATCTGCCTGGTGACACGGTGGTGCAGCGGTTAACGCTGTCGACCCACAACAGGAAGGTTCTGGTTCCGGCTCCCTCCCTCAGTCCAAACACACACAGGTAACTGATGACTCTCAGTTACCTGTAGCTGTGAACGTGAATGTGCTGCTCTGTGTGTATATGTCAGCCCGGTGGTACACTGGTGACCTGTCCAGGTGAACCCCGCCCTCGCCCAGTGTCAGCTGGGATTGGCTCCGCCCCCGATGACGATCATTAATGATCTTGCAGAGGAAGAGGAGCAGAGGAGCAGAGGAGGAGGAGCAGAGGAAGAGGAGCAGAGGAGCAGAGGAAGAGGAGCAGAGGAGGAGGAGCAGAGGAGCAGAGGAGGAGGAGCAGAGGAAGAGGAGCAGAGGAGGAGGAGCAGAGGAGCAGAGGAGGAGGAGCAGAGGAAGAGGAGCAGAGGAGCAGAGGAAGAGGAGCAGAGGAGCAGAAACCAGCTCAGCTCTTGCCTCATTATTTCTCCGCTGTGACTGAACACAGGATCAGTCCTGCTGCTCTGTTTCTCTTTCACTGGACGATCAGGCCGAGTGGGGGAGGGGTGACTGTGTGAGTCTGTGTGAGTCTGTCAGTGTGTGTGTGTGTGTGTGTGTGGGGGGGGGGGTCTGAGGAGGAGCTTGTGAAATTTCTGAGTGGAAAAACCCTCCATGAGTCTGAGACTCAGCTGATCTGAAATCAGGAAAATCCCCAGAGTGGTGACACAGGAAGTGACAGACCCACAGGTCCACGCTGGGGTTCCCAACCTGTGGCTCAGGACCCCTCAGGGGGTCTCAGCATGAAAAACATCCACTCTACAAAATGTCAGACTGTCAGCACCTTCATCATAACCATCATCAATATCAATCTGATCAATAATCAGGTATCAGCTGATGTTACACAACATAAACAAACCTGAACCAGGACTCACACATACACACACACACACACACACACACACACACACACACACACATACACACACACACACACACACTCACACACTCACTCGCTCACACACTCACTCACACACACACACATACATACACACACACACACACACACAGATACTTGAAGCTCAGTCAGAAGCTCACATGTTCACCACAGACCTGGATCACTGACAGACCAGAACCAGAACCAGAA